>NC_091953.1:31518167-31836912 GCF_031021105.1 Erythrolamprus reginae | reverse complement strand
TATCCCGCGTGTTTTAAAAGGTTGCAGCCGGCCTGGGGGTGCTGGGGGGGTGCTGGCAAGCCCCCCCAGGCCGGCTGCAATCTTTTAAAACACGCGCGCCACTTCGCAGCTGTCTCCTGAAGCCGGAACGCTAACTTCCGCGTTCGGTTTCAGAAGACAGCTGCAAAGCGGCGCGCGTGTTTTAAAACGTCAGAGCTGGCCTGGGGGGCTCGGGGGGAAGCCCCCGAGCCCCCCAGGCTGGCTGCCACATTTTAAAACACGCGCGCCACTTCGCAGCTGTCTCCTGAAGCCGGAACGCTAACTTCCGCGTTCGGTTTCAGAAGACAGCTGCAAAGCGGCGCGCGTGTTTTAAAACGTCAGAGCCGGCCTGGGGGGCTCGGGGGGAAGCCCCCGAGCCCCCCAGGCTGGCTTCCACGTTTTAAAACACGCGCGCCACTTCGCAGCTGTCTCCTGAAGCCGGAACGCTAACTTCTGCGTTCGGTTTCAGAAGACAGCTGCAAAGCGGCGCGCGTGTTTTAAAATGTCAGAGCTGGCCTGGGGGGCTCGGGGGGAAGCCCCCGAGCCCCCCAGGCCGGCTGCCACGTTTTAAAACACGCGCGCCGCTTCGCAGCTGTCTCTGAACGCTAACTTCCGCGTTCGGCGGCAGCGGTTTTTTTTTGTTGTTGCACGGATTAATTGACTTTACATTGTTTCCTATGGGAAACAATGTTTCGTCATACGAGCGTTCTGACTTACGAGCCTCCTTCCGGAACCAATTAGTCTCGTAAGTCGGGGTTCTACTGTACTTTAAAAAGAAATAATGGAAACCATGCTTGTACTATTACCCAGAAAATCACAAGTATATGAAGTCATCTTGAGTCAATCTTGACTGAAAGGATTCTTTTTACTAATGTTTGACAATAAAACATTTTTTATTGCTGCTGCTGTTTTTTGTTGCTGTTGTAATACTGGACCTTATAGGTGGTCCATACCATTGATAGATACTTTTGCCTCTCTGTACTTCCTGGACCAATTAGTTTTATAGTAACTGCTGAAAAAAAAATGTTTAAGAAAAGAAACAAACAGCTTGATGTTTTCCACAGTAATGGGTTTCAGTGGGACAGTTTTGGGCCCAAAACAAGGAGAAAGTGATAAAACGGTGGGACTACTATGCATATAGGAAGAGTTATAAAATTCTGCAGATAGTCAAAACCATCCAGGTGAAACCTAATTGCATTTAAAAATGCTTTCCTGGAGTTTGTCTGCCATTACTGTACAGCAACCCACAGTAAGAATTATTGGGAAGAGCACTTATTGTCCAAACATCTATGAGGTCATCTAATATTCCACATCATGATTTTATATATAGAACAATAAAGAGAGCTAGGTAACTTAGATGCTGGCTGTTTTTAAAATAAATGTCCCTTGAATACTTTCTAATCAAAACAATATACTGTAGTGATGGGAGAGTTGTGGCAATTTTTGTTATCTTTATTGCATAGCATAAGTAAAAGAGGATTTTTATTCCTTCATGACCCACAGGGTTTCAAGGTTTAGGACATTTCCCCCCCCCCCCCCCCCCCCATTGGTCAGTTAGAGATTGTTCTGTCGGGCTCTCTGGTAGACTCCTCCCGAAAATTCACAGGTACAAATTTCAGACACACACACATTTGAAAATTCAAAACAATGTTCTTTATAATGAAAATTCACTTAACCTAAGCCCTCTTTTGGTATAGCAAAGAGCACTCGTCTCCAAACAAACCGGTAATTGGTACAAGTCCCTTATCAGTTCTGTGATACTTAGATTGCAGCTGTGAGGCAATTCACAGTCCTTCTTCTTTCACAAAGTGAAACACACTTTGCTCTGGTTTAGTTTCAAAGCAGGGAAAAATCAGCACACAAAAGGTCAAACGCAGCAAAGCAGGCACAAAACACAAGGATCAGATAATCCTCCTCAATGGCCAAACCCACAGGCTGCTATTTATAGCAGTATATATCCATCCATCCATCCATCCATCCATCCATCCATCCATCTATCTATCTATCTATCTATCTATCTATCCATCTATCTTTATGCCGCCCTTCTCCTTAGACTCAGGGTGGCTTACAACAGCCGCCCCGAGTCTACGGAGAGGGGCAGCATACAAATCTAATAAATAAATAAAATAAATAAATGTTAGCAATAGCACTTTTTTTTTTAACAGAGCCAATATATTGCCCCCACAATCCGGGTCCTCATTTTACCTACCTTGGAAGAATGGAAGGCTGAGTCAACCTTGAGCCGGTGATGAGATTTGAACCACTGACCTGCAGATCTAGCAGTCAGCTTTAGTAGCCTGCAGTACTGCACTCTACCCACTGCGCCACCTTGCCTCAAGTTATTAATGAAATGAGAGATGCAACTGATGGATCCCAAGCAACTGTAGGGATTGATGCAGAATTAGACCACTGGTGGGATAAGGGATCAGGATTAGAATAAATTCGCAATGCAAACTGGGTCCTACGCAGTAACAGCAGCAGAAACATTTGGGAAATATATAAAAATATGCATCATTAGTCCCAATGGAATTTAAATTCCAGCAAATCCGTAGTTGCCACATATCAAGGATAATTGAGACAGAGACAGAGAAATTGGCAGAAAATGTGATTTTGGTCTCAACATATCGTTTCTTGAGAATAGTCTGTGAAAATAATTTCACTATCTTGGCAGGAATGCCTTCTGGATATGGCTGTGCATGTCTAGAAAACATTAGCAGGGCTTTAAAAGAGCCATGCTGAGACTTTGAATGGTTAAGGCTACTTTGAAGCTTCGAGGAGGGGTGCAGTGGGTGCTTAACTCATGAGCAAGAGGCTTGCATTACAGGGACATTTCCAGTAATGATTACCAATTAAAAAGGGCATTTAAATATGAATAACAAGAGTGTCTTTTTGAGTTCAGAACTGTTTGAAAATCTGTCCCTGGCGGCACAGGGATCCAGACCTTTTGGATTAGAATAATGTTGTTTTCAAAACAGGAAGGAGGGTCAAATAAATTTGGCTGCCAAAACAATATCTTCTTGTGCATTGTTTCCAGATTCAAAATGAGGCAATCATAGCTTATTATTAATATTTAATATATATTAACAGGCCATACAAAATTGCAGAAACATCCATTGTTATTCTTTTTGATGTGACTCAGGAAGATGAACTTAGCAAAACACAATGGGGGGGAAATAATAATAATAATAATAATAACAATAATAATAATAATAATAATAAGAATAATAAGAATAAGAATAAGAATAATAATTTATTAGATTTGAATGCCGCCCCTCTCCGAAGACTCGGGGCATAAGACCAGGGTGGGCTACTGCCCGGATTGGGGGGGGGGTGCAGGGGAGGTAGCGAAAATAGAGCTCCACCCCAGAGCACCCAATTTGCACTGGAAGATGTTGAAAGAAAATGCAGGGCATCCTGCATAAGCCACACCCACAGTGTGATAATAAAAACTTTGGTAGCCTTTCACTGCATAAGAGGCAATCAGATGTAGTTTCCTTTGAACTCTGAATGGGAGAAAAAAGAACTATCTTAGTCTAAACTAGTAAACCACACCTGTCTGCAAATGTTTTTCTGGATTTTCACACCTCCCCTGGAATGTCCCTCTCTTATTTTCATAGGTAGGCTTTTCCTTAAATTCTATAAAATCCCTCGGCATAAATAAATCTACATTTGCAGTATAAAACCAATAAGAACCGCAAAGCAACACACATTTGGATAAATGCCCTCCAATCTGCTTACAAGAGCATTTTGCTAACAAATTCCCTTTAAGCACACATCCCTTTCTCTCCCTGCGACCTTGCAACCCTTAAAAACAACTGTGTGGAGATCAAGTGCAATGCTCAACAAACAATTTTGTCATTAGCATCCAAGCAGAGAAGACCTTTATCCTTGAAAAGTTCATTGTTCCGAAGCCACCTTGGTCTCTATTTACAGGACAATAACCTCTAAGCTCTAATTTTATTTCAGGCTCACTTTGTCCTCTCTGCAGTACCATAACAACAGCACCAACAAAAACCCCTCTTCACACTAATATCCCACTCTTCTCCCTCCCTTCGCTATTAACATCCAGCAGAATCAATCTTCCGAAGATACATCCAGACTCAAATTAACCTTGCTAGATAATTAGGGTGGGTGACCATGGCTTGGATACAGTGACCTCATTTTGCTGCTCTAAGCATTTTTAAAAAAAGACAGCTTGGCTAACTCATTAAATCAAAAGCCTGCTTCATTAAGAATAGCAAAGTTCAAACCTGTCCAGCCTCAGTAGGCCCTTGTGTGTTCAGATTTAGGTTCTAAGAGGTCTAAAATACTTTCAATTTTTTTTCACTTGTGAAAACCAGTATTTGGGAAGCAATGGTCTGACCCCCCAAAAAACCCAGTTTTAAATCCACTCCATGGGAAAGAAAATCTGTTTGACTAGATCAGATGAATTTATAAAACAAGCTTTCAAGATCTGTCATGGCCTGGCAGCTAAAGAAATCAGATGGATTTTGCCTATATTGCATAATTAGAGAGACCTGTCACAACATTGCAAAACCCAGCTGCTGTTTTCTGTTCCAAGCTAATTCCACCTGATTTCTCTAATAGTATAATGAATGAAACCCACTTTCCTACCTTACTTTCAGCTAACTATCCCAAAATGGCTTCTGAAGACAAACTGCACTAGAAATGGAAGAAGAGGTTCTTTGAAACTCAATAGGACAATTTGATGCCGCATTGCATCAAAAGGACCCTCTTATCGCATAGCTTGAAGATGTCTGTTAAGTTTCTGATGATATGAAAAATGAAGGTAAGGATGGACATTGCATGTCATGACAATCTTGCATGAGTTTTATTATTAAATTGTTCTATCCAATTTCCGCCTCTCTTCTACATATAATCTGTACACTGACTTTAATTTTTTTTCCCAAAGACATATTTTTTAAATTGTTCTTTATAAAATGCATATTTCAAATATATTTTATTCTACAATGTAATTCAATCCGTATATTTCTGCAAGCTGTGAAAGTCAGATAAATTCATATCAGATTTCACAAAAACTAAATTGCCCAATGTGTATAACTTTACTCAGGCAATCTAACTGCTACCATCATATTTACCTCTTGGTTTCTAATGATGCATATAGATTATTTCCAGTGTCTAAGCCAATATTCTTCTGAATACTAGTTGACATGGGGAAATAATATTACATTCATTTCTTGCTTGTAAACATTTATTAGCAATGAAATGTCTACCAGAAAGACTCTGTGAACAGAGATATCAAACTCAATTTCATTGAGGGCCACATCAGAGTTGGGTTTTACTTTTTTTCTTTTTTTGGGGGGGGGGGGGGGCGTGGCTGGCATAGGCATAGCCAGCTGGATGTCACATGTCCCAGTCACCTATGGTGGCCCAGTCAGATCCTAGGCTCCATTTTCAGCTGAGAAGGTTAATGAAGGTCTTTGCCAGTGAGAATGGAGCCCTGAGCATAGTTTTTGGCTGGCAGAGGCACTGAGGCCTAGTCCTTCACTGTTTTCAGGGTGACCCTGCAGGCCACATTTAAGTGCCTAGGGCTGGATCCAGCCTGCCAGTGGTTAAATTTGACACCCCTGGCCTAGATTGACAAATTATGCAAAGGAGCTACTAGATTTCATTTAAAGGGGCTTTGCATATAGAATTGCATGCTAAAATTGAGGTATCCTAGTAAAGGCTGATTTAAAAATTAAATGGTAGTCCAAGCCCATGATGGGTGGCCACAAAAGATGAGGTCCATGGTGAAGAAAAGATCAATAAACACTTAATCTATTTTTCTGAAATCTGGTTGAAATTTTTCTAAATTTGGAATCAGCCAAAGTAGAGGAAGACTCTTTTCTCAAGTCTTATCAAAGATATTTACCGATCTCTTTCTTTGCTTTATGGGATTTATAAGCCCCAGGGTCATTCACAAACTTTTCTTGCCTCTGGACAGTATGTTTGGGCCATAGGGACCAGGCCCAAGGAGGACCCTTGTTAGTTATCTCATAGTAACTGAGTGGTAGTGAGAGTGCAAAGAAGGTTCATCTATAACCTGCACATTGCAATAGACATAGAGTGATAATTAATATTAGCATAAACTAATCTCAGGCACAAGGACAATATCAGAATAACATTATGAATTGGCCAAAGCAGTTTTCCCTTTTTTTAAAAAAATGATCATTATTTTAAAAGAATCTCGCCAAACTGATTGCATTTGCTTGGGAACAGGTAGATAACAACTTCACTAGTCTGGCCTACATTGTTTCCTTCCATAGAGTGACTCCATGCTGGAATACCTTTTTATATTCCACCTCTCATTTAGTCCATGACTAGTTCACGACAAACTTGTCACTGAGTCAAAAACATTTATACAGTTATAAGCTATGTTTAATAAAACCTTATTACTTTTTACAGTATACCCAAACATACAGAAGAAGGACAAGATTACAAACATTTTCATTATAAAAAGTATTAAATAAAATTTATGTGATCAGCTGATACTCCCTGGTGTTTCCCAAGACCTTTTATAACTGCTGCAATTTTGGCTACTTCTTGTTTCTTCCTGGGGGCGATGATGATGCAGCTTAATCATACAGGCTGTGAATTTAATGCATGTATGGTCCAGCCAGCTGTATTGCTTCTGCTGTGAAGCACCCAATTTAGAACATAGAGAACATGGAATAATAGAGTTGGAAGGATTAATGGTTTTTGGCAGCATACCCAGGCTTTCAATTAGTCTGAACAGATGTTCTTAGATTCTCTCTTAGCTGCTGCATTTGTTTTGGGGTAGAATTTTTTAAAAGGGGGAATGACTGTTTTAAGTTTCCTGCATTGTTTTAGTGGTTCCTGGCGATGTCCTTTTGGGGTGTACTTCTCTCACTCTTTTTGAAAGCCTCTAGTGATAGCAGGCTATTTCATTGGTTGATTTATTTCATCCTTAGGAAAATTCTTCTTAGTCCAAGGTTGCTTCTCTCTTGGGTTAATTTCTATCCATTGTTCCTTGTTGTGCCTTTTGGCGCTTTGGAAAATAGATTGATTCCCTCATTTTTGTAGGAGCCCCTCAAATTTCCTGAGAGAACAATTAATCAGTGGAACAACTTGCCTCCAGAAGTTGTAAATGCTCCAACACTGGAAGCTTTAAAGAAGAGAACGGATAACCATTTGTCTGAAGTGGTGTAGGGTTTCCTGCCTAAGCAGGGGGTTGGACTAGAAGACCTCCAAGGTCCTTTCCAACTCTGTTATTCTATTCAACTTTAAATATTAGAACAGTACTATTTTATTGTGCTTCTTTATTGTGAGTTGGGCTAAGGAGACATTTCCAAAGAGTGAGACCAATCAAGTCGTCCATGCCCACTCAGTCACATTTATTTATTTGTTTTGCTTGTTTGTTTATACTTCTATGCCGCCCAATCCTGCTGCAAAGTACAATAAAATGAAGATTTTCTAAACATAAATTACCATTGGGGGCAATAATCCCAAATACACACACACACTTATTGCGATGAATTAAATAATTTACACTTTGCTATCTTTATGCTATATCAATATAGAATAAAGATAGTTCCGAGTCTACGGAGAGGGGCGGCATACAAATCTAATAATAATAATACAGTGGTACCTCGACATACGAGTTTAATTTGTTCCAGACCCGAGCTCGTAAGTCGATCAACTCGCATCTCGAACTAATGCCTTTAGACTTTGTTTTTCACACCGAGATAACCAGAAGCAAGGATTCTTGCGCCACCTAGTGGAAGCTCGGCTCGTATCCCGAATTTAAGCTTGGGTGTCGAACAGAAATTTTGCTCGCGTCGTGGCTCATAACTTGGAATACTTGCATGTGGAGCAGCTCTTATCTAGAGGTACTACTGTCATTTGGTTGAAGCAGCTGCATCAAACTGTTATAAGCAATTGTTTACAAAAATGTAACAATTTTGGATTTGGGCTGGGACTACCAAACTTGAAGACTGTCCTCAGCTGAGGAAAATTATTGGACAATTTAGCAGTCAAAATTTCTCAAACTAAATAATTTTAGTATTGTTGTGAAAAAATAGAAATGATGGAGCCTATGGACACTGTTTTCTATTCTTACAGAAAAGTAGAATACATACCTAATGATAAAATAAAATAATAAATCAAGCTTGAGTTGATTATTAGCTTCCTAATAATGTGTTGTGGTTTGCAGCTGTGGCATTTTACATTACTATCTTCAAGGCTAGCTGAAAGCAAACTACTTCCTTAAGTAGCACTGAAATTTCAAAGGCACAACAGTTCTCGCCAGTTGAGTGGAATAGCTGTGATTTTTCTACAGCCTGAAGGAAAAAACATATACTTGCTAGGGATAAACACATCAAATAAGACAACAAATCTCAATAGTTATGGGGAATAAAACAAACCTATATTGATTTCCTCTATATGCAGACAGGTGATATGTATAGAATGGCTTACTGCCATTTCCAATCAGAACCCACTTTAATTTAAAAGCTGCATACAGTAGATGCAATTTTACTATTCCACCAACACAGCACTTTCTTTTGCATGATGCTATTATTTTCTATCATCTAGTTGTTGCCATCATCAGTTAGCTAAGTATACATATTTTTTGAAAGCGGTTCAGCCGCTATGCCTAAGACAAGCATTTGCTGATTAATGCTATCCATCATCCATGCAGATTTGTAGTTTCAATGCTGTGTGCTGCCCCCAACTGATCTTTCTATCATGATCCTGTCACAATACAATTCAATGGAATGCAAAAAAACAATGCTGTGTGTGATATGTTGTCATATGTATGACTTTCAGTTAACAAGGGTTGAATTTGGCGGCAGCCAACATCCCTAGAAACTTCAGTTGCAAAGCATGGTTATTATATAGGAAATAAATAGAAAACAGTGGATTCCAATAAATGTAAACTAAGGTTCAACTATTGGGCTTTGGGGCACCAAAGGTATTACCTAATCTGGTAGCAAAATTACTAAGAAAATAATAAATCAGAGAACACCATGAAACAATGATGAACACAGCAGATCTAACTTAAGAACATTTGCGGGATCTGTAGAATTGGACTCTAACTCATTCATTTCTAATTGGAAACAATCTCTTGATGACTGTAGCTGAAATGCAAAAATGAAATGTCTTCCTTTATTTCTTTACTCATAAATCTAGGTTATGCTTCTAATTTAAAATGTTACATCTTGCCCTTTCCTTCCAATCTATATGACAAGCGCTAATGGGGATAAAATAGGCTGCTACAGGTTCCGTATGTGTGTTGATGCAGATTATCATTAATTTGATTAAATGTGAAATTATTTCCTTATAGTGTCTAGTCATACAGTTCCATGTATCTTCCTTTATTTGTTTCCTTGTCTGCTTCGGTGTTGTTGAAAGATAAAAAGTGGAACATGCTGTAGAAAAGAGTGAATAAAGCAAGTGGGAGAAGTTTGACAGCAAGCCAGTATATGTTCTCCCTCCCTCTTCTGTTTTCTCTTTGGTTTTATTTTTTAGATGTCAAAGTTTGCATTTCCAAAACATTTTTTTATTTGGAAACTGTAAATATCTATATACTTTTCTCGTGTGTCACAAGAATCCAGCTTTCAAGACTTCTCTTGTTCCTTCCCTAATGAGTGATTCTGAATTTGTATACAATTTCATTTGGGCATGAACACATTAAAGGTGCTTGCATTTTCTGTCTGCCTCAGGTTCACTGTATATTTAGGTGAGAGAGTGAGAAAAGGAATTTGTGCAAAACCATGATAAACTAGGTCTGCATAATTGTATCTGCTTTATAACATATTTTTCAAAGGCACTTAATTTCTGTTGTGGTTAGCTCTGGCCCAGCTCCTGCCCCAAGGACTGTGGATGTGGGGGAGAAATCCACATGCTGCAGGCCTGTTTTGCCCCCCACCCCGGTGGAATCTGCTGATGAAGGCTCCTCTGACCAAGAAGACATGAGTGACAGGGAGGAGGAGAGTGTGGCAGACAGCTCAGAAGGAGATCAATTATCTAGCTCCTCCTTGGATTCAGAACAAGAGTTAATGATACAGCCACGCATGCGGAGAGCGATGCATAGGCAACAACAACTGAGAGATTATTATCAAAGAAAATGAGGCCACCTGTGGTTGGGTGGGGCTGTGGTAATTAGTGAGGCTGCTATAAATAGCAGCCTGTGGGTTTGGCCTTTAGGGAGGATTATCTGATCGTTGTGTTTCGTGACTGCTTTACTGACTTTGACCTTTTGTGTGCTGATTTTTCCCCCGCTTTGAAACTAAACCAGAGCAAAGTGTGTTTCTTTGTGAAAGAAGAAGGACTGTGAATTGCCTCACAGCTGCAAGCTAAGTATCACAGAACTGATAAGGGACTTGTACAAATTACCAGTTTGTTTGGAGACCAGTGCTCTTTGCTATACCAAAAGAGGGCTTAGTTTAAGTGACTTTTCATTATAAAGAACATTGTTTTGAATTTTCAAATGTGTGTGTGTCTGAAATTTGTACCTGTGAATTTTTGGGAGGAGTCTACCAGAGAGCCCGACAGAACAATTTCCTTCTAGAATTTTACCATTTGAGTTTTAAGAATGACACATTTTTGAATTTAACATAAAGGACCGAGAACAGAAAGTTCTCCTAAGTCAAGACATGATGAGAATGTCATTCTAAGTAAAAATGATAAACAATTTAAGTCTCTGAAAGATAAAACTTTTTTTTCTTTTATTAGACAGCATGGTAGATAAAAATGTTCTTTAAAATCTACACATTTAACTTATTAGTATAACTCTTCCTACCCATAAGTTTTTCCCTCATCTGAGATGCTCAGGTGTTAAATATCTTTGTGTAATTTATAAGTGACATAAATGATAATCCCATTAAATCATAGTAAGTGGACCAATATCCCAAGCACTATTGAGATTAATGTCTTTTCTTACTGTATCTCTATGAAGCCAATGAAAACAGAAGTGATGAATCTTTTGTCTAGAAATATGAGAGGGGGAGGAGAGAGGGAGGGAGAGAGGGAGCAGGAGAGGGAGAGAGAGATACAAATTGCTAAAATAACATAATATAAAACTTGTTTCAGATACCTATTTTCCAATATGTCTCTTTGGATAAATGAAAACCTTTAGTAGTTAATTGGTACACTGTGTAATAGCTAAATAAAAAATTCAATTGCCCAAGCAGAGATGTTCCAAAATTCAATAAAGTGTATTTCTTTGACTGAGGTTGGATTTATGCACCATGGTAAGCTATGACATGGATTTGAATTTTATTTTTGAGTTAACACAATCAGTTTATCAAACAATTATGACATTCCATATGTGTCAATTTAGAGTAAAATTTGCTAATCCATACTGTAACATTTGTTCTAAAGGCAAAACAATCAACACTGGGTACTTCTGTTTAGAAAACAAAGTTGCTTTTATATCCAATATGTTTCATAACAGATACAGATGTTCAAGATTTCATCATCTCCACTGAATATTTTTCAGAGCCCAACAACATTTATTTGTAGCAAATCTGACAGAAAACAAAATCAGTTGTGGCAAGAATATTGTACAAGACAGTATTGTTATCATCCAGATGAGCTACCACCTGAAACAGCAGATGCAACTAGTGAAAGAAAAGGTAACATTTCTGCTGAATATAAGGGAAATATGGAAAAGCAGATAAATCTGAGACATATTACTCTAATTCATCAATAGCGAGATAGTGGGCTAATCATTTGAGGCTCTATTTCAGAATTGAAATGTCACTACTATCTGATCAAGAAATATTATAGTACTGATAAAAAAAATCATGTTCTTTCATTCTTTCAGGAATTTTTCCCAAAGCCTCATCTGTAATGTTCTTTTCAACCTTTATAGTTTAGATGCCCAAATCTTCTGAGATTGAAGACTTCTTTTTGATCTCATGTATTATTTTGGGACAATACATGCAGGAGAGCAATGAGGAAACTGCTTGTAAGCAGAAGAAACGCAGATATGAGTTTTAAAATTTCCTTCCTTCCTTCCTTCCTTCCTTCCTTCCTTCCTTCCTTCCTTCCTTCCTTCCTTCCTTCCCCACTCACTCCCTTAATGACTCAAATTATCTAAGGAGTCAAACCTTAAAACTAATTTATTGGGATTTTTTTTAGTAAATATATTAATTGACTAAAAACCAGTAATAGTTGAAGATGAAGCCAGAAGGCCAAAGCCTAAACTGAGGTATGGCTTCCAGTTGTATTGGACTACAATTAAGATAATTCCTATTCAGTGTACTCTAAAATCATGCTGGGTAAAAATTCTACAAGCAGGACTTCCAGTACTATATGGAAGCAATATCAGACTGAGACTTATCTAAAGTCATTGTATTGGATGTACATCATGGATACATTAATAAATATACAGCCATTTGGTTTTCACAAGTACATAAGATTTCATCTTATTTTAATTCTGCGTTGCTATTCTCATTAGCACACTACAGACAACTTGATTAATAACTATTATATAGTCCAAAGAATATTTACCTTTCTTTTTTTCTAGTGTACATTTTATTTCGTGCTTACTTGCATTCTCTTCATATTATATCAATCCATAAAGATGAGAGGAATGTAGTGCAACTGCATAGAAAGCTAGAACACATGCAAATATAGCTGTCTTTCAGTTTGTTTGTTCATTTGTTTGTTTTTTGCACAATAGAAAGAGTTCTGAGAATTAAAAAATATAGTCTGGAAATATCAGAAAGATATGGGATAGGACCAATGTGTGCAAACGTCTATGTACTTTTTATGTTCGTGCAAAGGAAGACGGTGTGCAAGAATCATTCTCTGTTTAATATAAAATAACTAAACAAAAGCAATGGAAGTAATCATCTGGTTATCAGAAATGGTTTTATAATTAGTATTTTAGTCCCCAGAGATTTTATAAGCTGACACATAAGCTATGTCAACAACAAACTTAGCATCATAGCAACAACTAAGCATGAAACTGGATTTAATGATTTAGCAGCTATGTTTAGAAGAGCACATCAAAGGCATCTTAATAACATCAGTAAGAGCTATTAAGAGGTCTTCTAGAATGGCAGCTTTTTTTCATGGCTGACAAAGACAAGAAAAGAAATCAGATTATCACCTGAGGAAATCAGAGCAAAATAAGATGCTGTAGCCAGCTAGGACACAAATAGTTGATAAAGCTCTTATTGCCGGATATATTTCACCCACCAAATTATATGGGCCACCCAGAAATGCCTGGGTTTTATCAACATGTAACTCTAAAGTAAGACAAAACAATAGTAAATCAAAATTGGGGTTTGTTTTAAAGACTTACAGGTTGAAGTAATAAAAAACTGTTAGTTTTTTTAAAACATGACACTCTTCCCCAAAGGGGACAAATATATAGCAAAGTCCTGAACACATTCTAATCTTAAATCCATTCAGGGAATAAGTCATATGAAGAAATAACTGCATTCTAATCAAGTTATATTTACAGAATATATGGAAGTGGATGGCAAAGTTTAAACCACTAAGGAAAGGGGTCTCTCTTTGAATTCAACTTTCTTCAAAACCAACTGTTTCAATTGCCATTGACAGGCATTGCGCATTATATATTTTGGAGCAAGCATTTTATTAAATAAAAGAGGCAAACATCAAACATAGCAAAATAAATAAGAAACCTTGTAGTATAGGGGGAAAAAGAATAGCATAAAGGTGCAAACACTACTGTCAGTGGTATTTAGCACCAAGAACAGTAAAAAGAATTCCAATAATGTTTATGATGTGCAGTACAATATGTGATGTGCTTTCCTAAATTTCTGTGTACCACATGTATACAAGTGTTGGAGCGATAAGGGATTGTGTAAATCTTTGTTAACTTTGCTGTGATATAAAGCTGTGTGAATTATCCTTCACAAACCCTCTCTAGACCTACTAAAATCACGAAAGCACTCATAAGCTGCTGTAAGAAGAGCTCAGTCAGTTGATCACATAAGACCTTACAAACAAAAGACAAGGATTCCATATAAACACCAAACATTGTCATAGTCTTTTTACTGGCTTTCAGTGTTCCCAAAGAATGACCTCTTCATCCCTGTATTGAAACAGTGGCATATACTTCCAATTAGATAGAGCAACCTTTTTTTAAACGAACTGATGTCATGTACTGTACTTATATCAAAGTTGCCAGCTATTGCTACATAATGGGGAAAATACACTTTGCCTTAACTGGAAAAAATCTGGCAAGTGCTTTGAATGTTGATATGCAAAGGTCTTAGTACAAGGTCAGAATCTGCACCAAAAGGTCATATCTTTTATAGATAAAAGAAAGAAATGTTCACTGTGTTCTTATTGATAGATATCAGTGATGGCGAACCTATGGCATGGGTGCCACAGGTGGCATGCAGAGCCATATCTGCTGGCAAACAAGTCATTGCCCTAGCTCAGTTCAGCATGCATGTGTGTGCTGGCCAGCTGATTTTTGGCTTGCACAGAGGCTCTGGGAGGCCATTTTTGTCTTCCAGAGAGCCTCTGGAGGGATAGGGGAGGGCATTTTTATTCTCCCCGACTCCAGGGAAGCCTTTGGAACCTGGGGAGGGCGAAACATAAGCCTACTAGGCTAAACCTTAAGTAAGTAAGTAAGTAAGTAAGTAAGTAAGTAAGTAAGTAAGTAAGTAAATAATAATTTTTTAAAAAACCCCGAAGTTGGGAAACAGGCAGTTTCCGGCCTCCAGAGGGCCTCCAGGGGGCGGGGGAATCTGTTTTCACCTTCCCCAGGCATTGAATTATGGGTATGGGCACTTGCGCATATGCGCAAGATAGATAGATAGATAGATAGATAGATAGATAGATAGATAGATAGATAGATAGATGATATAGATATAGATATATAGATGTATGTATATGTGTGTGTATGTATGTATGTATGTATGTATGTATGTATGTATGTATGTATGAAGAGGCAACAGCCATCACGATCTCCGGAACATTTAAAATTTATTAAAAACTACTAAAATTACTAAGCGTTCATTAGTCCGCTACTAACATTGACAGAGTATTAAAATCCCCATTGAAGACATAGTTGACTTAGAGAATGCTGCTCAATTTGCTCATTGCCCACGTCACAGATCCACAGCCTTCCTTCCCTCCTGTAATCAGCTTTGTTGTTGCTAGCTTAGTCATGTAAACAGGGGGGATTGCTCTTCCTTCTTTAACTTTTGAGTATTGCCTCTTTCTCTGCCCAGGGCGTAGAGTAGGCTTTTGAGACATTATTTTGGGTATGCTTGTCCTTGTCCATTCTCCCCCTTATTGTTATTCCTCCCTTCCTTAGGCACACACATTGTCTCCTCTAATGTATTTTTTGACCATGATCGTGTATAAAATTGAGCATAAATAAATTTTAATATTTTTGCTGATAATGAAAAGGGAAGGGAGACTAGCATAGATTTGATGGAAAATAGGCGTTGATTGCTTACCTGAACGCCTCTTCTCGTACGGTGAGCGGGTACAGCAGTCACATGGGTTGCTCATGTCCAATCCGGTGGAACTGAGCCTAGTGTTAAAAAAGCTTGCCGGATCCGCCCCTTCCCCAGAATTCGCGAATCCATAGACTAGGCTCAGCTGTGAAGCTCTGTAGTGTTCAACTCTCATTGTTAGAGGAAGAAAGATATAGAAAGGTAAAGAAGACACATACAAGGGTGGGAAGTGACTGCTGTACCCGCTCACCGTACGAGAAGAGGCGTTCAGGTAAGCAATCAACGCCTATTCTCCGTACTGAAGGAGCGGGTCCAGCAGTCACATGGGACATACCCAATAGATGGTCCCTAGGGTGGGATTAGATTGCTATCGTGTGAGATAACGGATTGGAGTACCCTTCTGCCGAAGGCAGCGTCCGCTGAAGCGTAAGAATCAATCTTGTAGTGCCTGATGAAGGAATTTGGCGAGGCCCAAGTGGCTGCTTTGCAGACCTCCTCCAACGGGGCTTGAGTCGCCCAAGCGGCCGAGGTGGCTGCGCTCCTGGTGGAATGCGCTGTGATGTTCCTTGGAACTGAGAGGGAGGCCGACTCATAGGCCTTAGATATAGTCCCTCTGATCCAACGGCCTATTACTGTTGAAGACACTTTGGCCCCCATGACTCTGGGGTGATAGGCTATAAAAAGTGCTTCTGACCTCCGAAAGGGTCCTGTGCGTTGGATATAGATTCTCAGCGCTCTGATGAGATCCAGGGTGTGCCATCTAATTGCCAAGGGATGGTCTCGTTGGTGGCAGAAGGAAGGTAGGACAATGTCCTGAGATCTGTGGAACATGGAACTGACCTTGGGTAAGAAGGTGGGGTCCAGTCGCAAGACTACCTTGTCCTGATGGAATTGACAAAGGTCCTGCCTGATTGAGAGGGCAGCCAGCTCCGAAATGCGTCGGGCAGAGGTAATAGCCACCAGGAATGCTACCTTAAAGGATAGGTACCTGAGGGACGCCGATTTTAGGGGTTCGTATGGTGCCTGCGTGAGGGAATGGAGAACCCGTGGCAAATCCCAGGATGGATACCTGTGGACCTTGGAAGGTCTGAGGTTGGCTATGCCCTTGAGGAATTCCTGAACTTCAGGGAAGGATCGGAGAGGCTGTCTGCGGGGACCCCCTAGGACAGATGAAATGGCTGCCAGATGACGCCGGAGGGTGCTGGTGGAAAGTCCTTTATGGAAGCCTTGCATAAGGAAGGAAATAATTCTGTGTATGGGGATGCACAGAGGGGAGAGACCTTCCTGTAGACACCACTGGTGAAACTTGGACCACGTGTGGTCGTAGATTCGATTGGTCGAACCCCTTCTGGCCTTTAAAATGACCTCCACTGAATCTGGATCATGACCACGCAGTTCTAAGTCTCTCCTGATAACAGCCAGGCGGTGAGGTGGAACCACTCCGGGTCTGGATGGAAAGAGGCCCCCTGCCGCAGCATATCCCCCGAAACGGGGAGTCGCCAAGGGTCCTGGATGGACAGCTGTTGGAGATCCGCGAACCAGGGCCGGCGGGGCCAATGAGGGGCGATTAAGATTATTCGGGCCCTCTCGGTGAGGACCTTGTGAATCACGTCCGGGAGAATTGGAATTGGAGGAAATGCGTAGAGTAGGCCTGGAGGCCATGGACTCCGGAGGGCATTGATTGCTTCCGCTCCCGGGGATGGAAATCTGGAAAAGAAGCGAGGGAGTTGGGCGTTCGCATTGGTCGCGAAGAGATCCAGGATTGGTAGGCCGAATCTGAGGCTGATTTGGTGGAACAGGTCTTGATGGAGGTTCCACTCTCCTGGGTCTATCGTTGCTCGAGATAGCCAGTCCGCCTGGACGTTGAGGCTCCCCGAGATGTGATCGGCTAGGAGCGACCGAAGATGTTTTTCCGCCCAAAGGCCTAACTTGAGGGCCTCCCTCATGAGAGCCTTGGATCTCGTGCCCCCCTGTCTGCAGATATGGCTTTTTGTGGCAATGTTGTCGGTGAGAATGAGAACGTGCCGGTTGGGAATGCGAGGAGAGAAGTGCTTCAGAGCCAGGGAAACGGCTCTTAACTCTAGCCAATTGATTGGCCTGGAAGCTTCCTCCGGGGACCACGTGCCCTGGGCTATCATCCCCTGGGCGTGGGCGCCCCATCCCGATAGACTGGCATCTGTGGTGATGACAAATTGATCCGGGCACCTGAACGGGGATCCTTTGTCCATGGCCGGAGACTTCCACCACTTGAAGGATCTGCGAACACTTGGTGGGATGACAATGCGCCGATTTGAGTTGCTGTGCCCCGATCTCTGAAAGGGTAATAGGAGCCACTGGAGTTCCCTAGCATGAAGGCGAGCCCAGGGAATGATGCCTATGCATGACACCATCTTCCCCAAAAGGGAAGACAGAGTTACTATGGATACTGAAGAATTAGATAAAATGTTAGAAATTAACTCCCCTATACTGAGTTTTCTCTCGGGAGAGAGAAAAACCTGGGAGGATTCTGAATTGATAATGGAACCCAGGTGAGAAATGGATGTGGAAGGTTGGAGGTGACTTTTTTCAAAGTTGATGGAAAATCCATGGTCCTGAAGGACTGACATGGTGACAGAAAGGTCTGTTTTCACTTTCTCTAGGGAGTTCCCATGAATCAAAATATCATCAAGATAACATAAAATGTGAATGGGAGACGCCCGGATATAGGCCGCCAGGGACCCCAAGAGCTTTGTAAAGACCCGAGGGGCCGAGGAAAGGCCAAATGGCATCGCCCTATACTGGAAATGCCTGCCTTGAAAGGAGAAACGTAAAAACTTTCTGTGGCATTTGGCTATAGGAATGTGAAGGTAGGCCTCAGTGAGGTCTAAGGAGACCATGAAATCTCCCGTGTGAATGGCGGCCAAAATAGAAGATAAGGAGTGCATCTTAAACTTCCTATATTTGATGAATAGGTTTAGTTTCTTTAAATCCAAAATAGCTCTCCAACCTCCGGAGGATTTTGGAACCATAAATAGGATGGAGTAAAAAACCTAGGCCCTTCTGACCGGAAGGAACCGGTTGAATGGCTCTGATGGACAATAGATGAGAAATGGCCTCCTCCATACGGTTACAATCTGAGGAGGACCTGGGAGAAGGGCAGGAAATAAAACGTTTGGGGGGAGGAGAAATAAATTCTAAAAGAAGGCCTGTTTGAACAGTGTCAATGACCCAGGGGTCCTTGGAGGTGAGACGCCAATTTGAGGCAAAATGAGCTAGGCGACCCCCTATGGGAATAGAGGAAAGATTACCATCTAGGTTTTTTTGAGGCCCTGTTAGAAGAAGCTCCCCTTTGGAAGCGAAAACCTCTACCCCTGGGGTTCCTACCTTGGGAACGAAAGCGGGGGGAATACTGACCTGGAGATCTCTGATAGGAAGCCGCTTGATCTTGCTGGCGCCCCGGGCGACGAAAGGACTGCGTTTTGGTAGCCTTTTTTGTGGTTGGACCCAAAACTTTCTTCTTGTCCGCGGTTTCCGTGAGGAGTGGATCCAGAAGATCACCGAAAAGAAGGTCGCGCTTTAAGGGTCCCTGGGATAACTGCCACTTCTGGCGTACTCCCGCTTGCCAAGGGCGAATCCATAGGAGTCTCCTTGCCGTTGTAGAAGCTGCAATAGACTTAGCCGAAAATCTAGTAGATTGCAAGGTGGCATCAGCCACGTACTGGGCAGCTGCAAAGACCTTGTTGAAGTCTTGTTGACCTCTCAAGTCATCGGGAGGAATATGCTGTTGAAGTTGGCGAAGCCACAGCAGCATGGCTCTGGAGAAAAAGGAGGCTGCTGCAGAACTTTTAATGGCCCAGGAATCTGCCGTGAATCCTCTTTTGAGCATTTGTTCAATACGCTTGTCCCCTGGGCGGAGGACTTCCTCCGCCTCTCCTGGCACAGCCGCTGCCGAATGAAGGATCTTGACAGGTTCATCCGGTTTGGGAAAGGATAGAAGCTCTTCATAGGAAGAGGAAAGTTTGTACAACTTTCTGTCTTTGGTGGAGGGATTAAGGCCAGAGGCTGGAAAATCCCACTGTTTGAGTAAGGCATCTTTAAACAATTTAGGCATAGGAATTACCTCGTTATCCTCCTGTTCCTCAGTGAAGTAAGGTAAATTCTCCTCCGGGGGATCAGTGGAAGTGGAGGCCTGTTTCTCCTGGGCCGCTAATCCCGTAGAAATCCTAGCTTTGAGGAGGAGAGATTTGAATAATTGAGAAGGGAAAATGGTAATTGGAGAAGGAACCTTTATTTGGGATTCCTCATCATCTGATAGACCTTGGAAAGGGTCCTCATCATCCTCCATATCCTCATATTCGTCCTGAGAGGAATCTGAATCATCCTGAATAGGAGCCCTAACCGCTGGGGAAGAACCCAAGGGGCGGGAGGGACGAGAAGGAGGAGGAGGTAAGGGAAGCTCATTGATGGAAGAGAGTTTGGCATCAATGGCCTTAGACAACACAGCAAAAATAGATTGGAACTCAGGAGGTAAATTAGAAATATCAGCAGGAATGGCAGAAGAATCCCTAAAGGCCTGGGAGGATCCTGGCTGGGGGGAATCTTCAATAATATCTGGTTCCTCTGGACCTATGCCCCATAGGTTAGGTTGGGGTCTGTCTAGGTTAGGCTCATCCAGAGATAACACAGGGACCCCAGAAGGAGGTAGACTAGAAGCCTCTGGGGGGTCTTGACTACTGAGTACTTGGGCCTGTACTCTTAAACGTTTTGCTGATTTGTCATGGATTCTTTGTAGGGCTAGGTCCCTTCTCTTCTCGGCCCTGGTGACCTTGGTCGAGGGGCGGGCCCCTGGAGAGGAGGAGGAAGAGGCCTGGGGGATACTAGTAATCTCATCGCCTGTAGGCCTGGCCTCTCTGGGACCTTTAGTTGTGCCTCTCTTGGGAAAGGAAGCCATAGTCTGACAATTAACAGAAGACAAGGCTGAGCCAATAACTGAATAGATAAGGAGAAGAATTTTAAGGACTTCCCAAGAGGAATGGATCCTGCTTCGAGGCCTCGAAGCTGCTGAGACGTGAGGACAATCTGGGCAAACCCAGAGTTCGTGCCCCCAAATCCAGCGGGGCCAGCCTCCCTAAACTTTTTAATTAAGTAAACCAAGGCACTCTGGTTGGAGGCTTAGCCGGTGGAGAATTTAGCCTGGGCGTCCCAAGGCCCGCTCCGGGATCCACGCGGTGGACTGAGGCCTACGCGGCTGTCAGGAGGCCAACACGAGAGGCCTAAATTTAAAAAGGGCGCGAAGGCCTTCGCGCCGAAAAATCGCTCCGAAAATGCCTTAAAGGGGAAGCGATCGACTAAGTCCAGGAGACTAGAAAGCCGTCTCACTCCGCAGGAGGTATTTCTTAAGCCCTTTAATATATATGCAATAAAGGATCAATAAATTAATACTTGCACTAGAACCTCCAGGCCAAAGGATTAAAAGAATCCACAAGCGGCCGCGGGGATCGTACACGGCAAAACCGCCGGGGGAAAACGAAACCGCAACTTCTCCAAAGGAAAAAAGCCGAGCCGCAAACGGCTGGCGCTATTAGTGCAAGTAAATAATAATGGTAAAACAATTCTTACTACTTTTGAAGAAAAGGATCGAAGGGAAGGTGTTAGAATGTTGAACGAGCTATCACAATACAACCGCAGGATATGCGAACTGAGCGAATTCTGGGGAAGGGGCGGATCCGGCAAGCTTTTTTAACACTAGGCTCAGTTCCACCGGATTGGACATGAGCAATCCATGTGACTGCTGGACCCGCTCCTTCAGTACGGAGAACACACACACACACATATTTACACACACACACTAATGTAGAACTAAAATTTGATTCAGGAAGAAGAGTAGTGTAAAAAATGAAATAAATGATTGTAGATATTCTTGATCATATTCTTGACCACAAATGCCATGGCTTTGCTTCTTAATATAGCATAATTTTAATACATTTAATGAACTTCTGTCAAAATGTGCACTACCAACATGCTGCAAGTACAAGTACAAAATGATGCTTGCAAGAAAATATTCATATTAAGGCACATTAATATACAGGTAGTCTTCAATGTATGATTTATTGCTTAGCAACCATTCAGAATTACCAAATTCAAAGTTACAGAGCCGACGCGGGTTGAGCTTGAGGAAAAGGTCAAGTGCACCATCAGTTTAGAGCCCCTTTGCACCCATAAGAGATCTAAGTGCAGCTTTTTCTGAATTCCATTCACTCTTATCTCTTGCCAATTTACCTTGACTCTTAGTAGCTCAGATTCTTGTTTACAAATAGTGAAATAAGTGTATATTCATTTTGGAACTAAATCTGGCTTCCAATTTCTGCTGCCTGGTTGTTATCTCCCAAAAGGTACTTATGAGTTGGATTCAAAGTTTCCTTTACGGCAACCTGTGACTGCAATTTACAATGTGGGGTGTTTGTTTATTTTGTTGTTGTTGTTTTGCTGGGTGTACTTTTATTTTCCAGCAAAATCACCCATTGAGGAAAATTGGGTTAAATTAGTAATGGTGGCATATTTATTTATTAATTTATTAATTTATTTATTAGATTTGTATGCCGCCCCTCTCCGTAGACTTGGGGCGGGTAACAACAGTAAAAAGACAATATGAACAAATCTAATATTAAAAGTAATGTAAAAAACCCCAATTTAAGAAACCAATCATACATACAGACATACCATGCATAAATTTTATAAGCCTAGGGGGAAGGGAATATCTCAGTTCCCCCATGCCTGGTGACAGAGGTGGGTTTTAAGGAGCTTACGAAAGGCAAGGAGGTGGGGGCAACTCTGATATCTGGGGGGAGTTGGTTCCAGAGGGTCGGGGCCACCACAGAGAAGGCTCTTCCCCTGGGGCCTGCCAAACGACATTGTTTAGTCGACGGGACCCAGAGAAGGCCAACTCTGTGGGACCTAACTGGTCGCTGGGATTCGTGCGGCAGAAGACAATATGCAATATTTGCTTTATTACAGTGGCAAAAAAGGTCATAAAATCAGGTCAGTTACATAGGCGCCTTGACTTATGACCATCATGACGTAAGGCAAAAACTCCTGGCTCCATTAGCATTGTAATTCAAACACTATTTATACAGAGTTGGGCATCTACCATCCATGCATCTTGGAGAAAGAAGATAACTAATGCAGAACTATGCTGTCCAATCCTAACCTCTGTAGCTGGTCCAAAAAGGGTACCATGGTCATCTGTGTCAAAGGCTGCTGAGAGCCCAAGGAAACTTAGAATGGTTGTACTACCACCATCCATGCCATGTGACTACAAATGTAACCAATGTCCCATAGCTGCACCTGAAACCTGGCTGAAAGGGATCAAGGAAATCTGTTTCATTGAGGATCCTCTGAAGTTGCCAAGCAACCATCTTTTTTTCCACCTTACCTAAAAACAGAGTTGGGAAACAGGATGACTATGTTTTTCCCTTTTTTGTAGATGTGAACCATGTTAGTTCTTTTTCAGTCCTCTATTTCCTTTCTGTCTTTGGGTGGCCTGTAGTATACACCTATGTCAATGCATTTCCTTTTTTCTTTCCAGTGCATCTGAAAAGGTTTTTCATCAACATTTTGTTGCACTTCTATAACAGTGTAATTATTTTTTATATATAGTGCAACTCCAGCTCATGTTTCATTAGCCGAGGTAGCACAGCAGGTAGAGTGCAATACTGCAGGCCACTAAAGCTGACTGTAGATATACAGGTTAGCGGTTCAGATCTTATCACCGGCTCAAGGTTGACTCAGCCTTCCAGCCTTCTGAGGTGGGTAAAATGAGGATCTGGATTGTGGGGGCAATATGCTGATTCTGTTAAAAAGTGATATTGATAACATGTTGTAAGCCGCCCTGAGTCTAAGGAGAAGGGCGGCATAAAAAATCAAATAAATAAATAAATTAGGTCCTCTCTCTTTGAAAAAAAAAATTAAAATCTTTCTCAGTACATTCCAGTTATGAGTTCCTTATACTTGGAGGATTAGTGTATAGCCATCTGAATCATTTTTTACTGACCCTGTGTTTTCTTTCTACATATCCTGTTGTAAATCTAATTTCCCCCTCTCTCTTACAACTTGGTTGATTGCCCTGAGATTTTTTTTAAAACTTGGAATCACTAGGTTTTTTTCTCATCATTCCTATCACCCATTTCCTCTTATGACTGTATGACTGTAACTTGTTGCTTGTATCCTTAAGATTTTTATTAATATTGTTTCCTCCTTGCTTATTTGATCCCTACGATAATCATGAAGTGTTGTACCTCATGATTCTTGACAAATGTATCTTTACTTTTATGTACACCAAGAGCATATGCACCAAGACAAAATTCTTATGTATCCAATCACACTTTTTTAAAAAAATGGATGCATTCAGTGGTGGGTTCTGGATTCTCGCACTGCCGGTTCACTCAATGACACACTACATTCATTCATTCATTCATTCATTCATTCATTCATTCATTCATTCATTCAGTTAGTTAGTTCAATACACAATGAGGGTTTTAGTGGGTATATGTGTTATGTATATACAGTGGTCCCTCGACTTGCGCGTTCTCGATTAGCGCGAAACGCTGCAACGCGGTTTTTCAAAAAATATTATTTAAAAAAATAAAATATTAAAAAATAATTTTTTTTTTATTCTGTTCCCTGAATGGAGACCGCCGGCCGCTCAATCGGGCCGGCAGGGAACAGAATGGAGCCTTCCGCGGCGGGGCTGGTAAGGGGGGGAGCCGAGGGGGGAGCCGAGCCCAGCCCCGTGGCATTCGCTTTCCTCCCGCCGGCAGCCGACTGATCGTGGGCTCCTTCGCAACCTCGGAGAGCTTCCTGGTTTTCGTGAGCTTTCATGCCCCGGAAGCTCTCCGAGGTTGCGAAGGAGCCCACAATCAGTCTCGGCTGCGGGTGGGAGGAAGGCGAATCCCCCGTGGGCTCCGTTACATCTTCCGCTGCCAGCCAGGCCATGCTGGCGGCAGCGGAACAATCGCTGGCTGTCAACTTTTCTTTTTAAAACTGGGCAGGAGCTGACTTGCCTCCCCAGTGCTAAAAAGAAAAGTTGACAGCCAGCGCTACGACTGACGGAATGCTGAGCCTCCCGGTGGAAGGCTGCCGCTTGGCCGGGGAGGCTCGGCCGAAAGCGGCTGGAGCGGCAGAGCCGAGCACGCCTTCCGCCCGGGAAGTCCTGCCCTTTCATCCCCACCCCTCGCCCCTGTGGTCGGCGGGGATGAAAGGGCAGGACTCCCTGGGTGGAAGGCGTGCTCGGCTCTGCCGCTCCAGCCGCTTTCGGCCGAGCCTCCCCGGCCAAGCAGCCAGGGAAGTCGAGCCAGGCGTGGCGGCGGCAGCGCTGCTTCTCCGGTCGCCCGGTCCTCTCCTGCCTCCTGCGCCAATGTTCCCCGCTGCGACGGAAGGCAGTCGCTTGGCTAGGGAGGCTCGGCCGAAAGCGGCTGGAGCGGCAGAGCCGAGCACGCCTTCCACCCAGGGAGTCCTGCCCTTTCATCCCCGCCGACCACAGGGGCGAGGGGTGGGGATGAAGGGGCAGGACTTCCCGGGCGGAAGGCGTGCTCGGCTCTGCCGCTCCAGCCCCTTTCGGCCGAGCCTCCCTAGCCAAGCGACTGCCTTCCGTCGCAGCGGGGAACATTGGCGCAGGAGGCAGGAGAGGACCGGGCGACCGGAGAAGCAGCGCTGCCGCCGCCACGCCTGGCTCGACTTCCCTGGCTGCTTGGCCGGGGAGGCTCGGCCGAAAGGGGCTGGAGCGGCAGAGCCGAGCATGCCTTCCGCCCGGGAAGTCCTGCCCCTTCATCCCCACCCCTCGCCCCTGTGGCCGGCTCATCCAGGGGGGCGTGTGTGGACTGGCAAGCGGCAAGCGGGAAGACCAAGGGAAGGTTCCTTCAGCCGCCCAACACCTGATCCGCTCCGCAGCGCGGCAGCAGCGAGGAGCCGAAGATGGGGTTTCCCCTTTGCCTTTACCCCATCTTCGGCTCCTCGCTGCTTCTGCGCTGCGGAGCAGATCAGCTGTTGGGCGGCTGAAGGAATCTTCCCTTGGTCTTCCCCGCCGCCCACACGCAAACTCCACCATCTGCGCATGTGCGGCCATGAAAAAAATGGCGCACATGCGCAGATGGTGGTTTTACTTCCGCATCCAATATAACGCGGAAATCGGTTAGCGCGGGAGGTCTTGGAACGTAACCCCCGCGCTAACCGAGAGATCACTGTATATATATATGTAGATTGTTCTGAGTTCGGGTTTTGCCCCGTGTAATATTGTTACCCCACTGACTCACCAGGAAGTTTCTACACAGCAGGCAATTGCTGAGCCATCAAACCACACCCAGCCACCAGTATTTATAGAAGGAAGGCAGCTCAGGTCTCGCAGTGTTCGCCTTAGAACAAGGACAGAAACACCAGCCTGAAGATGATGAGTGAGACCTCGTCGAAACGTCACCAGAAATTTCCAAATCCTACACGGGAAGAAACCCGAATATACCAAGACCGTCATACCTGTACCCGTGAAAATCTACGAAAACAAATATATATATATATAAAGTTGGCTTATTTGATCAAGGTTATAGCAAGATATGTAGAGTAGTTACATTTGGCTATCCTTTTGGGGATTTCTGCTGATACAGACTGAAAAGTCAATATATAGCAGATTTGTTTATAGAAAACTATGGATGTGGGATGAACAGATTAATCTTTCCCACTTTAGAGAAGAAAAAAGAGTCACTAATTTATTTATGGCATACTTGTAATGGAGACTGAAAGTCACTTCTTATATATATATACACACACACACACATAGTAAAATACATGATGAAGGTTATAGAGGAGATACTCATAGTAAAATATATCTATGAAAGAATAGAAAAGAAGATATAGTAATAGAACATATCAATGAAAGAATAGAAGAAGAGATATAGAAATAAAAGAAAGGTATAGGAGATATAGGAGAGCATGTGTGTACATGGGTACACACACATGCGTAGTACTTAAAAAAGCTTTTGCACACATAAGGTGGTGCTGCCTATGGCACCACTGAGATAACTGGTTTAAGTGTGTGGCACACCTGGGGTCACTGCCGGTTCTAGCGACTCAGGCCACCAAGTTACTACCAATTCTATAGAACCGGTCCAAACCAGGAGGAACCCATCTCTGGATGCATACTTTCATGAAACTAAGTTGTTGCTTTTTAGGACAAATTAATCAATAAATCACATTTTCTCAATCACAAAATATTAAGGAAAGCTATGGAAGAGCAACAGCAATCTCCTGCTGTTCTTTTTTTTTAACTTTAGTTATTGATTTTCTTAAAAGTTGGGCTGTAGGGCCAAATATTTTCACTTCACTCACTTCGTGCCTTTTGGTTTAAATACAAGTGAGGCTGGATGCAAAAGAAGATAATTCTGCCAAAAATGAGAAGAATTTTATTGGTGTTACCTGGGGATGCTTTCGAGACTGGAAAAATGGGAACATATGCAACAACAAAGCAATCAAGAAGAAATTGTTGGACATTTTAGATATGTGGAAAGTCCTGTTTCTTTTATCAGTTCTTGTTTCTTTTTCTCGCAAATTGATCTGTGCAGTTTTAAATCTTCCACTCAAGAGTTCCCAAAGAAAACAAGTACTTTAATTTTCCTATAATGTACTGGCTTGCTCACATCTAACCAATCTAAATAATGGATCAGTTGAGGTTTTATCACTCAGTTTAATTAGATTTGGGGTTTTGAAAGTATTTTACTGTAATTACTTCATTTAGCATGAATCACAAGTAAAAATAAAATGTCAATGCCTTCAAAAATATATGTTTTTTCTTGTGATTATTTTTTATTGTGTATAAAACATCCTCGGGTTATTAGAATAAAACTTGCAAACACATATTTCAATTGTTCTCTCCTTTTATTATGTTAAAAACATTACTGAACATTTGTGAGATTCAGAGAATTGCATTTAATGAAACCATGCTGTTTGGTGGCCCTAGAAAAAATATTAATTCATATAAACCCTGACACACAGGTTAGCACACAATGGAAATTTTGAAAACTGTGCTGTTGTTATCTAGAGGGAGGGATTTTGCTCTTTGTTTTAAAGAAAGTCTATTTTTTCCAGCCTATCTGCAGTGTGCTCGCACACACACACACAGAGAGAGAGAGAGAGAAGAGAGAAGAGAGAGAGAGACTAATGTGTTTGTGAGGAGCCTATGCAGTGCAAAACATGCAAAAAAAGAAATACCTTGAAATAAATACTGTAGTTTAAACTGGTTTGCAAAAGTACAATTTAATATGTTTATTTGTTTATTTGTTTATTTGTTTATTTGTTTAGTTGTTTAGTTGTTTAGTTAGTTAGTTAAAAACATAATGAAGGTTACAGAGGATATACAGTACTTTTCTATCATTGTAAGCCGATCCTGCTTTCATATATAGTGAAACCTCGTCTTACGAACCCCTCATAATACAAACTTTTCAACATACGAACCCGGGTTTAAGATTTCTTTGCCTCGTCTTAAAAACCTTTTCTGTCTTACGAACCTGAGCCTGGGTCTGTGGGCTGTCTTACTGCGCGTGCGCTCTCTGACTGCCGTAGGGATTCCCCTGCCTTGTGACTGTCACCACCGGGATTTCCCATTTGATTATTGCCCCTGGCGGGATGGGGGGGATAGCCGCACCTGAACCTGGAGCCCGCTTAGGAGCCGCTGCCTGCTCGGAGGAGAAGTCGCAGCTGCCACCGCCACCACCGCTGCAGCTACTGCGAAGCGGCTGCGAGAGCGCTTTTTCTGGATTGTTGCCAGGCCAAAGTGCCTGGGGTTTTCTCTTTGCTTTGCAGCGGCTGGAGAGATCCCTCCTCCTCCTCCTCCTCCGGGGACAGGCACGCATTATTGGGCTTGCACGCATTATTCGCTTTTCCATTGATTCCTATGGGAAACATTGTTTCATCTTACGAACTTTTCACCTTACGAACCTTTTCCTGGAACCAATTAAGTTCGTAAGATGAGGTATTACTGTACCTTTCATTATTATTTCTCATTGGTATTGAAATATTAGTATAATTCATTCCACTAACCCTTTCATTGCCTCATATACCAATGCCCTGCCAACATTCCTTAATCATGGCTTAAACCAACATTCCTTAATCATGGCTGCTGCTGAATTCCAAAAGTTGAAGTTTACACATCTTCAAGTTGCCAAGATGGAAAAACACTTTTATTTTATTTTATTTTATTTATTTATTAATTAGATTTCTATGCCGCCCCTCCCCTCTCCACTTAAACTATCCTTCAGCCACAATTTCTCTTAAACACAACCTTTTTTCTTATTTAGCAGTCACTCCTTGTAGCAGATTACATATTAACCAGTATTTTTTTCTCAGCTAGCAACATATCAAAGTACACTAGAAAACCAAAACCATTTAGGCCATTCTTTTTTCTCTGTCAGCATCTTGGTCTTTGAAACATAGTGTTTATATCTGTCCATCTATCCATCTACCCATCTACCCATCTACCCATCTACCCACCTACCTACCTACCTACCTACCTATCTATCTATCTATCATTAGTATCTCATGTTTCCCATAAATGATTAAGATTGTTAGTCAATAACATGGTGTCATCTCTTTACAAATATATATATCTTTTTCACATCTGCAAGCATGCCACCATATGCATGTATTATTGATGGATACATTTAAAAAATCATGGGAGCAATCCACATCCTTGTCTTACTCTTTGTTCATCTTTCACCCATTTTTGACCCGTTATATAAACTTCCAATTCATGTTCATGTAAACTTTAGTTCCCTCACATGCTCTTCTTATCACCTACAGCAATTTAACTTCAGATACATATTCATGAACAAAATCTCATGCTAAATCTAGTCTTTTGATCTCATATTTCCTCCATGTCAAGAAATGGATAATAAAAATCATCTTTGTATTCATACATTTTTCACTGCCCACTTGAACTGCCTGACCAAAGACTTACCAAATATAAAGCTGTATTTTTCAACTATGTCACATCTTGTATATTTTCAGGAAAAAAATGCTAAACATCTTCACAGGCACACATAATAAACTAATTCTACTGTAGCTTTTGAATGCATTCTTGCTACATTTTCTTTTGTACCAGGAAACAATAACAGTATTCTTCAAATTGTTAGGCAGAGTTTCAGTCTTTAAAAGCAAGTTAACCACAGCTATTTCATAAACAAGTTACGTACATTTTAAAAAACCTTACAGATACACCAGCTACAGTGATCCCCCGCTCTTTGCGAGGGTTCCGTTCCAGGACCCCCCGCAACGAGCGGGTTTTCGCGAAGTAGCGCTGCGGAAGTAAAAACACCCTCTGCGCATGTGCAGAGGGTGTTTTTACTTCCGCAGCGCTAGCGAGGAGCCTAAGATTGGGGGCGGCGCGGGTGTTTTAAAACATCCCCGCCGACATGAGGGGCTCGCTAGCACACCCCCAAACCCGGGTTGGGGGTTCGGGGGTGTGCTAGCGAGCCTCCCATGTCGGCGGGGATGTTTTAAAACACCCGCGCGACTTTCCAATGAGTCCCGAAGACAAACGCGTTGTCTTCGGGACTCATTGGAAAGTCGCGCGGGTGTTTTAAAACATCCCCGCCGACATGGGAGGCTCGCTAGCACACCCCCAAGCCCCCAACCCGGGTTTGGGGGGTGCTAGGAAGCTCCCATTGTTGGCGGAGACCTTTTAAAACACTCGCGCGGCTTCCAAACCGAGTCCTGGAAGCCGCGCGAGTGCTCCCATTGTTGGCAGAGACCTTTTAAAACACTCGCGCGGCTTCCAAACCGAGTCCTGGAAGCCGCGCGAGTGTTTTAAAAGGTCTCTGCCAACAATGGGAGCTTCCTACCACCCCCCAAACCCGGGTTGGGGGCTCGGGGGGGGGTGGTAGGAAGCTCCCATTGTTGGCAGAGACCTTTTAAAACACTCGCGCGGCTTCCAAACCGAGTCCTGGAAGCCGCGCGAGTGTTTTAAAAGGTCTCCGCCAACAATGGGAGCTTCCTACCACCCCCCAAACCCGGGTTGGGGGCTCGGGGGGGGTGGTAGGAAGCTCCCATTGTTGGCGGAGACCTTTTAAAACACTCGCGCGGCTTCCAAACCGAGTCCTGGAAGCCGCGCGAGTGCTCCCATTGTTGGCAGAGACCTTTTAAAACACTCGCGCGGCTTCCAAACCGAGTCCTGGAAGCCGCGCGAGTGTTTTAAAAGGTCTCCGCCAACAATGGGAGCTTCCTACCACCCCCCAAACCCGGGTTGGGGGCTCGGGGGGGTGGTAGGAAGCTCCCATTGTTGGCGGAGACCTTTTAAAACACTCGCGCGGCTTCCAAACCGAGTCCTGGAAGCCGCGCGAGTGCTCCCATTGTTGGCAGAGACCTTTTAAAACACTCGCGCGGCTTCCAAACCGAGTCCTGGAAGCCGCGCGAGTGTTTTAAAAGGTCTCCGCCAACAATGGGAGCTTCCTACCACCCCCCAAACCCGGGTTGGGGGCTCGGGGGGGGTGGTAGGAAGCTCCCATTGTTGGCAGAGACCTTTTAAAACACTCGCGCGGCTTCCAAACCGAGTCCTGGAAGCCGCGCGAGTGTTTTAAAAGGTCTCCGCCAACAATGGGAGCTTCCTACCACCCCCCAAACCCGGGTTGGGGGCTCGGGGGGGGTGGTAGGAAGCTCCCATTGTTGGCGGAGACCTTTTAAAACACTCGCGCGGCTTCCAAACCGAGTCCTGGAAGCCGCGCGAGTGCTCCCATTGTTGGCAGAGACCTTTTAAAACACTCGCGCGGCTTCCAAACCGAGTCCTGGAAGCCGCGCGAGTGTTTTAAAAGGTCTCCGCCAACAATGGGAGCTTCCTACCACCCCCCAAACCCGGGTTGGGGGCTCGGGGGGGTGGTAGGAAGCTCCCATTGTTGGCGGAGACCTTTTAAAACACTCGCGCGGCTTCCAAACCGAGTCCTGGAAGCCGCGCGAGTGCTCCCATTGTTGGCAGAGACCTTTTAAAACACTCGCGCGGCTTCCAAACCGAGTCCTGGAAGCCGCGCGAGTGTTTTAAAAGGTCTCCGCCAACAATGGGAGCTTCCTACCACCCCCCAAACCCGGGTTGGGGGTCCGGGGGGCGCTGTCTCTCGGCGCTTTCGTGCTGAGTCCGGGAGCGAACTCGCTCCCCGACTCAGCTGGAAAGCGCCGAGAGACAGCGTGGACAGGCCCGTGCGGCGAGAATGAACGGCGTGGGCGGGCGAAGGGCGGGCGGCAGCGAGGAGTTTGCGTGGGCGGTGGGGAAACTCCTCGCTGACGCCAGCAAGAGGGGGAAGACCCAGGGAAGCCGCTGCCATCTACGCATGCGTGCCCGGCACGCATGCGTAGATGGTATTTTTGACTTCCGGGTTGAAAAATAGCGAAGTACCCTATTCGCAATGGTTGGGGACGCAATAAACGGGGGATCACTGTATATCTAAAGCTTTCCACATTTTGACATTCTCAGGCTTTATAAAAAGAATCACTTGTTGAGATGGATGGCTATAGAAATTATACATAAAATAAAAATGTATGACTTCTTTAGTATTATTTTTTCCTTGTGTATTAACACTTATAGCATCTGTTCCAATTCCATTCCATTTTCATTCCATTGAAATGTGTCTGATTCTTCTATGCTGATTGGAAAACTCTTGCAGCTTTTGGGGGCAATGTTTTTCCAAAGTGGTTTACCATTGCCTCCTTACTAGGGCCAGAGAGAAGATGACTGTCTGAAGGTCGTTCAACTGACTTCATGACAAGGTGAAACTAGAATCATAGACTTCTAGTTTCTAAACTTAATCACTATGCCAAACTGACCTTCCTCATTAACGTAACATATCATCGTTATTTTCATACAAATCTTTCATCATTGATCCCAAATCCCTTAACTGCTTTCATTATTAAATCCATTTTCTCTGTTACTGGTTTGGCTTTCCTCTCCACTTTAAAAACAATATTCTGCATTATCTCATTTGCTACAACTCCTACATTCAGGGCAGAATAATTTTCTCCTTGATTGCATTAATTCAGAACATTTCCTGAAATGTCACATTTGTTCTTCCATTGCACTGTTGACTAGAGGATAGATAACACACATATCTCACCAACTTATGGTTAGTCCCAATATTTCATACCCCTTGGTTACCAAGACATGTTAATATACACACTTGTAAGTGAATCATAAGCTATCTAACAGAGGAGGAAGCTGCAGGTGAAGCTAGGCAAAATCACATCAGATACCTGTACAATTAGCACAGCCCCCCACCCCACAAGACTATGTACTCTGATGGTAAATGCACACACAATATTTCACAATGTGAACCAATAGCAATGGTAAGTGGAACCCACCCCTATACTAGACAATACAGTAACAATGGTAGAGACCATCAAATTTCTAGGTTCTGCCATATCTTAAGACATAAAATGGACACCTAGTATCAAAAACATCATACAAAAAGCACAATAAATAATGTTCTTTCTGTGCCAACTCAGAAAGCTCAAACTGTCCAAGGAGCTACTGATATAGTTCTACAGAGGAATTATTGTCTGTCATCTGCACATCTATAATTGTCTGGTTTGGTTCTGCAACCCAACAAGACAGACCTAGACTTCAGAGGATAATCAGAACTACAGAAAAAACAATTACTGCCAATTTGCCTTCCATTGAGGACCTGTATACTGCATGAGTCAAAAAGTAGCTCGTGAAAATATTTACTGACCCTTCGCATCCTGGACATAAATTGTTTCAACTCCTATCCTCCAAACAACACTATAGAGAACTGCACACCAAGATAATTAGACCCAAGAACAGGTTTTTTTCCCCAAATACCCCCATTCTTCTAAAAAATTCAACATTATCAAGCTATTCACTAAGTCTGCATTACTATTACTATTAATATTCTCATCGTCCCTATCACCCATCTCCTCTCACTTATGACTATGTGACTGTAACTTGTTGCTTGTATCCTTACAATTTATATTGATATTGTTTCCTGATTGCTTATTTGTACCCAATGACAATCTAAAGTGCCATTCTATAGCAGTGTACCACCCTATGGCAAGGTGGTAGCTATAAATATTAAGCAATGTACAAAAGTAACAGGCTTCATTCATTTCTCTTTATCTTTTTTTAAATGACACTAAGCATTATCTGTCATTCAATTACAGTAATAGTTTCCTTCTTTTCACTCCAAGTTTCCTTCTGGTTATCAGTGATCCCATTTTGACTCACCGAACAACAAAAAAAAAATTCCTATTTTTGGTTCAGATCCCCCAATTTTGCTGACATTTGTTTTTATCCTCCCTTGAAAAATATGTTGTACATATTTTAACAGTGGCCAGGATAGTTTATGCACAAAATTGGAAAGGGGAAGATGTTCCCAAAAATGAAGATGTAGTTAAAAAAAAATCTTAGATTGTGCAGAGATGGATATGATGACAAGAAGGCTGAAAGATCAAGAAGAATCTGATTTTTATACTATTTGGAACAAAGTTTATACATGGATAGATAAGAATAAAGTTGAAATTAAGGTTACGGAAACGGTATGAATATAATCAAATGTTATTGATATTTTTTGCTGTTGCTATTGTTGTTAGGTTTTTTTAAATTAATTTAACTCTATGTTTATTAGAATATGAAAACAAAATTCTTCTTTTCACTTAGAACACTACATTGACTTAAAGATTTAGGAATTTATCCTTTTTTCTGTATTAAAAATTGACTTCAAGAAAAGAGGGGTAATTGTAACCCGTACTATGTGTTTAAATGTTTGTGAGTTTGTATGTCCTTTTATTGAAAATTAATAAAGTATATTTTTTTAAAAAGAATAATTTTCCACCTGTGAAACAAGCTGAAATGAAACTTCTATGAGGGAAAAGACTGTAATATCAGAGTGAATAAAATCTGGAGCCTGATGAGAAAGAAGAGAAGACACAAAACTGTCACATTTAAAATAAAGGAGCATCACAGTGAGATAAATTCTATTGAAAAGTAGAAAGCTAATAAGAAACAGACATTAACCAGTTTAATGAAGGAAAAAGGAGAAGATATGGAATCAGTCTGTAAGTATTAGGCTAAGGAAAGGCATTGGATTATTTGGCAGAGCATAAAAAGAGCTAACTAGGAACAATGGGATGGAAAGAGTGAGGGAATACATTTGAATGGAATATCAGCCAAGAATTCAATAATTTCCCTGAGGAAATTACCTAATTCTCCATCAGTGGATAAATGAAAAATGCAATGGACAGGGCAGCAACAAATTATGTTTATGGACTCTACTGAAGGCAGAAGGAAAGGACCAAAACCATTTCTGATGCTATATTAAAAGCCCCAGTATCAACATACTTAATAAAATAAAATAAAATTCAGTAGTGCCACAGATCTAGCATGAAGCCCAGGGAGATTTTTCAAATATAAAAACAACCATGATAAAACTCAATGGTTGTTTGGAAGTACGCCTAGTGGTGCAAAAAAGAGGTATTTGATAAACCAAGGCGGCAAACACTACATCCTTCAAGGTCAAAGAATGAAAGTAGCTTCACTTGCTTACAATTTTGTAAATGTCTCAGACATTCCAAATGTCTCAAAATTCCAAATATATTCACTAAACCAAAAAAGTAAAGGGATTCTGACTCTTTCCCTTTTTAAATGTATGTATGTATATTTATTTATTTATTTTATTGATTTATTAAATTTGTATGCCGCCCCTCTCCGTAGACTCGGGGCGGCTCACAACAGTAATAGAAAAAACAATGTACAATACAAATCTAATAATTAAAACTAAAACCCCATAATTTAAGAAAACATACACACAACATACCATACATAAACAGTATAGGCCTGGGGAAGTTATCTCAGTTCCCCCATGCCTGGAACTGGAGCTTACGAAAGGCCAGGAGGGTGGGGGCAGTTCTAGTCTCAAGGGGGAGCTGGTTCCAGAGGGTCGGGGCTGCCACAGAGAAGGCTCTTCCCCTGGGCCCCGCCAAATGACATTGTTTAGTTGACAGGACCCGGAGAAGGCCAACTCTGTGGGACCTAATTGGTCGCTGGGATTCGTGCGGCAGTGTGTGTGTGTGAGTGCATGCATGTTTGTGATTTTGAGCTCCCACAGAGGGCCTGTGTCATGTCATCTGCTTGGCCTCTCTTCACTGGTATCCTGCCATAAACTGAAAGTGGGGAGAGAAGGAATTTGGGGAAGCTTGAGTTGGGGGGAAAGAGGACAAATGAAAGGGGAAGGAAAACTGTCAGAATTAGCAATCCTGGGTGATGTTTCATTGTATTACCATATAAGGTAAAAGGTAGAATGTAAACATGCTAATGCTGAGTCATAGTGTGTGAACTGCAATGTGATTGGGCCAGAGTATTATAAGATGCAAATCAACTTCATCCTGATTCTGTGGTCATCTGCTGTTTGCTGTTGATAGTGGTGGTTGTTAGTTGACTGGCTGGAGCAGTTTGAGTGTGAGTTAAATATTGAGCAGAGTAGTGATAGTGATATTTATTTATTTTATTTATTTATTGGATTTGTATGCCGCCCCTCTCCGAAGACTCGGGGCGGCTAACAGCAATAATAAGACAGCATATAATAATAATCCAATACTAAAAACAATTAAAAACCCATTATAATAAAAACCAAACAGACATATGGAAGAAACCTGGATTGGTTTAGTATCTACTAGAAACCTGGATTGGTTTAGCATCTACTTGTAATCTGGATTGGTTGAGTATCTACTTGTAAGTAAGCTGAATATAGCTAATGTAAAGTTCCTGTATATAGAAGACTGAAGCAGAAGATATTTTGCACTGAAGAGTAAACTATTGTTTTCTACAAATGTGTCTTCGTCATTTATCTGGTTCATTAATTGCCACAATATATTCTGGTATCTTATCTAGTCCTCCTGCATTACTCTGCAGGAGTAATGCAGGATTGTTACATGCTGTTTTTTATCACTGTTGTTAGCCGCCCCGAGTCTGCAGAGAAGGGCGGCATACAAATCCAATTAATAATAATAATAATAATAATAATAATAATAATAATAATAATAATAACAACAACAACAACAACAACAACAACATAACTGGACAGAAACAATCTGACAGGAATAAGAGTTGTCAAACCAGAATAAACTAGCCATCAATGACATCTGGCCTGGGAACAGAATGTGAAACTACTTTGAGAAGAGCCCAGCATCAGAATGGTTCTCAAAACATCAAAAGGGGATGCTATTGGATACTGTTTAATACATCAAAGTTGGGTGGGTAGAGAAAGGGGGGAATTGTAACCTTTTGCATGGGATTTCTCAGATCTAGCTTTATTTTTGCTTTCAACTTTAGTAATATAACCTATCACTTCAAACAAATTAGGATCTTTCTTTCCTAAGGATCTTAGTTGGGACAGGTCTGACAGTCCGGATTAGTCTATACAGTTTTCTTGGCAAAAAGTTGGAAGTGTTTTGACATTTCCTTTTTCTTAGAGCTGAGAGACAGGGACTGGCAGAAGGTCTACCAGCTGGCTTTATGCCTAAGGCAGGACACAAATTCATAGTCTCTTAGCCACTACACAAATTTCTCTCTCTCTCTCCTTTCTTAGCCAAGCTGAAATGAGGACAAAGTGAAAAAAACTCAGGAAGAAAAGGGTTCCTGTACTTCAGTAACTCTTTTATAAAGTCAATTGTGCTGCTATTCTAATAGTATTGTTTACTGCCTGGGTGCCTTTAATATCAGACTGACAATGCAGAAAAGGCTAAAAGGAAAGGTAAAACATTTTAGCTTCCTTCTTATTAACTCCTTATCATGCAAACCTTGACTTCTTTACTTGCTTTCTTAGTGACGTTTTTGTAAGAAAAACTTCAGAAAATTTGGGAAAGCTCTGGAGGAAAAAGAAAAGTTTGATTTCTCATAGTAAACTTTCCTATTTTATGTCTTCGATATGTAATCTTCTAATTAAATAATATTCTAATTAAGAATTAATTAACGTTAGTTCTTCTAATCATCCTCAACTGGGGATGATGGGACTTCTGATCCCAACACAAGTACAGGGAAACAAAGTTGAGAAAGCAGCTAGCTACTTATATTATCTCAAATACTTAGGCTTTAAAATGCATCTTTGCAGGTTTCCTTGCTCTGTGAATTTTTTTTTCATTCACTAATATATCCAGAAGTACCAAATGGGCACAATTACAGCCAAGGTATTTGGCAGTATAAAATTCTCATCTGATTCAGTGACACAGATTTGATCATTTTATCTACAATCAAGTATTATATGCAGGAATGGGCAGCCAACATTTTTACTGCCACACTGTCGGTGTGGCTTATTTTGTGGGTGTGGCTTGATGGTCATGTGACTGGGTTGGAGTAGCTTGCTGGCCATGTGATCAGGTGGGAGTGGCTTGAACGATCATCATCATGCAAGTGAACTGTTAAGTCCTCAGTATCGCTCTCTGGGGTAACAATTTGCTCTGCATTTCCTTAGCTCTCCTTCCTGGGTCACCGTTTGCCTCAGGCTGGGTAGCTAGGCTATCAGGTGCCAATCAGCTATTGAGAAAAGAGGGGGGAGGAAATGGGCCCCCTGCAACTCCTGCTGGTGCTGGTCTCCCTGCCGCTTTCCGAGGAGGAGAAGGAGGATGGGAAGGGAGATGGTCAATATCTACATGAAACCGCTGGGTGAGATCATCCAAGGGCATGGGGTGAGGTATCATCAGTACGCTGATGATACCCAGCTTTACATCTCCACCCCATGTCCAATCAACGAAGCAGTGGAAGTGATGTGCCGGTGCCTGGAGGCTGTTGGGGCCTGGATGGGTGTCAACAGACTCAAACTCAACCCGGATAAGACGGAGTGGCTGTGGGTTTGCCTCCCAAGGACAATTCCATCTGTCCATCCATCACCCTGGGGGGGGGGGAATTATTGACCCCCTTCAGAGAGGGTCCGCAACTTGGGCGTCCTCCTCGATCCACAGCTCACATTAGAGAACTATCTTTCAGCTGTGGCGAGGGGGGCGTTTGCCCAGGTTTGCCTGGTGCACCAGTTGCGGCCCTATTTGGACCAGGACTCATTGCTCACAGTCACTCATGCCCTCATCACCTCGAGACTACTGTAACGCTCTCTACATGGGGCTACCTTTGAAAAGTGTTCGGAAACTTCAGATCGTGCAGAATGCAGCTGCGAGAGCAGTCATGGGCTTTCCCAAAAATGCCCATGTTACACCAACACTCCGCAGTCTGCATTGGTGCCGATCAATTTCCGGTCACAATTCAAAGTGTTGGTTATGACCTATAAAGCCCTTCATGGCATCGGACCAGAATATCTCCGAGACCGCCTTCTGCTGCATGAATCCCAGTGACCGATTAGGTCCCACAGAGTCGGCCTTCTCCGGGTCCCGTCAACTAAACAATGTTGGTTGGCGGGCTCCAGGGAAAGAGCCTTCTCTGTGGCGGCCCCGACTCTCTGGAACCAGCTCCCCCCAGAGATTAGAACTGCCCCTACCCTCCTTGCCTTTCGTAAACTCCTTAAAACCCACCTCTGTCGTCAAGCATGGGGGAATTGAGATATCTCCACCGGGCCTATATAATTTATGTATGGTATGTTTGTGGGTATGTCTGCTTAAAAATGGGGTTTTCTTAACTACTTTAAATTTTAAATTGTAAATTATTAGATTTGTTATGAATTGTTTTATTATGTTGTGAGCCGCCCCGAGTCTACGGAAAGGGGCGGCATACAAATCTAATAAATAAATAAATAAAATAAATAAATTTCCACTGGTGAAACTGTGTTCCACCCCATCCTGCCTGCTGCCCACCCCTGATTATATGGATAAGAAAATCATCACTTTAGTGTCAGGCCTGTGTTCCTAGTAACAGATAAACCCGAATCTGCCGTTTTCCTTAACTAGATGCAAAACACTTTGAACTGCAAGGCTGGTTTATTGAAAGAACTGCAAGCTAAAGACCTGAAGCATTGCCAATCTTAATGACTAATAATCTTGCCTTGGAGAAGGCTCCTTGCTACTTTCTCCTGATTGTCAAGACATAAAAAATTATGTTTTGTTTTGTTTTTTCAGTGGGTGGTTATAATTCAGCACTTCCTTATAATCTATGGTTTTCCCTTCATAGAAGGCAAATAATGAAGTATAGGGATTTTAATTAGACACCTATAGTTGGATAACTTAAATGGACTACTGTAACAAAATCATTTCGCATCTCAGAAATTATGGAATTGGACAGTTTTTATTCATACAGAGTTTAGCTTCTGTCAACCTGGCAAGCAAAATGTGAAAAAGTTATGTATCAGCATAATGCATACATTTGACTTCCCATGTAATTATACTGAGTAAAGAAAAGAGAAAGAAAAGAGAAATGTATTCTTAAGTTTCCACTCCTTTCTTTTTCCTTTTCAATAGGTAGGAATGTACATTAAGAATTTCTTTTCAGCAAGAAAACCATTTTCTAAAAATCTATGAATTGAACACATTCAGATGAATAGAATAAAAGATAAGCTGAATATGATACTTTGTTCCATTTCTCCTTCAAATAATTTCAATGTTGTCCTATTCTGGTATCTTGGCATTCTCCAGGTGGTGTACCATTATTATCATTAACAACATTAGAATTAGAATTCTTCATTGGCCAAGTGTGATTGGACACACAAGCAATTTGGAGCATATCATTAGACTATAACAACATCATTATGAATGAACCAGACTGTCAATAATAGACTGATAGAACAGCAACATGAATTGAACCAAAGACCTGGATGAACAGACATCTACACCAAGCACTGAAAATATATGAATTTTGGGTCTAATAGAGAGAGAGAGAGAGAGAGAGAGAAGTTCACAGATTGTACTGTGTCTGTATTTTAAAAATTATCCCAAAATATTTCAATAGCAAGTCTCTATACTTTTCATTTTCCAGAAAGCAGTGAAGAGTTTATTTTCCACCAGGTATTGAGATTAAATGATGCTGGAGTTGGAAGAGAATGCTATGGTTGCTATATCTGGTTGTAGTACAGATATATATCTGGGACATAATACATTTTTAGGAGTATAAGATGCACTGGAGTATAATACACACGTAGATTTTAGAGGAAGAAAAGAAGAAAAAAAGCATTCTAAAACAAATGGTGTAGTAATATATTATTTAATAAAATACCAGTGTAACAGAATACTTTTTATAGCCATGTATACTTTTTGCCATCATGTACACTTTTTACAAACTCCAAACTTGACAGCTTTGAGACTTGTGCACTTCAACTCCCAAAATTCCTCCTCCAGTCATGCTAGCTTAGGTATGGGAGTTGAAGTCCACAAGTCTTAAACTTGCCAGTTTTGAAGACCTTTGCATCCCTAACCGAGAGGTCTTCAAACTTGACAGCTTTAAGATTAGTAGACTTCAACTCTCAGAATTCCTCCTCCAGTTATGCTACATGGGATAATTAGAAGGCAAAAACACCCCTGATTTTCACCCATTTTTTCACAAAATGGGAACATTTTACCTTGCCCAGCCCCAGGAGCTTTCTGCAGCCTTCCGAGACCCTCTGTCCACCCACTTTTGTGAAAAACGGGCCCATATTTTGCAAAAAATGAGATGCGGAGGCAGGGTTTTGGGAGGCCAAAAGTGGCTGAATTATGTGTATAAGAAACACTGACATTTCCACCCTATTTTAAGGAGGGGAATGGAGCATCTTATACTCAGAAAAATACGGTATATATTTATATAGTCTATATAAATATACATACTACATCATGTTTCGTTTATTTATTATTATTTATTAATCAGATTTGTATGCCGCCCCTCTCCGCAGACTCGGGGCGGCTAACAGCAATAATAATACAATGTAAACAAATCTAATATTTAAGTTAATTTTAAAAAAACCCAATTTGAGAAACCAATCATACATACTGACATACCATGCATAAATTTTAAAAGCCTAGGGGGAAGGGAAAGTCTCAATTCCCCCATGCCTGACGACAGAGGTGGGTTTTAAGGAGCTTACAAAAGGCAAGGAGGGTGGGGGCAACTCTGATATCTGGGGGGAGTTGGTTCCAAAGGGTCAGGGCCGCCACAGAGAAGGCTCTTCCCCTGGGTGCCGCCAAACGACATTGTTTAGTTGACGGGACCCGGAGAAGGCCAACTCTGTGAGACCTAACTGGTCACTGGGATTTGTGCAGCAGAAGGCGGTCCCGGAGATGTTCTGGTCCTGTGCAATGAAGGGCTTTATAGGTCATAACCAACACTTTGAATTGTGACCGGAAACTGAATGGCAACCAATGCAGACTGTGGAGTGTTGGTGTAACATGGGCGTATTTAGGAAAGCCCATGATAGCTCTCGCAACTGCATTCTGCACAATCTGAAGTTTCCAAAGGTAGCCCCATGTTTGTTTTCCAGAAAAGAGATCACCATGAAAAAAAATTCTCAATGTAGGTGTCAGTATGGCTCCAGCAATAAATTGAAACTTCGAGGAATACTTTTACTTGGACTGTGATTTAGTTTGGATGCTACCTGGAACCTTGACAGCGTAATGTTTTTAATGTTTGGGATCTCTCTCTCTCTCTCTCTCTCTCTCTCTCTCTCTCTCTCTCTCTCTCTCTCTCTCTCTCACACACACACACACACACACACACACACACACACACACTATATTAAAGCACTGCCTGCACTATTATAATCTGAATAACAAAACACTAGGAAATCCCAGGTACATGAACTAGATGGGACCTTCAAAGAGGTCAGGGAAAAAATACTTTGATATTGTTTCAGGAAGACCACACAGAAATTTAAGGTAATTGCTAGTAATAAATATTATTTTTTATTCTATATTACAAGTGGGTGGGGGAAGAAATGCTCAGAATTTGCTATTGGTCAAATAAACACAGATGTCACTTTTTCCCTTAAAAAGCTGTCACTAGCCAGTAAACAAACTGGATTTCCTTTTGTGTCATGCCCATGTAAACAAAATCTCTACTGAGCAGCTGCACTGAATGTCAAATCAAGGCAGTTGGCTTTGTAACTTTAAGCTGAAAATTAAACTGGACAAAATGCTAGAGAATATGCTGTCGGGAACAGACGAGATATAATGTGGAGAGGACAGGTTGACCTAATGTTTCTCCAATTTATAATGATAAAACCATCAAGACTCATGGAAAGGCTGCAATTTAAAGTTGTTTGGGTGCTGTTAACATTCCAGAAGCATTTGAGCCATTTGGGGGGAATGGGGGAACCAAATATTTATGATCACATGCACAGACATGCCAGTTTGCATTCAAAACCCTCTACTACTTTATTCATGGAGGGAAGGAAAAGCATCATCCAAAGCCAGCTTTGCAAACACCTGCAAAACTGCCAGGGTTCCCAGATGGCAGCTGGGTATCATTGCAACCCCTGGACTCTTTCCCTTGCAAACACTGGCAAGTGTAAATGGGAATGATGCATTCATTTTCCCCCAGCTTTCCTTGCAAATAATAATAATAAGGAAAAACCACCAAGACCAGTGCCAAGAGGCACAGACATTAAAATATATATATGTGAATGCATATTTCTTCATTTTCAATGAGAACTCATAGTGCCAAGCAGTCCAACTATGACAGCAACCTCCCCATTGCTTTCTTTGCAAACACTGGCAATCACACAAAGATACCCAAAGCAGATGCCAATTACTTGCAGCATATGCAAAAATACCAAGGTCCCCAATCAAGGCCAGTGATTGCATGTTTTTAAAGCTGTGGTTTCCTCCGCAAACTATGGCATGGCTGCCAAGTTCCCAGACTGCATTCCAGCAACATCATTCCTGGCCTTTTCCCTAGAAAATGCTGTATATGATACAAACCAAAGGAGGAACTGTTAACAAGCCTCTCTGGGAGGAGCAGTGAAATTTGATTAATGCCTGCAGCAATGTATAGTTTCCCAGCCAATTTATAGTACAGTGGTACCTCTACTTATGAACTTCATTCATTCCGTGATCAGGTTCTTAAGTAGAAAAGTTTGTAAGAAGAAGCATTTTTTCCTATAGGAATCAATGTAAAATCAAATAATGTGTGCGATTGGGGAAACCACAGGGAGGGTGGAGGCCCTGTTTCCTCCCAGGAGATTCCTAGAGAGGCCCCATGGAGGCTTCTACCCACCTTTTCTGGCCCTGTTTCCTCCCAGGAGATTCCTAGAGAGGCCCCACGGAGGCTTCTCTATGCCGTTTCCAGTTACAGTTTGGGAGGTTTGAATTTGTAAGTGGAAAATGGTTCTTGAGAAGAGACAAAAAAATCTTGAACACCCGGTTCTTATCTAGAAAAGTTCATAAGCAGAGGCGTTCTTAGGTAGAGTTACCACTGTATTTATATTTGATTTTTGACTGTTTATTCTTGTGATTCTTACAAAGTAAGTCTGTTAGTTAACCAACAGTCTTCATGTTGCTATGTTTGCATGTCATCTAGTTTTTTAAAAAATGTTAGCCATTGCAAGGTTTTTTTAAAAATAAATGCAAGAAAAGGTAACATCAGATCCGTAACTTCATAATAAAATGTTTACTGTCTAAGATCCCCCTTCACATTTCAATTATTTTCAACAGAATATGACAATTTTTGATTAAGAGAAGATGATTGGGCCACAACTATCCAATAAGCTTTATAAATGACTGGGAAGCAAAATGGTTTTCAGTCCAATTCTCTAATCTAATAGTATAAAGCCCTTTTCATGTTACAGACTCTGTTTAAGTGACATGCTTGGGGCTCTGTTCAGAAAAAAAAAAAAAGGTAAGGTCAACACGGAAAATTAAATTTGATTTAATTAAATTTGCATTTAAATTAAATTAATGCACCTAACATAATTATTTCCCATGTAATTAATAATCTTTCAGTGATGTGAAAATTACAACTTAGGGGTAACTTCTGAAAGGTTCTAGAGTCAAATTCAGTGATTTAGGAAGGTAACCTAAGATTTCAGATGATGCACCTTAGCTGTAACAACACAGCACATTGCATTGCTCAGGCTTAAAAGCAACAACTTCTCATAGAGGCAAAGTAAGTGGAAAATGATATACTTAATGTAAAGTAGTGGTGAATAATGATAATAATAATGATGATGAAGAAGAAGAAGAAGAAGAAGAAGAAGAAGAAGAAGAAGAAGAAGAAGAAGAAGAAGAAGAAGAATAGAATAGAATAGAATAGAATAGAATTTTTATTGGCCAAGTGTGATTGGACACACAAGGAATTTGTCTTGGTGCATATGCCCTCAGTGTACATAAAATAAAATACACATTTTTCAGCAGCTCCTTGGGCAGTTTGAGCTTCCTGAGCTGGCGCAGAAAGAACATTCTTTGTTGTGCTTTTTTGATGATGTTTTTGATGTTAGGTGAACATTTTAGGTCTTGAGATATGATAGAACCTAGAAATTTGAAGCTCTCTACTGTTGATACTGTGTTGTCTAGCATTGTGAGAGGTGGAAGGGTGGAAGGGTTTCTCTTAAAGTCTACCACAATTTCTACGATTTTGAGTGTGTTCAGTTCTAGATTGTTCTGGTCACACCACAAGGATAGTTGTTCAACTTCCCGTCTGTATGTGGATTCATCATTGTCTCGAAAGAAGAAGAAGAAGAAGAAGAAGAAGAAGAAGAAGAAGAAGAAGAAGAAGAAGAAGAAGAAGAAGAAGAAGAAGAAGAGCAAAAGAGTTGGAAGGGATATTGGATGTCTTCTAGTCCAACCCCCTGCTTAGGCAGGAAACTACACCACTTCAGATAAATGGTTATCCAATATCTTTTTAAAACTTCCAGTGTTGGAGCACACCCAACTTCAGGAGGCAAGTTTAAGTTTAAGTTTAAGTTTAATCAGATTTGTATGCCGCCCCTCTCCGCAGACTCGGGGCGGCTCACAGCAATAACAATACAATGTAAAACAAATCTAATATTAAGTTAATTTAAAAAACACCACAAATTAAAACCAATCATACACACTAGCGTACCAAGCATAAATTTTATAAGCCTAGGGGGAGGGAACATGTCAATTCCCCCATGCCTGACGACAGAGGTGGGTTTTAAGGAGCTTACGAAAGGCTAGGAGGGTGGGGGCAACTCTGATATCTGGGGGGAGTTGGTTCCAAAGGGACGGGGCCGCCACAGAGAAGGCTCTTCCCCTGGGTCCCACCAAATGACATTGTTTAGTTGACGGGACCCAGAGAAGGCCAACTCTGTGGGACCTAACTGGTCGCTGGGATTCGTGCGGCAGAAGGCGGTCCCGGAGATATTCTGGTCCGGTGCCATGAAGGGCTTTATAGGTCATAACCAACACTTTGAATTGTGACCGGAAACTGATCGGCAACCAATGCAGACTGCGGAGTGTTGGTGTGACATGGGCATATTTAGGAAAGCCCATGATAGCTCTCGCAGCTGCATTCTGCATGATCTGAAGTTTCCGAACACTTTTCAAAGGTAGCCCCATGTAGAGGCAAGCTGTTCCACTGGTTCATTGTTTTAATTAATTTAATTAAATCAATCAATCAATCAATTAATTATATTGAACCAGGGAGATCCCGGTTAAATTCCCTTTAGAGTGTTGAAAAAGATCAATCCCCCTTTCTTAATGCAGCCTATCTCACAATTGTGGCTGTTCAGGGACTAATTTTAGCATTTTGCCTTAAGAAAAATAAGGAAAATAAATGCAGTAAACATAGATAAAATACAAATTAATTAGCTTGTCATTTAAGATCTGCACTGGTCTCAAAACTCAATACAACACTGCTTTATTAAAGTACACAGACAATTGCTATGGCAGAGATGCCAACTATATGACACTGAAAAGATGGAGCAAGTGCCACAAAAGCATGATACAAGCTCCTTTCCTTAATATTTGTGTGTGATGTTCCAATTCAGAAATAAGAGTAGTTTATATGGCAATTTGTTCCATAGTTTTATTCTGCAGGAAACACATGGACTAGGCTAGGGACTGTTCTTCATTCTCATGTTAATAGACATATCGACACCCCTTGAGATCGCAAGAATAATTTGTGCTGCACAAATGGCTGTACACTAATTTGTACTTAGTAACATTAGTGATCCTTTAACTATTAGACATTAAACATTTTAGTTTTGTTTTTTTCACATTCAACTGGCTAGATAAACTACCATTCAAATTGTGACAAAATGGGCATAATCCCATTTTTTATTTTTATTATTATTATTATTATTATTATTATTATTATTATTATTATTTATTAGATTTGTATGCCTCCCCTCTCCGGAGACTTGGAGCAGCTCACAACAACAAAATACAGTACAAATCTAATGATTAAAAAACAGTTTGAAACTAGTGATAGGCGAACCGAACCCGCACAATTTGGGTCCGAACCTGAAATTTTTTGAAACTTCGGGCAAAGTTCGGGGGGGGGGGGGTTCGGAGTTCGGAGCTTTGACATCACCGGCAGGTTGCTAAGGATGCCAAGGTGATCACTTCCTGGATTCCATGGAATCCAGGAAGTGATCACCTTGGCGTCCTTAGCAACCTGCCAGTAACATCAAAGCTCCACCCCCCAGAATCTCTTCATGGGAGGGATTCCCCAGCTCCTTCAAAGGGAGGTCTTCACGTAAAAGTAAACATTGTTATTTTTACGTGAAAGGACGCCGCAGCAGCGCTGCAAGCAAAGGGCGGTCCTTTCATGTAAAAATAAACATGTTTGACCTTGGTCAGAAAGTACCAAAGACTCTTCATCATTGGTGGGTTTTTTTGCAGGTATTTCACTACCTGAACTAGGCAACATCACCAGGGCATAACCAAGCTCAGAGAACACCAAGGATCCTTCATTTCAAACCTGAGCTACAATATTCTCATCTATCAAAATCAAAGATGCATCTCTTCCCAGTCATTTCAAAGTCTTCTGAACATTTGTTTAACATGTCTATTTGTTTCTTAAAAGATTGATATATTGATGAAAAATGGTTAATTAAATGGTCCACTTTTGCTCATGCTTTGCTGAAATGTAGTTGTCCAGTTTCTCCTGCAGCCTAAGGCAAAATGATGAAGGCTCAACTGGTCAATGAAACCATTGAATGTACAGGAACTTGGTCATGTCATCATCGTAGGCTTTGAAGTTTTATGGCTTTTCCTAAGGCTTACATTATATTTTTCATCAATTTCCTATCTAAAAATAACAGGAAACTGTGGCATTAGTTTCTAGCAATCCTAATTAGGAAGGGCTATGCAAATTCCAAAAAGACCAGAGTTGTCTACTATTGCTCTATATTGTGTCTTATTCCAATCTAATTTTATTGTCTTTTTATTCCTATCTAATTTTAATGTCTTTTTATGTACATTTATATATTACTCATGTTTGATTGTAATAATAATTTGATTTGATTTTATATACCACTATACATCTTCATTTTTCACTAGACAAAATATAATTGTGTTTTATATTGCTCTGTGTAATAGAAAGTTTGTGATTTATAAAATAATTATGTAACTATATCATGACTATAAAAGCAGAATAAAAGGCCACTAACCTGCAACAACACATTCTGCTCAACTTTTGCCAATAATAAATGGATTCCATACGTGACAGAAAAATTACTAGTCCCACATTTGTTCATGTGTGTTTTATTTAGTGGGTCTGCTGAACTCTGTGTGGTTTTCATCTAATTTCATTTGCAAAGTCTGCTCCCTGGAAAGAAATTTGCTGAGGAAGTTTAATGGTAAGGTTTTGACCTCAATCAGTTATGAGAACTAGGAGAAGCACATCCCCAAGCCATCCTGGAAACAATTGATGTGCAATATTGTTTATTTGCAATATTAGAACTGTGGAAATTAAAATATAAAATTAGGGATAACTAGTTTTACTGGAGGCATGCTAGAAAGAGCCATGAGCCCGCGGATCAAAAATTCTCCCAGTCCATTAACACAAATCCCACCTCACATTTCCCTTCTCAGCAGGAACCAAACATGGCTTTGGAAATTGTTGAAGCTCTCATGTCAGACCTCTTTGACCAAGCAAAAAGAATATCTTGTACCATAGAAGAGTGTGTTATAAATGAGGAATGTACAGTAGGTATGGATTTATTTATTTTTTTATTGGATTTGTATGCTGCCCCTCTCCGTAGACTTGGGGCGGCTAACAACAGTAATAAAAAGCAGCATGTAAATCCAATACTAAAACAACTAAAAAACCCTTATTCTAAAACCAAACATACATACCAACAAACAAACCATGCATAAATTGCAAAGGCCTAGGGGGAAAGAATATCTCAGTTCCCCCATGCCTGATGGCAGAGGTGGGTTTTAAGGAGCTTATGAAAGGCGAGGAGGGTGGGGGCAATTCTAATCTCTGGGGGGAGTTGGTTCCAGAGGGCGGGGGCCGCCACAGAGAAGGCTCTTCCCCTGGGCCCCACCAAACAGCATTGTTTTGTTGACGGGACCCGGAGAAGGCCCACTCTGTGGGACCTAACCGGTCGCTGGGATTCGTGCGGCAGAAGGCGGTCCCGGAGATACCCTGGTCTGGTGCCATAAAAGGCTTTATAGGTAATGCTTAAGGTTCAAGGTTGACTCAGCCTTCCATCCTTACGAGGTGGGTAAAATGAGGACCCGGATTGTGGGGGCAATAGCCTAGCTCTGTTAAAAAAGTGCTATTGCTAACATGTTGTAAGCCGCCCTGAGTCTAAGGAGAAGGGCGGCATAAAAATTGAATAAATAGATAAATACTTAAATAAATAAAATCATAAAGCAATTGTTTAAGTAACTCTATCTTGCTATAGTAATATAGATGGAAATTAAAGTATGGGGCTTATATGATAGAGACAATAAATTTTTAAAAAACCCACCAGACCTGGACAGTATGTTAGTAAGAAATCATCACTGATGATTTACACATCTAAGAGAGGAGTGCTAAAAATGCCTCTTTGACCTGCTTCAGCTTTTAGTAAGCTGAGCGTCTGTTCAAGCAGCAGCTGTTTACATTCCCTGCAGCTGTCACACCTGAAGAGTCATGAGATGTTCCAATATTCTTAGATTAATAATATTAAAGACAATAAAAAGCTAGACACCAACACCGCTAAATACAGATAGTATTTGCAATTCAGTCACATGATAGCCGAGCCTGCGGAGGGGGGCGGCATACAAATTCAATAAATTATTATTATTATTATTATTATTATTATTATTATTATTATTATTATTATTATTATTTCCTTTCTCCATATTTGTTTATGGAAATTCATTTGTTTTTCTGCTTTTGTGCCTAATCACATGCAAACTCCCTGAATTCATGTCATGTAAATGTGAAGGGAAAATGAAAGGCTGTAGCCAAACTTTAAATGCCTCATATCTGATTTAAAAATGTTTTTGTCAATTTGGGATTGATTTTTGCTGCTCATTAAGGTGATGGATGTCAGGGCTGATAGAGGTGATATTTTACCCAGGTGCAGTACAGTGTGATGGTGATGAGCGTCTTACTGGCATCCAGCCTGCAGCTCTGGCTTTAATAGGCTGAATTGGGATGTTATGCGAAAAGAACAATTGAAGGTAAGAAAATGCCAAAGTATCCTTTGAAAAGAGACACCAGCTTACAACTGCCTCTAGTTATAGGAATGTAGATATAGGGATGTCTAATTCCTCCTATGCAGACATGTATAGGATAGAACTAAAAGATGCCGGTAGGAAATGTGAAAACCTAGAATTTCCTGCTTCAATCCACTGTTTATTCAGTATATCTAGCTTTTCGTTCTACTCTAACTTTGACTTTGCTAACGATAATTAAATGGTTCCTTGCTTGCTTGCTTGCTTGCTTGATTGATTGATTGATTGATTGCATTTATATGCCGCTCACTCCAAATGGACTCTGAGCAGCTAACAACAGGTAAATAAAAAACCAATAAAAACATCACTAAAATCACATGTATCATAAAACCATATTTGCAACAATCAATCTTAATTCCAGGCCTGCCGGAAAAGGCAGGTTTTAACAGCTTTCCCGAAAACCGGAGGGAGGATATAATGCGAATCTCTGGGGGAGGTTGATTCCATAGGGTTGGAGTGGCCACAGAGAAGGCTCTTCCCCGAGGTCCCGCCAACTGACATTGAATGGCGGATGGGATCTGGAGAAGGCTGACTCTGTGGACCCTTACTGGCCAAAATGAGGTATGGATTAATGTAGCAATTAATGTAGTCCTACAGAACGGGGAGAAGAAATCAAGGTTGGAAAAGATCTCTAGTTCAAACTCATGAATCCATTGGTCTAGCCTTTTCCTGAAAACTCCACAGGGAGAATCCATGAGTCCAGGAGCAGACTATTTCAAAGCAATTAGATCTTGTCTTACCAATTCTTCATTTACTTTGATTCATATAGCGGCTCCCTTGATGCCTCCCTCTTCCTGATTCCCATCCTTGCATATTTGTCTATTTCCTGATATTCTGGTTATGCCATATGTCTCTCTTTCTGTTTTAAAACCTGACCTTGTTTTTAGCACATCAAAGAACATTTTGTTCATTTGTTTATCCATATTTAGAGTCTGACCAACTCCTTAACAACTCTGGACAACTTACAAATGAAAAAGAACAATAACATATTAGATGCGGGTAAAAATAACCCTTGAAAAACAATAGAGACATAAAAGATAAAACAAATGTAATGACAATAAATACACATACACCAGTAGTGGGTTGCTCCCAGTTTGGCCCAGTTCTTAGAACTGGTAGCGCTGACCCTTGGGATGCTTCTGCGTGTGTGAATGGGTAGTAAAGAATTTTGGAACACACTGCTGACACACATATGAACACAGTGATACTATCAATCATTTTTTCTTTCTCTTCAGAATGTATTGAATTTTGTTTTTTTGTTTTTACCCAATTAAGTACAGTATCTCATGGTTTAGAATTTAACATCCTTCATAGCTTTTTTCTGTTTAGGATCTTTTCTTCTTTTCCTCTTAGCTTGTTGAAGTCAGATTTCATGATTCCCACAAGTTTCAGATGTCCCTGTTTGCAATATGTTGAATTATAGGATGATATGGTCATTTTGTCCCAAAGTTATTACAGCTTCCAGTTTCTCAGCCATATTTTCCTTGTTAGTAATAACAAGTTGACTAAAGGTCTCCTGCCATCAAGCTTTTGGATCTTATTTCAGCATAGTTAAGCAGTTTAAATATTTCCAAATTTGCCGTTAAGTGGCCTATAGCTTTTCTTACAAGTAAACTATATGAATAATCTTCATGGTGTGGTATTTGAAAATTCTAGAGAAGCTTTCAAAGAAGCATTTTTGTTTATTTTATATTTTTTGTCCAATACACAGTGAGAGTTTTAGTGGGTGTATATATATATATCCTAGTCTCCCTTAATTTTCAAATTCAGCTTAAACGTGACATATATATATATATATATATATATATATATATATATATATATATATATATATATATATATATATATATATATATATAATGTTTTTAACACGTACAGAATATAGTTGTTGGCTAAAAAATATATTAACTGCCTTGTAGTGGTCCTGGGTTGGGCCTAGAGGCAAAAAAGGATCTGTGACGTTCCTTAAAATATACCAGGGTGATCCGACATAAAAAAAACCCATATATATATATATATATATATATATATGTATGTATGTATGTATGTATGTATGTATGTATGTATGTATGTATATATATATATATATATATATGTGTGTGTGTGTGTGTATATATATATATATACATACATACATACATACATACATGTATGTATATATATATATATATATATATATATACATACATACATACATACACACACACACACACACACACACACACACACATAGTAAAATACATAATGAAGGTTATAGAGGAGATACTCATAGTAAAATGTATCTATGAAAGAATAGAAAAGAAGATACAGTAATAGAACATATCAATGAAAGAATAGAAGATATATAGGAATAGAAGAAAGGAATAGGAGATATAGGAGAGCAATAGGACAGGGGACGAAAAGTACTCTAATGCACTTGTACTTGCCCCTTACTGACCTCTTAGGAATCTGGATAGGTCAACCATAGATAATCTAAGGGTAAAGTGTTGGGGGTTTGGGGATGACACTATGGAGTCCGGTAATGAGTTCCACGCATGTTTGGCACACCCCTAACATAACAAGGAAATCCTACTGTTATAACTCAAACTGCACAAAATATTTTATTTTTACCAGCTTTGGACTTGGTCCTTTGTGCATACATATTTGGATTTCTCTTTTTTGTTTTTGGGTTTTGTTTTTGGTTTTTTTTGCTTTTCTTGGCATGGGAGGCTCTGGCATAACTCCTTTTAGCTTGCAATTTTATCAATGTGGAAGAATAGTTACAATATGAAAAAGATGAGAGGGAAGACGAGAATTCTGGACAGAGATGAAAGGGATTTCATTGTGTACAGAAAATGAAAAATTTGAAGAGGACACTCAATGACATAGTGAAAATGTGTGAATGTGGGTATAGCTATATCATTGGGATACTATCTTTAATGTGTATTATTGAGCATAATTTCTGATCATTCTTTGAGTTGATGGAAAGAAAAAGGGTAGCAAAGCAAACTTCTATCTCAAGAAAAGAAAGTTCATCAATGTTATGCATAGTCCTCCTCTTCTCAAAACCCAACATATTTATTTATTCATTCATTCATTCATTCATCCAATACACAAATACATAGGAAGAAAAATAGACATGTGGTAATATATATAAGGGTAAAAGTGAACTTAGAGGAGAGGATATATGAAAGGAAGAGAATATATATGATAGGTGAAAGAAAGGAAAGACAATTGGACAGGAGACGAAAGGCACACCAGTGCACTTATGTACGCCCCTTACTGGCCTCTTAGGAACCTGGAGAGGTCAATCGTGGACAGTTTAAGGGAGAAATGTTGGGGGTTAGGAGTTGACACAATTGAGTCCGGTAATGAGTTCCACGCTTCGATAACTCTATTGTTGAAATCATATTTTTTACAGTCAAGTTTGGAGCGGTTCGTATTAAGTTTGAATCTGTTGTGTGCTCTTGTGTTGCGGTTGAAGCTGAAGTAGTCATTGACTGGTAGGACGTTGCAGCATATGATCTTGTGGGCAATACTCAAATCGTGTTTTAGGCATCATAGTTCTAGGCTTTCTAGGCCCAGGATTGTTAGTCTACTTTCGTAGGATATTCTGTTTCGAGTGGAGGAGTGAAGGGCTCTTCTGGTGAAATATCTTTGGACATTTTCAAGGATGTTGATGTCTGAGATGTGGTATGGGTTCCAGACAGATGAGCAGTAGTCTAGGATGGGTCTGGCAAAAGTTTTGTAGGCTCTTGTGAGTAGTGTGAGATTGCCTGAGCAGAAGCTGCGTAGGATCAGGTTAACAACTCTAGAAGCTTTTTTGGCGATATTGTTGCAGTGGGCTTTAGCATTTAGGTCATTTGATATTAGTATTCCAAGGTCTTTTACTGAGTGTGGGTTAGCAGTGAGAGATTGTTTATTCAGTTCGTATGTGCAGTTTGGATTCTTTTTGCCGAAGTGGAGGGTAGAGCATTTGTTGGTTGATATTTGAAGTTGCCAAGTGTTAAACCAGTCAGAGACAAAGTCCAGGTCTTTTTGGAGAGTGAGTGTGTTATCAGTGGTGTTGAAAAGTTTCACATCATCGGCAAAAAGAACACAGTTGCTTTCGATATGGTCACAGAGGTCGTTGATGTAGAGAATGAAGAGAGTAGGACCTAGTATGCTTCCCTGGGGAACGCCGCTTATGACAGGGCCGGGGGTGGAGATGGCGCTACCAATTTTGACAATTTGTTGCTTGGAATGCAGTAATCCAGTTGTGGAGGAGTCCTGAGATGCCATAGGATTTGAGTTTTAGGAGTAGTTTGTTGTGAACCACTGAGTCAAAGGCTTTGCAAAAGTCTATATAAATTGCATCAATGGATTTTCCTTGGTCAAGGTGGGTAGTTCAAATATTTTTGCAGTGAAGTAGTTGTAGGTTGCAGGATAATTTCTTTCTGAATACAAATTGTTTGTTTGAGAGTAGGTTATTAGATTCTAAGTAGAGGGTGATTGATCGATTTGTATTTGATTCCATGATTTTACAAGGGACGCAACAGAGAGATATTGGTCTGTAGTTGTCCACTAGTGAAGGGTCTCCTTTTTTGAAAATGGGGATGACTACTGCTTTTGACCACAGCTTGGGGAGCATGCTGGTCCTGAAGGATTTTTGGAAGATAATGCTTAGGGGTTCAGCAAGAGCAAAAGAAAGTTTCCTTAGGAAGTATGCACAGAGACCGTCTGGTCCGGTAGATAGGGAAGGTTTGAGGTATATGCATGGCTTTATAGCATGTTATGTACTGGTTTGTTTATTTACTAAGGAATAGTAATAAAATAAATTGTTGATTTACTTTTGTGTCCAACTTCAGCCCAACTTCTTTAGATACATATAAGTTTTATTTTCAACTGGCAGGAATATTAACTGGAGGGAGGTACAGAGAAAAGATGGATGGGAGGGAAAATGGATAAAATGTATATGAAATGCAAAAACAACACCTGCAAAATTCTATTTAATTCTATTTAAATCATAAACTTATTTCTTTTTGCTATAATTTGTTTCTACTCCATGAAACCTTATTTTTTAAAAAATCTGAAGTATTTATAAAAATAATTTTATGTATACATGTTTGTTTCTTTAGTTTTTAAAATTATGGATACCATCTGTCCTTAAAACTCTTAAAGTGTCCCTGTTACAAGGAATAAATTATTAGGAAGAATCAATTAATGAAATTTGAATCCAAGGGAAAATGTGTATCTGCAGAGAAGGGTGAATTGGAAGAAAGTCACCAGACCATAACTACCACGGGGATGCCCAAACTTGGCAACTTTAAGACTTGTGGACTTCAACTCCCAGAATTCTGCACCCAAGTTTTAAGACCTCTGATCTATCAGAAATTACAGGCTACAAGGAAATAATCTATCAAAGTCAGACAATGGGCCAGGGGACAGCAACCAAATATAAGAAAGTTACAGTTAATTAGCATGTACTACCAAGTCATGGTCATCCTGGCAGCCTAACAGGTTATCAATAGAGCAGTTGAGAAATGCTGACAGAATGCAGCTAAGGAAGGATAAAAGGACAAGTTTTATAGGCCTCCAACTAGCACATTCATTCATTAGCAATGACATGCTCTTATCTTGCCCAGACTCCATTAATTTTGTAGTAGGTCTGTGAATATGATGTATACATGTGAATTTGTATAACAGTTCAGCAACTATTATAAATAAAGCTTTTGTTAAGTTAGTACAAACACTCCAAATGTGCTTCATTATTGTCTAGAGTGCTTCATTATTGTTCAAGCCTATGAACCCCTGGGTTTGTGAATGTACACATGACAGAATTCCCTGATCAAGGCTTTGCACCAAGAAGCCTCAAGCACACCTATCAATAGAGAGCATTGAAAGCATTTGTCCTCAGTAAAAGTAAAAGTAAATTATCTATAAATACAAGAATGTATAATTTCTGGAAGTGTGTGTGTGTGTGTGTGTATGCCATGAAATCAGAGACAAAATTCAATTTTCTTCATGCCTAATCAAAAGACAATACATGAACCACGGCTTTTTGAAAAACAAATGCTTTATACCAGAGATATAAAACTCCAGAAACCTCAAATCCTAAATGAAACTCTCAGAGCTCTGCCTCTTCCAAAAATATGTTAGTAAATCTACCAGGACCGATCTACACATTTTGGAATGAAATTCTGCAGGATACCAGTTAGTAGTTAAGTATGGTTCTCAGCATAGTAAAAGTATAATTTATAACATCTTTCCTTTCTCCAGGATTCCATCACTAATATTTTCCTTGGTTACATCTAAAATCCAAGAAAACACATCTAGTTAATGAAGACCAGATTTCTCCAAACATACATTGCATTGGGTCAGAATTTATATCTTTACTCCACCAGCATCCAGATTTGCAATCTTTTGAAATCAGAACCTTATCATTACATTGAAATACTTAATTACATCTGTAGGTTTTAGGGGAAAATATATTCTTATTAAAATGCATGTGATCAGAGTAAATGCAAATAAAATACAAGAACAAAAAGGATGACAAAACAAATAGAAAGATGAAATGTAACAATATTAAAAAGGAGAGAGGGAACAAATGAAAAACAGCTTTATGCCTTTCATTGAAAATGAAATATACTTCCCCCCTCCACTTTCTACTGATTAAATATTTAATCTTAATCCAATTTATCTTCATTAGCTCCAATAATTGGCCAAAATATTTAAATGAGTCAAAATGAAAGGATTTTTAAAATATGCAAAAATAATCTCTAAAAATTAGAAAAGCTACATTGATCATACCTATAAAGATAATGGAATGGAATGGATTAAATGGATGGAATGGATTAAAATTAAGGAGAAATCAATTAGGTCTCTCCTTCCCCTCTCTCTTTCTCTCTTTCTCTCTCTCTCTCACTCACACACACTATGTGACTTTAGCTCTTCACAGTAGTTTAGCTAGGAGGAGATATATTACAAAGGAATGATTTAAATACTCTCTAGTCCAATCTGTCAAAAAGCAAATGTTTTTATAAAGCTTAGATGAGTCTATGGTAAAGACAAAGGTTTTCTCAAATGAACCAATCTTTCCACTTCTCTGTATGAAATAGGTTCATAATGATCTCCCATATTATGAATTGCTTTGATGTTCATTTCACAAAGGCTGATTATTGTGACTGCCATCATTTACCGTTTGCATGCTTGATTCATATATACATCCCCAGAAGGCACTCATTGTAACTTAGTTTCAGTTATGCTTTACTTAATAGGTGTTTAAAAGAAGTAGTAGCCATTTCCCTTTAATTTCCCTTTAAAGCCTGTTTCCTTTTCCAGTGGAAATGAAAGGAACAATGTTGGGGCACTTTAATGAATACCATGAATTGAGATAGGTGATAAATTAAATGATCTTATCATCACATCTAGATAATGGCAGTTAGAAAAAAATGGTGTAGATTCCTGCAGCTAATATTTAGCCAATACAGTACATTCAAATTAGTTTGTGAAACCCCTTTCCTTTTTGGAAAAGACCTGTTACTGATTCTTAAGAATGCAAAATAGCAATACTGAAATAAGAGCAGAAACCACAAATAAAATAATTTCCTTGTCACAATCTAAATTTAAATAAATTAAGAACCATTGATGTTCATATATCATGTTTGAAGAGGACCTTGACATCTAACATGTTTTGAGCTGGTAATGCCTATATGCACATGAAATGTTCTGCCACATGGACTCCCAATCAATGTTCCCTCTAATTTTCTTTCGGTATGGGCGGAAAAGTATAGTGTCTGAGCGACAGTCCCTTTGGGACTGGGTGGCATAGAAAAATAAATAAATGAATGAATGAATGAATGAATGAATGAATGAATGAACGAACAAACAAACAAACAAACAAACAAACAAATAAATAAATAAACAAACAAACAAACAAATAAATACATAAATACATAAATACATAAATACAAAAAAAAATCCCTTCTTTTTTATTAAAAGAAATTAATAATAAAACAAAACCAAAATCTATTACTATTATTATCTTCTCTTTTTCCATCCCTGTCTCCTCTCCCCTTGTGTGTGTGTGTGTGTGTGTGTGTGTGAACTCTTGAACCATTTCCAATTAGAGGTGAGCTATTGGAAATGGTTCAAGAGTTCACACACAGACACACACACACAAACGGCTGGGGATTTTTTTCTCTGTTATCATTTGGGTGCTTTTTACCATATGCTTTAAATCAAGTCATTTCTCTCCCTTTCTCTCTCCCCCTCTTTCTCTCCCTCCCTCTCTCTCTCTCTCTCAATCTTTCTCTCTCTCTCTCTCTCTTGCTTTCTTTCTCTCTCACTCTTTCTTTCTTTCTATCTCTCTTTCTTTCTTTCTCTTCTCTCTCTTGCTAGCTCTCTCTCCCCCCTTTTCATCTCTCTCTCTCTTTCTCTCTTGTTTTCTTTCTCTCTCTCTATTGCTTTTTTTCTCTTCTCTCTCTTGCTATCTCTCTCTCCCCCCCTTTCTCTCTCTCTCTTAGCAGCGGCATTGGGCAGTAGCCATGGGGCGGCTGCAGGGGGATCAGCTGTGAGGCGGAGCTCCGGAACGGAGGCACCGACGGCGAGGGGGCTTCGAGAGCGCTTTCTCCAAGCGCTTCAGGAATGCCTGCCCTGCCTCTACTGCAACCCCCTTGCTGGAAGTCTGGGACAAAAGCGCTCCCAGCGAAGGGGCTGTGAGAGGGGCAGGGTGGGTATTCCCGAAGCGGACGGAGAAAGCCCTCTCTCGCAGCCCCCTGGCTGGCAGCGCTTTTGTCCCGCAGCCGCCACCACCGCTAGAGAAGTCGTGCGCCAAGGCAGGAGGCGGCGGAGGAGGAGAGGGGGCGGATTGGGCGGGGGGCAGGGCTGAGAAGCCAGGGGCGCATTTGGCCAGAGGCACTGTGGGGAGGCAGGGGCGGCCACGGCTCCCTTTCCTCCTACTGCCGCCGGTTGGCAGGGGGATGGGGAGCACGCGCCCTTGGAAAAGGGCGCGTGTGGGGTATTTGGGGGGGCGCACACGCACGCAGCTTACAGGGAACGGTGCTCCCAATAGAAGAAAACATACAGGCAACTGAAAATGAAGCACCAGAAAGAATCCCCCACAAAGCAGCGCCACCAAATGCCACTTTGAGAGAGAGAGAAACTCCCCAAACAACCCGAGACACCCCCCCAAAAAAGGAGAGTGCTTCTTTAGGAGATTCAATCCTCAAAGGAACTGAACCTGCCATCTGTAGACCAGACAATAAATCCAGAGGTATGGGAAAGAAGAAAAACTCAAACACCAATCAGGAGACACAGAAAGCACACCCAGAATTAGGCACGAAGAACTCAAATGCCTTTACACAAACACACAAAGCCTTGGGAACAAACAGGATGAACTAGAAATATTAATGCATGAAGGTGAGCATGACATAGTTGGAATAACAGAACCCTGATGGGATGAAATGCACAAATGGAATAAACAGATAAAAAGATACAAACTCTTCAAGAAAACCAGATCACACAAAAAAGGAAGTGGAATTGCACTGTATATAAAGCACCATTATGTTGCTACAGAGCTACATGTAACTAGTGATGGGCGAACCCAACGGTGTTCAGGTTCGGCAAGTTTGGACTTTATGCAAAATTCGGCTGAACCTGAACCGAACTCGAACTTGAACCCGAACGGAGAATCCCTCCCACGAAAAGATTCCGGTGGCGGAGCTTTGACGTCACTGGCAGGTTGCTAAGGATGCCAAGGTGATCACTTTCTGGATTCCATGGAATCCAGGAAGTGATCACCTTGGCGTCCTTAGCAACCTGCCGGTGATGTCAAAGCTCTGCCCCCGGAATCTCTTAATGGGAGGGATTCTCCAGCTCCTTCAAAGGGAGGTCTTCACATAAAAATAAACATTGTTATTTTTACAAAAAAGGACACCGCAGCGGTGCTGCAAGCAAAGGGCAGTCCCTTCACGTAAAAATAAACATGACATAATAACAGCAGTATACTATAAGCCACCAAATCAAACAGAAACAATGGACATCATTTTTACCAACCAGCTAATGAACCCAGTGCAGTAATAATGGGAGACCTCAATAACCCAGATATCAACTGGAAAATCAGCTCTGCACTAAGTAAGAAATCAAACAGATTCCTAACAAGCCTTGCTGACATTGATCATACCTATAAAGATAATGTAAGGATGGAATGGATTAAAATTAAGAAGAAATCAATTAGGTCTCCCCCCTCCCTTACACACACACACACACACACACTCACTGAGATTTTAGCTCTCCAGAGAGGAGACTTTCAAGGGGAAATTGGACTGCCATTTATCCGAAATGGTATAGGGATTCCTGCCTGATCTGGGGGTTGAATTAAATGATCTATAAGGTACTTCCAACCCTAATAGATAGATAGATGATAGATAGACTGACTCTGTAAACCTTTTAGAGAGGGCTTTGAAGTCTAAGTCTAAGTGCTATTGCTATTACTACCATAATTTTAATAGATTTCATTCATTAGATCAGGGCTGTCAAGCTCCCAGCCTATAGACCAGATGCATGCCATGCCCCCACCCAGATTAGTAAACAAAAAAAAATCCCGATACATCATGTAATTCTGCCATAATAACATGACTTTGACACACCTGTAGTAGATGAATGGTCATCATTGCTCATAATTTAGTTGAAGTGTATGTTGATATACTGTAGATTCCAACAAAACGTATGCTGTTCAGTGACATTGTAACACACTGCTCTTTTATTGAATTCCATAATATTTTCCTGCCTTGAAAGTATGAATTAGGAATGTGTTACTCAGCTTTAACTCAAACATCACAGCTGTCTAAACAGCAGGACCATAAAATAGACTTTTGTGTTAATCTTTTCTTTAAAAAAACATTTCAACTTTCTTGTTATATGCTAATGAAGCCATCAGAATTATATTCCCATTTTCAAAAAGGTTAGCGTTCACAGTGAGTTTATTTATTTTTCATTCATTCATTCATTCATTCATTCATTCATTCATTCTTTCATTCATTAGAAAGGTGCAGTTGTTAGTCTCAGATCAAAATTAAGTGCCTTTTGAAGAATGATTAACTTCATTTCTCCTTCTTTCCTATGGATTTTATTTTGTATTCATATTAAAACAATTTATTTATTTAGTCAAGCATGTATGAGAAAATAAGAATAAGTATAAACATAACATATAAACATTTAAATAGGACGGTAGGTACTTTGGTGCACTTCTACTTGCCCCCCTCAGGAGTGGGGTGAGGTCCACGGTAGACAATTTAAGGTTAAAGTTAGAATGGATTGACAATGTAACAACTGAGTCAGGAACAGCATTCCAGGTATTGACCACTCTGTTGCTGAAATTATATTTTCTGCAATCAAATTTGGAGTGGTTTACTATGAGTATGTACCTATTGTTTGCCTTTGTATTATTGTGGATAAAGTAGTCATCGACAAGTAGGATGTTGTAGCAGACAATTTTGTGTACTAAGTTTAGGTCAGACTGTAGACGGAATAGTTATACATTGTTCAGGCCCAAAATTTCAAGCTTGGACAATTTTTTAAAAGAAAATAGGAAAAAACAGTAGTAACAAGAACATCACCTCGAGGCTCGACTACTGTAATGCTCTCTACATGGGGCTACCTTTGAAAAGTGTTCGGAAACTTCAGATCGTGCAGAATGCAGCTGCGAGAGCTATCATGGGCTTTCCTAAATTTGCCCATGTCACACCAACACTCCGCAGTCTGCATTGGTTGCCGATCAGTTTCCGGTCACAATTCAAAGTGTTGGTTATGACCTATAAAGCCCTTCATGGCACTGGACCAGGATATCTCCGGGACCGCCTTCTGCCGCACGAATCCCAGCGACCAGTTAGGTCCCACAGAGTTGGCCTTCTCCGGGTCCCGTCAACTAAACAATGTCGTTTGGCGGGACCCAGGGGAAGAGCCTTCTCTGTGGTGGCCCCGACCCTTTGGAACCAACTCCCCCCAGATATCAGAGTTTCCCCCACCCTCCTAGCCTTTCGTAAGCTCCTTAAAACCCACCTCTGTCGCCAGGCATGGGGGAATTGACATGGCTTATAAAATTTATGCATGGTACGCTAGTGTGTATGATTGGTTTAAATTTGTGGTGTTTTTTAAAGTAATTTAAATATTGGATTTGTCTTACATTGTATTGCTATTGCTGTCAGCCGCCCCGAGTCTGCGGAGAGGGGCGGCATACAAATCTGATTAAATATAAATATAAGCTGAAAAATTGCCTATATACAGGGATGGGTCATGACGCCGTTCTGGTAGTGGAAATGGAGCACCTTGCCTCGCTCCATTGCTGCCAGGTGTGCATGCGCCATGCACATGCAAACAGCATGATTTCGGTAAAAATTACCAGATTTTTTGGTTCCATGCATGCGCAGAAGCAAAGAAATTGGCAATTTTTGCCCAAATCTCGCTTCCAAAAGGATGTCCATGTGAGATTTCGGCTGCTGCACAGGCGCAGCAGCTGAATCTCACTGTGGCACCTAGAGCAGCAGCTGGGGCCAGCAGCAACAGTGGCCTGCCTGAGCTCCAGCCACGTGGCCTGATCTCTGCTCTCCCGCACTGCAGACATCTCTCGGTGCACGCCGGAGAGCACAGAGTGAGCCGCACAGCCGGAGCTCGAGGCTGCCCAGCTTGCTTCCTGTGCCATGGCCTGCAGGAGATTGTGAAATAGCAAAGTAAGGGCCAGGTGGGCCACTCGCGGTGCAGCAGGCAGCAGTGCAGTGGAGTGTCAAGATGATGGAGTTGATGTTTGTGGTGGGGAGGGCAAGTTGCTCGTGGTGGCACTGCCATGAGCGGAATAGCAAGACAGGTGAGTAGACAGTAGCGGGCAGGCCACTTGTGGAAGCGCTGCCACGAGTGGAGCAGCAAGACAGGTGAGCAGATGAGGGCAGACAGTGAGCGGATGGTAGCATTCCGGTAGGGCCGGGAATGGTGGCCCACCGCTGCCTAAATATATGTTTTCCAGGAAAAAATTGGACTACAACTCTTGTGACCCTAAGCTAATGAGAAGCTGACTTAAAATTAAAAAATTAAAATTACATCTTGAGGGAAGCAAAGTTTACATATAGGCTCACAATCATTTAACAATGCAGGGCCATTCTACATGAAAAGTGTTTGAGTTCCAGTAATATTTACTGTCTCTGTAAAAAAAAAAAAAAAAACCTATCTGGTAGTTCTACTGTGCGATTAAATGTCATCTGTTACATTTTGGATGGATTTAATGCATCCCTAAAAAGATTATCAAAAACCTCTTAGTAGTGAACAAGAATGCTGCAATCTGCCATTATTACTCTAGTTCTTATGGAGAAAGTAAATGCAGTAATAAACTCCCCCAGCATCAAATAATAAGAATACAATACATTTTAAAGCTGCTTTTAGAGTAGTTTAGTATAGAAAAAATAGGGTTTTTTATAGAAACTATTTCTATACTTGAGTGACAAGTGCCTAATAATAATGGGCTTGTAATTGCAGTGAAGCAATTACATAATATTTCAGTGCAAACCTCAATTCATTTCCTCTCTCCATAGATATGGAGGATTACCTGTGTTAGGCAACATGCTTTTGATATTATGAAGAGAACCAAAGATAAAACAGTTATTCATAACATTGTATGTATTCAGAGTCTGAACAATATACACTTTTTATGACACCAACGTTATTAAATATTTGGCATAATTATAATGCATGCATTCAGATAAGCAGATTTTTTTTTAAAAAAAAAAAACCTGCTCTGCAGCTCATTTTTATTGAAGTTGGATGGTTCATATGTATCCTTTCTTTCTATTATCTTTTCTATCACCATGTTAATATTACTGAAGTAAGAACTAAATACAGAAGATAAAATACAATTCCACAAAACATTTCCCAAACTTATTTGATCATTTTGGCTATTTTGTAGATTACCTGCAAGAATATTGTTATCATTGAAAATTTATTCATTATTTAAGATACCCTCTAGTTAACTTTGCAAATAATACTTGGCTTGCAGCTTGCCTGCTCTAAGAAATTTTATATTCAAGACTTAGTTGTTGGATAAATTTATTAAAATGTGAACAGGATTAGGAAGCATGCAAAGGAGGAAGAAAGTGAAAACCAAGGCTTGCTCCAATGTCAAAGTAATTGGCAGACAAAGTTTAAAAAAGCTCTTGACCGTGAGGAGATCTGTCACCAGGAAATGACTTGTATTCTATTCAGGAAACAGATTCTAGGAAGAGAATTGCTGTATTCAGCAAACTTAAGACAAATGTCCCCTCCAGTTTCCAATTACCAGGACAGGTTCCAAAGCCTAGTACTAAAATAGGCTAATATTAGCAAATGGGGGGAGTAGGAGTTTTGTAATAAGAGGTGAGGACAAAAAAGAAGCTGGTTGAATCCAAGGGATTCAAATTAGATATCTGAAAAGAACTGATTGCTTTTCCTCAATGCAAAGTGCTAACTGTAATGAGATCTTTCATCATAGGAAGGCTGCCATAAGCCAGGGCTATAAGCAAGTGCAAATGACACTATGAATTCTAAATCACAAGAGGATAAATTGGAAAACAATTGCAGATTTATGTCCAACCAAATGGCAACTTTAAAGGGGAGGGGGTTGAGGGAAGGAAGAAGAGAGAAAGAGAGAGAAGTAAGGAGGAACAGATGCTTAAAAGAACATTGAAGATGTTGCTCCTGGCAAGTTAAACAGGATAATGCAATGTATTGATTAATTGATTATCTATTTATTTACTTATTATTTCAAATCAACCACTTTTTCTATTAAAAATGTTGTTAATATGTTCTGAGCCCTACCTTTTCTGTTAACTAAATAAATCCACTCAAATATATATATTATCCTTTTCATTATCGGAAAAAAAATGTTACATACATACATACATACATACATACATACATACATACATACATACATACCGGGATGGGCTACTGCCTGGATGGAGGGGAACACAGTGGGGTAGCGAAAATGGAGCTCCATCTCAGAGCACCCAATTTGCACTGAAAGAAGTTGAAAGAAAATGCAGGGCATCCTGCATAAGCCACGCCCACAGTATGGTAGTAAAAATTTTGGTAGCCCTTCACTGATAGTTTTAGTTAGTTTTATTAGATTTGTATGCCGCCCTTCTCCGCAGACTTGGGGTGGCTCACAACAATAACAATAACAGTATATAATGTAACAAATGTAATATTAAAAATTATCTTAAAAACCCATCATTTAAAAATCATACAACACAAGTATACCATACATAAATTATATAAGCCCGGGGGAGATGTCTCAATTCCCCCATGCCTGGCGATATAGGTGGGTCTTGAGCAATTTATGAAAGGCAAGGAGGGTGGGGACAGTTCTGATCTCAGGGGGGAGTTGGTTCCAGAGGGCCGGGGCTGTCACAGAGAAGGCTCTTCCCCTGGGATGCGCCAGATGACATAGTTTAGTCGACGGGACCCGAAGAAGGCCAACTTTGTGGGACCTTATCAGCTGCTGGGATTCTTGCGGCAGAAGACGATCCCGGAGATATTCTGGTCCGTTGCCATGTAAGGCTTTATAGGTCATTACCAACACTTTGAATTGTGACCGGAAACTGATCGGCAGCCGATGCAAGCCACGGAGTGTTGAAGAAATGTGGGCGAACCTGGGCAACCCCACAATGGCTCTCGCGGCTGCATTCTGCATGATCTGAAGTTTCCAAACACTTTTCAAAAGTAGCCTACAAAATGCTAGCTTGTGATGTATTTCTTAAACACATAGGTTTAAAAAATGAAGAGAGAGTATACAGTATTAGACTCAGTCTTTTGACAATCTAAAGCAAGTTTATTTTATCGTATTCTTTTCAGATTGTGGCTTTTTGTCTGTGCATAGGTTTCACATGAGGACAATAATATTTTCTATGATTCTTATTTTTCTAAAAATATTCCACAGCTTGATTTTACTGGCATAATCAAAAATCTTTATGTAATCAATGAAGCACATAATGACTTTTTTCTTTATATTCTTTGGCTTTCCGATTAGTGAGCCCATTTTCCTCAGTCTCTTCTGAAATCAGCTTGAACATCTGCCATCTCCTTTTCCATGAAGGCTCTAATCTGAACATTAATTGGTGACATATGAAATTGTGGATATTATACACTAGTTTGCACATTTTGTCACTTAATTCTTCGGTATTAGTGTACTGACTGACCTCCAAACTATTGGCCACTGGGTCATTCTCTAGTTTTTCAGGTACAGTTTGGTTTCTTGTTTACCATATTTTATTTTTATTTATTTAATTATTTAATTTATTTATTTTGTCCAATACACAATGAGGGTTTTAGTGGGTATATATCTATATGCACATAGTAAAATACATGATGAAGGTTATAGAGGAGATACTCATAGTAAAATATATCTGAGAAATAATAGAAAAGAAGGTATAGTAATAGAACATATCAAAGAAAGAATAGAAGAAGAGATATAGGAATAGAAGAAAGGCATAGGAGTTATAGGAGAGCAATAGGACAGGGGACGGAAGGCACACTAGTGCACTTGTACTCGCCCCTAACTGACCTCTTAGGAATCTGGATAGGTCAACTGTAGATAATCTAAGGGTAAAGTGTTGGGGGTTTGGGGATGACACTATGGAGTCCGGCAATGAGTTCCACGCTTCGACAACTCGGTTACTGAAGTCATATTTTTTACAGTCAAGTTTGGAGCGGTTAATATTAAGTTTAAATCTGTTGTGTGCTCTTGTGTTGTTGTGGAATATCTCTATGGATATTCCATTAATTAGTTTGTGTGTGTGGCAGTGGGCGGGAGGGGGGATTCCCCCCCCCTACTGGTCCTGTGGATGTAGCTTGGTGATTGTGGCACAGGAAGGATATTACAAAATCTCAATTCCCACCCCATTCCAGGGGAAGGATATTGCAAAATCTGCATTCCCACCCCATTCTGGAGCCACTTAGATGTGGTATTTGCCAGTTCCCCTTGCAGACCCCCTGCAATTTGCATACCAAGCAAGCAGATAAACAGATGATGCTGTTAATATGGCTCTAAATTACATCCAACAACATCTTGAATCTTCGTGAACATATGCAAGGATCTTCTTTGTTGACTTTAGTTCAGCATTCAATATCATCATTCCAGATACTCTTCTAACTAAGATGAACTAGGTAGCGGTACTTGAACAAACTTGTAAGTGGATCATAAGCTTCCTAACAAACAGGAAGCAGCAGGTGAAGCTAACCAAAATCATACCAGATACCTGTACAATTAGCACAGGATGTGTGCTCTTTCCAATTCTCTTATTTCTATATACCAATGACAGCATGTCTAATGATCCATTTGTTAAACTACTGAAGTTTGCAGATGACACAACAATGATCGTCTTCATTTGAGATAATGATGAATCCACATACAGACAGGAGGTTGAGCAACTAACCTTGTGGTGCGACCAGAACAATCTGGTCGACAATCTAGGTTCGACAAGATCTAAAATTGACACCTAACATCAAAACTATTCATCTTGCCTCTCCTAACATCTTTCTTTATTAAGTTCCTCCCTGATGCCTTTGCCTTTTCGCCATTGGTCATTTTTCTTCTTTTCTTTGCAGTTTCCACAGGAGGTTGTGACAACCAGTTTGCTTTCCTCGGTTTCTTGGTATTTGAAAGTGTTTTTTCCCCTTCATTCATTCTTAACAACTTCTTTGATTTCATTCCTCATTCCTCTGATTTCTTTTCAGTAAAGTTCATGTTTTCATAACAATTCCTAATGGTCTCCTTAAAATTGTGTACATGTGATCAATATCATATTGTGGCACCTAGCAGGCTTTCTTATTCTGCTTTAGCTTGATTTGAAACATGTATAATGGGAGTTTTGGTTCCTTTGGCCACTTATTTATTTTATTTATTTATTGGATTTGTATGCCACCCCTCTCCGTAGACTCGGGGCGGCTAACAACAGTGGTAAAAACAACATGCGACAATCCAATACTAAAACAGATAAAAACCCTTATTTTAAAAACCAATCACACATACAAACATACCATACATAAATTGTAGAAGCCTAGGGGGAAAGATTATCTCAGTTCCCCCATGCCTGACAACAGAGGTGGGTTTTAAGGAGCTTACGAAAGGCAAGAAGGGTGGGGCTATTTTAATCTCTGGGGGGAGTTGGTTCCAGAGGGCCGGGGCCGCCACAAAGAAGGCTCTTCCCCTGGGTCCAGTTCTTTGCTCTGATTATCTAACTCTTGTACCTTCTTCTACCAAGAGTGCATTCAATCCTGCTCCTGGTTATTCTATCAAGTGATGTCTATATACGCAGAATTTATTCTCATCACATCATAATTTCAGTTAGTACTCAGACATTCCTTAGTAACATGTTGGGTTTTACCCATTTTGAGAATTCTATCATTCTATACAATAGTGTCAATCATTTTATCATGTCTATCCTTGTGGCTTTCTTGGTAAAATACTTCAGTGTTTTATCATTCTATTGCACAGTATAAAATGATACATGTGCCAATATCACCACATTTATTTATTATTTATTTCAGTGAAGATAAATGGAGGTGTCTTTATGACATGGATAAAAATTAAATTAAATTCAGCAAAAGAAAATCTAAAGAAGCAAAGAATTAAAGCGGGAAAATGGAAAGTAAAAAGCATGACCATGGAAATGCTCAACACAATGAAAGATCAAATGAATTGACTATACACTACACATCTTATGCATCAATGAATTGATACATTGCTGGAATTGGACTATATCAGTCAGAACATATGTTCTCTTTTGTTTATCAGTCAGGATTAAATCACCCAGTACAAAACCCTTAAAATGACTGTTTCCCTCCATATTGCTGCTGCTTGATACAGGCTTTTCTTCAGCTAGGCAGTTGGAAGGACCATCATACACACACTCTTGCCATATAGTCCATCCACATTTTGCTCATCCTGCACCATGAAATACCATACCACAAACCTCCATCACATGAAGTAACATAGCAGGACTCATGGGTGAATAGAATTTCACCTGCTCATAAATCTCTTAGATCACCCAGGCCATATCTCTCCCAGAACATGGGGCCTGTTGATACCTTTTATTCCCCTTTTCAATGAGAAGTGTCATAGGTCACCACTATATCTTTATTTTCAGTATTGTAGGGAAGCAGTCTATTTCTCAGATAAGCTGTCTAAATGTCGGGGCCTCAACTCCCTTGTTATATGTTGCTGACAGGCATCAAGTTCCCTTTCCAACTATCAGTGGAAAAAAATTCAACAGGCAGCAAAATAATTCAGAATATGGGGCTCAATTAAATTATATGCGTCTCAGTGGAAAACTAGGAATGTAAAATATTTCATCCGGGATGTTGAAATCTGGTTGGAACAATAATAGTTGCAAACAAAGAGAAAATAGCATTTGCTATTTTATACAGAGAAATTTCTCCACAAGGAGTTTAGGTTGTTTCTACTTATTTAATGGACAAGGTTTTCAACACATTTTTCCTTTACTACTGCTACCATTTTTAAGTTTGATTTGGTAACAGACCTGAACTGCTTCAGAAAGTATTCTTTCTCAGAAATGCTGAAACACATTAGAACAATTTAAAAAACAAAGAATGTTTTTAACTTTTTTAAAACCCACTTAAAAGATTGCTAGCCCTATGCTTATCTGCTATACAACCTCCTAGAGAATTTGGATTAGCCACCAACAAAAAAGAAAGAAAGCAATGCGATTGCAATTTGTTTGTTTGTTTAAAACATACTCACTCATATTCTAGCCACCTGTAGGCAGCTCTCAAGCAAAATTTAGAACAATGCACAAAATATTAAAACTATAAAACTACACAGATTAGAATGTTAAAAATAACAAAAACCTGGTGCCAAGCCAAACTTCTATTGTATATTATTTAATTTTACCTCAGCACTTGGGTGAAGAGCCAGATCTTTAAAGCTTTAGTGAAGTTGCCAGCTACATATGACAGGGTGTTCCATAGGGCACTGCCATGAAAAAGGAATACTGCCTAGTTATGATCAGATGGAATATTTACGGGAAGACACTAGAAGCATCCCCACCCTATCTGACAAGGCTATGGGATATGGTGGTTCTCTTCCTATCTCTCTGGCCGGTCGCAGTCAGTGTTGGTGGGAGGACAGAGGTCAACCCCCAGACCTCTCCACTGTAGGTTGCCTCAGGGTTCAGTCCTCTCTCCTCTCCTATTTAACATCTACATGAAATCACTGAGTAAGATCATCCGACAACATGGGGTGAGGTGTCAGCAATATGCTGATGACACCCAACTATATATCTCCACCCGTGTCAGTTCAGTAAACCAGTGAATATGATGTGCCAGTGCCTGGAGGCTGTGAGGGTCTGGATGGGGGTTAACAGGTTCAGACTTAACCCTGACAAGCAGTGTTCTCTCTAAAAAATTTTTGGGGTCGGCGGAAAAGTATAGTGTCTGAGCGGCAGTCCCTTCGGGACTGGGCGACACAGAAATAATAATAAAATTTCCCTCTCGGCTTCTGGGCAGGTTTGGAAAACTCTGAGTTGATGATGATTTTTAAGTGAGCGATTGCTCACCTGCTCAGCTTAGAGGGAACTATGCTGACAAGACCATGTAGCTGTGTGTATTGCCTCTGAAAGACTGTATCGACTACCCATCCTTGGTTCTGGGGGAGGGAGAATTACCCCCCTCAGAATGGGTTTGCAATTTGGGTGCTTAGGGCCAGACTATCTTTGAGACCGCCTTCTACCACATAGTTCCCAGCGACCAGTAAGGGCCCACAGAGTAGGTGTTCTCTGGGTCCAGTCAGCTAAACAGTGTCGGCTGGTGGGTCCATGGGGGAGGGCCTTCTCTGTGGTTGCTCCAACTCTCTGGAACCAGTTACATCCTAACATCCGGACTACCACCCAACTGCAAATATCTCCAGTGTACATCTTTGTTTAAATTCAGAACTCATTCCAATTCAAAACTTTGACCACAGAAAGACAAACTGTAGATCTCATCAGTTCTGTTTTTCTGCCTGTGGCAGTGTCCATTTTGGTCTCAGGCATCTGTTCTAATAGAGTTTTGGAATGAAAAATAAACTTATCACAATTAGAAACTCCCACTGTTATCCCAGTTTTAGATATTATCTTCTGTATCCTCCTTCACTGCCATTTATTTCTAGAAGATGCAGGCATTTCTGTAGGAAGCACCAAGGGAAGGGGAGGGGAGGGGGGGAGATGAGGGGAGAGGGGGAAGGGAGGGGAGGGGAGGGGGGAGGGGAGGGAGGAGGAGAAAAAACTTTTTAAAAGTAGGAAATATTACAAAACTGATTTTCTTTGCTCTGCCAAATAACTTTGTAGCACGTATTTCCCCCCAAAAAACCCAATACTCTTGATTTAATCCTGCCCAAGGCTTTTAGCATTTCTCATATTTGTGCAGCATGCTGTAATTATGTTTTATGGTTACTGGGATATGGGTACTGGAGGCAATGTCTTTAAGACTGAGACTATATATGGCCTTCCGCTCATTAAAGGATTTTGAGAGCTTTTCACAGGAAAGGCTGGCTGAATAATGAACTGGGCTGACAACTTTTAAGTGAGAACAGAATTCACTCTCTAGAGTCTTGTTAGAGTTGTATTAGTTAAACTCACGTCAGAGTTCTGGTCTGCTTAGAATTCTATCATATCCATCAAAGCAAGTGCTTTAATGTCACTTCCAAAGGGATACCAAATAAATGTTTTTTGTACCATTTCTTTGACCCTTTTCTTTCTCGTTCATGCAATTATATGCTAAGAAATCACTCTGATACTAAAAAGTAATGCATATCTTGTTTCTATTTTAGATTTGTATTCTAACTATGTTCTAGGTATTCAGGGATTATGTGGTTCTATCCCATAATATCATAGTAATAGCCATGCAAATTAGGCTAGACTCAAACCAAATTCATATTTTATGCTTTCCCAGTGTCTGTATGGAACATCCACCTACTTCCAATCCACTGCAATAATGCCTATATTTAGAGTTCCATTTTCTAACATTAGTCAACTTACCAGTGTTTCCCAACCTTGGCAACTTGAAGATATCTGGACTTCAACTCCCAGAATTCCCCAGCCAGCATTTGCTGGCTGGGGAATTCTGAGAGTTGAAGTCCAAATATCTTCAAGTTACCAAGGTTGGGAAACACAGACTTAAGTAACTACATACAACACTTAATTCCAATTAATGACATCCCCAGTTTTGACTGATTGCAGTACAGTAGTCCCTCGCTATACCGCGCTTCACCTACTGCGGCTTCACTTCATCGCGGGTTTCTGAGGAAGTCGATCGGCAGATTTAAACAGCCCGCCAAACTCGATCAGCAGGTTTTTCAAAAAAAAAATAATCTAAAATTGTAAATACTGTATTTAAATACTGTATCTAAAATAAATACTGTGTGGGAAGGGTTTATAAACACTTAAAACAATGAAAACTTACCAAACAATTACAATACAAATACTTAAATAAGTACTATCAGTCGATAAATTCCCAATTGCGGATTTCACCTATCGCGGCCAGGTCTGGAATATAACACCAGCGATAGGTGAGGGACTACTGTACATGAGATTCCTCTAGTAGCTGGTCATGAGTTGCATGTGCATTTCATTCAGGGCTCATATCTGCTTTATTTTTTTTTAAAAACCCAAAACTGTAGTAATTTCCTTACTTCCTCTCCTCCACCAGTTAATCCAATCTGGCCCATAAAGACCATGGAGTTCAGAAAAGTCCATATATAACTTCTTCCTGCTTTTATATCTGTCTAGGCAGGTGAGTCATAGTTTCCTTTCTTTCCCATTCTTCATTCACCATACTGTGATGGTTCTCCTATCTTCCCTAAACTAAGTTGCAATGTAGACATATTGGAACGAAGTTAAAAAGCTTCAATAATACCTTTTTTTTTGTTATGAATGTGAACCTAAATTCTTTGTTCCTGTAGAGCTTCTTTGTCTCACAATAGAATGAATGCAGGAAAGAAAAAAATTCTTTGCTTTAATCATTGTAAAATCACAACAATATGATACATAGCATCACAACAACATGATACAATGAAGAGAAAAACAAAAAGAAAGGTTTTTCAATATTGTCAAATATGAGACTTTAGAAAGGACCTGTGAAAGCATTGGTGTGCCAGCGGTGGGTTGCTCCCAATTCAGCCTGGTTCTAAAACCTGGTAGCACCAGTGGCAGGAGGTTCCACCCACATACCTGGGATGCTTCTGCACACACACAGACATACACACAAGCACATGCGTGAACCAGTGGTAAAAGGTTTTAGAACCCACTACTACCTTGTGCTCCAACATCTCAGAAAATAAAGGGATGAGTGAAGAAGGAAAAAAGCACTAAAATAAAAAAAACAAGCACTGATAGATAGTGTTGGGTGAACCGAACCTGCAAAGTTTGGGTTCGTGCCGAACTTTGCAGTGTTCGGCATGCTGAACCCGAACCCAAACTTTTTTAAAAGTTTGGGTAAGGTTCGAAACGCCCCCGCCCAGGAGGAGAGTGGGGAATCCCTTCGTGGGATTTCTCACCTCCTTTTGCTTGCTGCGCTGCAAGCAAAAGGAGGTGGGAAATCCTACGAAGGGATTCCGGGGGTGGGGCTTTGACATCACGGAGACTACTTCCTGGCCGGCCGAAACGGGGAGGAAGGAGTCTCCGTGATGTCAAAGCCCCGCCCCCAGAATCCCTTCATGGGATTTCCCACCTCCTTTTGCTTGCAGCAAGCCGCTGCGGCGTCCTTTTCTGTAAAAATAAAAGGAAGCAAAAGGAGGTGGGGAATTCCCCATCTCTTTGTTTATTTTTACAGAAAAGGACGCCACAGCGGCTTGCTGCAAGCAAAGGTTGGGGTTGGGGTTGGGGTTCGGCGAACTCACCCGAACTTCACGGCAAAGTTCAGGTGAGTTCTCCGAACCCAAACTTCGTTGGGTTCACCCAACACTACTGATAGACCATTCCTCACAGAGAGTAGCCAGCAAGGATTCATTAACTGAGTGGATAGAAAGAGAAAGAACCAAAAGAACAACCAGAATTATAGTTCATATTGGAAACCTACCCTGTTATCAAATTATTCCAGTCTGGATTGGAATTTTTTGAGTTAGGTTCAGAAGCGGATTCAAGAAGTATGAGAAATAGGTAGATAAACTATCTTAAGACTGACTGGTTCAAAATCAGCCAGTAAGGTTTATGGCTGAAGATTATCAAGCATTAAAGTCTTCAAGACTTTAAAGACTTCAAGTTTTTGAAGCATTACACTTCAAATCAGTATTATAGTGATGAAGGGTGTAGTTGAGAACTTCATTCCAATAACATTTAAAGGAACAAGGAAAACACATGCTAATATTTACTTAGATTTGGAGTCCAATCCCCATTTTCATGAAGGAAATTCAGCACTAATACAAATCCTGTAAATAACAATTATCACACACCTTACCTTCTCCCCATGCATGTGCCCCCCTCCACATATTGTCCTCAGGCATTCACACAACCCCCCCCCCCATCCCTGTGCATGCTAAAGTGTGGGAAGTGAAAAAACGGCTAAATCCCAGCGACTGGTTAGGTCCCACAGAGTTGGCCTTCTCCAGGTCCCGTCAACTAAGCAATGTCGTTTGGTGGGACCCAGGAGAAGAGCCTTCTCTGTGGCGGCCCCAACCCTTTGGAACCAGCTCCCCCCAGATATCAGAGTTGCCCCCACCCTCCTTGCCTTTCGCAAGCTCCTTAAAACCCACCTCTGTTGTCAGGCATGGGGGAATTGAAATTTCCCTTCCCCCTAGGCTTATAGAATTTATACATGGTATGCTTGTATGTATGAGTGGTTCTTTAAATTGGGTTTTTTTAGATTGTTTTTTAATTAGATTTGTTTACATTGTCTTTTTATATTGTTGTTAGCCGCCCCGAGTCTTCGGAGAGGGGCGGCATACAAATCTAATAAATAAATTAAATAAATAAATAAATGGGCAAACTGGAAGTTTGGAAAAACAGACTTCTGGTTTGTCCATTGTAATGTTTTTTTTGCAGGGAAGCTTCCTGCAGCCCCAGAGTGAATAAAACAGCTCAACAGACAAGCCAGAAGTTCAGAAAATGCACTTTTGTTTTGCTCCTAGTGCTGCTTTTTGTACTCTGGGGCTTCAGGAAGCTTTCCTGTACCCTCCAGAGTACCAAAAACAAATTTTGCACTTCAGGAAAGCTTCCCTGAAGCATCCAGAGGGGGAAACAGCCTTTCCCAAGGCCAAAAATCAGCTGGCCAGTGTGTGCATGCATGCTAGAGCTAACATTGGACAACATCTTCCGTGCCCTCCAATATGGCTCCACATGCCACCTGTGGCATGTGTGCCATAGGTTCACCATCGTGAGCCTAGGACATATTGAATCACTGTATCTGTGAAATTAATGTATCTTCTAGGGCTCTCAGAAAAAAAGAAAATTGTAATTCCAGTTTCAAAAACATACCCCAACCTGAGTTTTGTTTGTTCGTTTCCTCCTTCTCTTAGTACACTTTCCCCCCAATATTTTAATCACTATAAATGTGGTTTTGACATAGCTTTGTATATTGCAAGAGACTGGATGTGTATTGATTTGGTTGCTGGGAGCACTTCGCTTGTATTTCTTTCTTAAGACAAAACGTACTTAAATACTGGTTAAAGTTGCAGTTAAATAAAACACGCCAGGTGGTCATTACTTCTGTAGTTTTCAGAAGAACAAAGCTCCCTTCATTGAAATTCAGTGTGCTGAAATGCTCTGATCTATATCCAGATCTAGAAAGGGATTTCTACTGATATTGTGAAAGAAGGAAGTATAAAGCATTGTGAATTTATTTTCAACAAAACAGTCTAGACCTTTGCAAATCAGGCACAGGTATACAGCTACTAAAATGTTTAGAAAGAAGTACAGTGAGCCGGGGTGGCACAGCAGGTAGAGTGCTGTACTGCAGGCCACTGAAGCTGACTGTAGATCTGAAGGTCAGCAGTTCAAATCTCATCACCGGCTCAAGGTTGACTCAGCCTTCCATCCTTCCGAGGTGGGTAAAATGAGGACCCGGATTGTGGGGGCAATATGCTGGCTCTGTTTAAAAAAAGTGCTATTGCTAACATGTTGTAAGCCGCCCTGAGTCTAAGGAGAAGGGCGGCATAAAAATTGAATGAATGAATGAATGAATAAATGAATGAATAAATAAATAAATAAATAAATAAATAAATAACCACTGTTAATATATGCAGAGAGAGGTAGATAAACAGAAACAAATTTATTTTTTTCGTGTCACCCCCACTCCATACTTTTCCAGTACCAACTCACCAAGTGAAATGTGTATATTGGCAGTTAAAGCATTTTAGAAAGACTGCAGTGAGTATCTTCTCATAGCGCCACGGACTCTGTCTCAAAATATTTAATATTTGTCTATCTCCTGAAGTGTATTCAAGCTGACATTTTGCTTCCATTCACTGCTATCACATTTAACCTTCTCGTTTTAATCTGGTATATCTCAGAACTTTGATGCAATGACTTATTTCTCTATTGCAGAGAATGGAGCAGCGTGAGAAGAAAATCTTTTATGTTAAAGTTCTCAGTTCCATAATGGCATAACTTTTTTTTTATCATTCCTTGTCTCCCGAGAGTTCAGCACATCCTAACCTTTGTTGTCTAATCTCTCTGAGAATCTTCACTATTCTTTTAAGAAAAGAAACTTGCACGTTTAGTAAATAACAGATACTTAAAACAAACTTAAATGTTTTGGCCAACTTAATGTGTGAATATTGTCACAAAGACGGATTAATGGCCAACTCAATATTATTTTTGGATGAAGATTTAACATTTCCATATTTCTGATTGTCTCTTCACTACTTTGGTCCTGTTCCTGAAGTGTGCTTAATATAATCAGTCACGTCTTCTTGAAAATAGTTTTGGCAGTGCACAATGTACATAGATAAAAAGTTTGGGAGAGTGATATGTGGGAGAATCAGAATCTTTGCCCAGTTTTCTGTAGTAAGTATTTAGTATCCTGTGAACACCTGAGAATACTGATAAGACTTTGTGCTACCAATCACAGTGCTTTGCATCCCCCTACTATTTAGTATCTACATGAAACCGCTGGGTGAGATCATCCAAGGGCATAGGGTGAGGTACAATCAATATGCCGATGATACCCAGTTATACATCTCCACCCCATGTCCAGTCAACAAAGCAGTGGAAGTGATGTGCCGGTGCCTGGAGACTGTTGGGGCCTGGATGGGTGTCAACAAACTCAAACTCAACCCAGACAAGACGGAGTGGCTGTGGATCTTGCCTCCCAAGGACAATTCCATCTGTTCGTCCATTACCCTGGGGGGAGAATCATTGACCCCTCAGAGAGGGTTCGCAACTTGGGTGTCCTCCTTGATCCACAGCTCACATTAGAGAAACACCTTTCAGCTGTGGTGAGGGGGGCGTTCGCCCAGGTTTGCCTGGTGCACCAGTTGCAACCCTATTTGGACCGGGAGTCACTGCTCACAGTCACTCATGCCCTCATCACCTCAAGGCTCGACTACTGTAACGCTCTCTACATGGGGCTACCTTTGAAAAGTGTTCGGAAACTTCAGATTGTGCAGAATGCAGCTGCGAGAGCAATCATGGGCTTTCCCAAATATGCCCATGTTACACCAACACTCCGCAGTCTGCATTGGTTGCCGATCAGTTTCCGGTCACAATTCAAAGTGTTGGTTATAACCTATAAAACCCTTCATGGCACCGGACCAGATTACCTCAGGGACCGCCTTCTGCTGCACGAATCCCAGTGACCAGTTAGGTCCCACAGAGTAGGTCTTCTCCGGGTCCCGTCAACCAAACAATGCAGCTTGGCGGGACCCAGGGGAAGAGCCTTCTCTGTGGTGGCCCCGGCCCTCTGGAACCAACTCCCCCCAGAGATTAGAATTGCCCCCACCCTCCTTGCCTTTCGTAAGCTGCTTAAAACCCACCTCTGCCACCAGGCATGGGGGAACTGAGATACACTTTCCCCCTAGGCCTTTAAAATTTTATGCATGGTATGTCTGTATGTATGATTGGTTTTTATATAATGGGTTTTTAACTGTTTTTAGTATTGGATTATTGTTATACACTGTTTTATTACTGTTGTTAGCTGCCCCGAGTCTGTGGAGAGGGGCGACATACAAATCCAATAAATAAATAAATGAATAAATAAAAGGGAAAAGGGGGGGAAAAGGCATTTCAGTGTGTGCAAACAACTTGGCATATACACAACAATACTTCCTCAGTTGCTGCAAATTCTTGGACAAGGATATATTTGATTTAAAGAGTTGTAGGCAGGTGCCCCCATGCTTTCTTAAGTACCCTTTGTCCTTCAGATCCAATGAGTTTCACAGTTCTTTTTCCTTACTGGTCAGATATGCAATAGCAATAGCTAGACTGCTGCAAACTATCAATGCTTGGAAAGGTTGTTTTGTGTTGCTTAGGTTTGACAGAAAAGATTTGGCGGGTAGTAGAGAAGTAGTAGAGAAGGTAGTAGTAGGGAAGGTAGTAGAGAAGAACATGATGGCTCAGTGGTTAAGACACTGAGCTTGCCAATCAGAAGGTGAGCAGTTTAAATCCCTGGTGAGGTCCCATTTCTTGTTCCAACTTCTGTCAACCTAGCAGTTCGAAAGCATGTAAAACATTCAAGTAGAAAAATAGAAACTACTTTGGTGGAAAGGTAGCAGCACTCTGTGCACCTTCGGTGTTGAGTCATGCCAGCCCCAAGACCACGGAGACATCTTTGGACAGTGCTGACTTGGCTTAGAAATATAGTGTTCCCTCGATTTTTGCGGGGGATGAGTTCCGAGACCTCCTGCGAAAGTCGAATTTCCGCGAAGTAGAGATGCGGGTAAATACACTATTTTTGGCTATGAACAGTATCACAAGCCTTCCCTTAACACTTTAAACCCCTAAATTACAATCCCTTAGTAACCCTTTAGATTATTACTCACCATGTTTGTTTATTAGAGTTTATGTTTAAAAATATTTATTAAAGGCGGATGAAAGTTTGGCGATGACATATGACATCATCAGGCAGGAAAAACCATGGTATAGGGGAAAAACGCGAAGTATTTTTCAATTAATATTTTTGAAAAACTGTGGTATAGACTTTTCGCGAAGTTCGAACCCACGAAAATCGAGGGAACACTGTATAGATGAGCACTGCCCCCTAGAGCCAGAAACGACTAGTACACATATGTGGGGGAACCTTTACCTTTAGAAAAGGAATCTAGCTTGTTTTACTGGAAAAAAATCATTCATTCTTTCTAAACTTTTGGTCTGGGCTGCTCCAAGGAGTTACGGGGTTTCATGTTTCCATGATTGTGTACTGCATAAAGTTAGCTTATTAATCAATGAAATTATTTATAAGATCTGCCATTTTAATAATCCTATCTGCCATTTTAATAATCTTATATGATTGCTGACTAATCTTTACATTTATTACCCATTGTGCTGTTGTGTGAGCCAGGCTGGGTGCAAGAACTGAGGTGAGGAGACTGAGGTAATGGTTAACACATGAACGTTTATTAACTGTATAACTGGCTAACTAAGAATAAAGGCAACACGCCCGTTTGACAGCCATATTTATAGCTGTCTGTCAAATGGCACAGCCAATCACAGGACTCTTCCACTCCGCATCCCAGACGGGTCCAAGGAAATACCAGATAATACCTGATAATATAACCCAATACATTACATTGATATCATAAAAGCTGCCTGGTATCTTGTGGTTGCTTTATCTCCTCCTTCTGCACCACTTGTAGATCAGCTCCTAACAAAACTCCCTACTGCATACAGCTTGATTTAACTGACACTTTATGAGCAACCTCTTTCAAATGTGTAGTTGAAAGGTTACCTTAGAGCTTGGAAGAGCTTAAACCTTTGACTTGGCAGCACTTTCTATTCAATATTAGCAGCTGCTTGTCAGTTCTGGAGTACATCAGGGGCTCTAGGAATAGTTTTCTAACTGCATTTAAATTTGGACACCGTGGAGGCAAGACATTCTGGCCTTCTGTGCTCCTTCTCTCTCCTAGCTCTTGCCCTAGATATGCCAGGCATTTAATTCACTGGTGCAGAGAATTGCAAGGCTTCCCAATACTACCAATTAGAGAGATTGTACCTGTAAAAAAAAAATCATTGCCAATAATGACAACTATACTGACAGGAGAGACTCACGGGGATTCTGTCAATGGTAATTTGTTACAATAATGATAAAGAAATGTTTGCACTTACGCAGCAAAAGAAATGGGTACTAGAAATGATATCAAGAGGTTGATTCCAGTTCAGTCCAGTCCACTGCAGGATCTATATATTCCTCCCAACAACTTGAAAAAATCTGGCAAGCCTACCTAATAAACTGAAATCTGATATTACATTGTGAATTTCTGTTTCTGAAAACTAGGAGTGCATAGTGTATATACCAAGGGGCAGAAAACTAATATTTTCTTCATTATCTCCATATCAAGGGGAATTTTTTTCTTCAAATTAATAAATTTCTGATCTAGACCCAAAGATGGAATCAAGGTGGATAAACGTTTGGCAACTAGGGATCATAATATTTGTAAGGACGACTGAGTCTATTGAACAAGTTGGCCATATTAAATACATGGATGGGCCTGTTTTAATTTATATCCATTGTAGTATTTACACTACAGTATGGATGGATTTCAAATGAAAAATATAAATAATTTGTGGTACAAATTTCAGCTATCATAAACAGGAACTCAAGAAAGGGGACTGTGAATTGACTGTTTTTGCTTTAAAAATCAAATGGGCAGCCTAGCTCTACAAATCACTTGGAAAGTGATACTAATATCCTTCTCATGTATACAAAAAAGATATTCTCACATAGAAGGGACTTTGGAGATCTTCTAGTCCAACCCTCTGCTTGAGCTGGAATCCCTATCATATTTCAGATAGATGAATGTCCACTCTTATTACAGTCTCCAATAGTGGAGTACCCACAACCTCTGAAGGCAAATTGTTCCATTTGTTGCTTGCTGTCACTGTTAGGAAATTTCTCCTTAGTTCTTTTTTTCTGTCTCTCCCTGATTTGTTTTCATCCATGGAAGCTAAATCCATGAAATCCATCCTTTGTTAGTTTCCATCCATTGTTTTCTCATCTTGTCTTTTGGTGCATGTGAATGTGGAAATATGTATATGGTATGTTTACTTAGCAGATGAATAATTGTGAATCCACGCCTTTAGCCTAGATCTTTAAAATATCACAGAAGATATCACAGAAATAATTCATGCAGAAACATCTGAGCATCCTCATAATATGTTGATGTCACTTCCATCCAGTGGGAACTCTGCTTGGAGACAGCAGTGATAATTTATGTCTTCATTAGTAATATATAGCATCTGCTAGAATATCCAATATAGCCATATGAAAATAACAGTAATCAGGACAAGTTTTAAATCACTTCAGTGATAGCTATGAAAGCTAAGTTATAAAGGACTGTACCCAGTACAGTGATACCTCATCTTATGAACCCCTCGTCATACGAACTTTTTGAGATATGAACCCAGGGTTTAAGATTTTTTTGCCTCTTCTTCCGAACTATTTTCACCTTACGAACCCACCACCACCGCTGGAATGCTCCGCCACCAGATTTCCATTGCCAGGCGAAGGCTCCCCTCATTGGGAAACCCCACCTCCGGACCTTCCGTTGCCAGCGAAGCACCCGTTTTTGCACTGCTGGGATTCCCCTGAGGCTCCCCTCCATGGGAAACCTCACCTCCGGACTTCCGCGTTTTTGCGATGCTGCAGGGGAATCCCAGCAGGGGAATCCCAGCATTGCAAAAATGGGTGCCTCACTGGCAACAGAAGTCTGGAGGTGGGGTTTCCCAGAGAGGAAAGCCTCAGCGAAATCTCATCATCACAAAAACACGGAAGTCTGGAGGTGGGGTTTACCATAGAGGGGAGCCTCAGGGGAATCCCAGCAGCGCAAAAACGGGCACTTCGGCTGGCAAAAGGGGTGAATTTTGGGCTTGCACGCATTAATTGCGTTTCCATTGATTCCTATGGGAAACATTGTTTCGTCTTACGAACTTTTCAAATTACGAACCTCATCCTGGAACCAATTAAGTTTGTAAGACAAGGTATCACTGTATATGGAAATTGTTTAAGTGACTATAAGAATTTTATGTCTAATATCTCAACATATTTTCCCAAACTATCTATTTTTCTAATTTTCTATCTATCTATCTATCTATCTATCTATCTATCTATCTATCTATCTATCTATCTATCTATCTATCTATCTATCTATCTAACTAACTAATTAACTAATTAACATCTATATTAAACCCCTCTGCTCTGGATGAGGGTGTCTATTTTCTATTCTATGATATTATTTCTCTAAAATAAATATGGGGGCCCTTTTGGTCTGGAATTTTAGAAAGAAAACACCTTTTTGTTCTTTTCAGAGCTCATGCTGAACAATCCTGTTCCTGAAATCCAGTGCCATAAAATGGAAATTTAGCTGCAATGTGTTCTTTCCCTCCTTTCAAGAATTATTATTTATTTAAATAAAGGTGTGTGGAATCTCTGCTAAGCTTAAAACACTTATTTACTTATTCTCATTACTTTCAAACTGGCAACTCTAAAAGCTTTCAAAAGGAACAAATATTTGTTTCCAATCCTCTGATGACCAGTTCCTGGTCTCTTTTTGAAGGCATTTCTTTTTAAAAAAGGTGCCACCTTAAGCTGAAAAATCTTGCCCACGCTAAAAGCTGTATGATAATGAGATGTTCAGCATGAATAAATTTCCTCATTACTATAGTCTCTACGATATATAAAACTTCCCATTTTCCTATTTTCCTATAGGGGATAGACAGTTCTGTGTTGTGAAAGGCAGGGACAATCTTACAGCATAGTTGCTTAAATCATATTCTGTATAACCCGTCTATCCTGCCTTGACAGTAGCGTTCAGCTGTGCCAAAGTGTCATTCCAACAGTTTTATACATAATATTCCAGAATACAGTGCCAGAAATCACAAGAATTAAAAATGGCTAGAGAACAAAGACAGGAAAGGTGCTTTTATATCAGACTGATGCAACCTGAGTTACCAGTTTGCTTCTGAATATATTGATGTTGCTCACCCACAAGCCTTTTGTAAGCTATAGCTATGTTATAATTTTTAGTCTTAGACAAGAATGGTATCATTCAACAAATGGCTTAGCAACAATACTATGGATTATATTGAATTTTAATTTTGCCAAAACTTATATGAAATTAAAATCAAAATTCATTTTAGCACTTGCCTGCTTGCTATTGTGAACTAGGATAAATGTAACTACTCAGATGCCAAATATAGCCCTAGACCAGAAGGTTTTCAAGAGACGTACATTCAATATTATTGTCATAGTTATAGAATTTGGAGAAGAAATGGTGATAGAGAAAAGGATAGAAGACAAAACTGTATTTTTTTTCTTTTTGAACCTATTTTTTCTACTTTATGTGGTAAGTGTAATAAAATATTTATTAGATATTATATTTATAAAATATTATTTTTATACCTCTTTATGTGGTGTAAATATAAATAAAGCCCTACATGGCATGGGACCAGATTACCTACAGGACTGTCTTCTGCCTTATGTATCCCAGCAACAGAGTTGCCTTTCTCCGGGTCCTGTCAGTCAGGCAGTACTGTCTGGCGGGGCCTAGGGGAAAAGTCTACTGTGTGGCAGCCCCGGCCATCTGGAAACAACTCCCCCCAGAGATTCATACCGCCTTCACCCTCCCAGTCTTTTGCAAAGCTCTGAAAGCACATCCCTGTCGACAAGCCTGGGGGCATTAAGAACTTTTGATATGCCTGGCCCATGAATGAAGAATAATGAAGATGAATGTGGATGTCTGTTTCTTAAATGTGTAGGGGTTTTTAGAATTAACATAATGTGAGTTCCAGGAGAAGGGCGGCATAGAAATCTGATAAACAAACAAACAGCGAATGAACGAATGAATGAATTCTGTAAACTCTGCTTTTCAGTCTTCTGGTATTGGACATGGCCGTTTGGATTTGTACTATTGTCTCTGAAAGGGACATGGATAAATATGACTGAAATCAGGTATGAGAATAGGAGGCCACTGAGAGACAGTCTGCTACAATTTTATACTTAAGTACTTAACTCTATCACTCCAAAAATTTTATAAAACCACTCTATTGCTGAATGGAAAGCTGATAAGTAACATTTATTCCACAGGCTATAAAATTACCTGTTCTTGTTAAGATGAAAAGATGCGGTGACTTTAATAGAGTTGTAAAAGCCTCAATCTCAGGAAAAGGATGGTGGTTTACATTCCTTCTTTATGGGTAAAAAATGGTCACCACCACTCCACTCCACTGCACCAATGGACAAATTAAATCAACCCAATTGCCAACATCTATGTAGCCTAGCATTCCATTTTACCTTTAAATTGTTCATATTTAATATGATTAATAAGGGTGGGAATCTAATTTAAAGATGGTGCTGCAGGATGAGATAGAATAGAAGATTGTTTACCATGCAATTTGTCCCATGTTTGTGCTTAGGCTGATGAGACAATTGACTGGAACTCCCTATAGAATAGTTGCATTACATACCCATACAGCTTCCTATAAAGATGGAAAATATTTCACTATTGCATTTTTTTTTTAAATTCCCATTTTCATTTTTCACAATTTAAGGAAGGAAATTACTCAGTTTGAAAGGTGTTATGTTCATAAACATATGCCATGTAACTAATTCTGTTAAGCGTCATAGCAGGAAACATTGCTGATATGTCAAGACAAATTTAACAACCTCTTCTACACAGAAGTGTTCACTAATATGACACCTTGGTTGGAGTAACTCACTACAAATATAACAATATTCTTGGGAGGAAGTTTTCAAAGAGCAGTGAGAGGATTTTTTATTATGCAGATTCAGTTAACTATTTCTTATTAAAGTTTTTTCTTTTCTTATTTTTTATTAGAGTTTTTAAAAAGGACATGAGCCATGGTGGCACAGTGATTAGAGTGCAGCTCTGCAGGCTACTTCTGCTGACTGCCAGTTGTCTGCAATTTGGCAGTTCAAATCTCACCACACTTAAGAGCCGTGGTGTGCAATGGTTAGAGTGCAGCACTGCAGGCTTCTTCAGCTAACCGCAGTTCAAATCTCACCATGGGCTCAAGATTGATTCAGCCTTCCATTTAGTAAAAGCACTATGAAGTGATATATAAGTCTAAATGCTATTAAGGTTGACTGATCCTTCCATCATTCCGAGATGAGTAAAATGAGGACCCAGATTGTTGGGGGGCAATATGTTGACTCTGTAAACTATGTAGAATGGCCAATAAAGCTCTGTAAAGCGGTATATAAGTCTAAGTGCTATTATTATTGCTAATATGTTAAAATACTCTATAGAAAACCAAAATATACTTTCCATGCAGCCATTCTAGGCTTGGACTGATGGAGACATTGTCCATGGGACAATCACCACGTTTCAGAGGCTCTTTGTACCGTCTTTGCCATAAAAAAGGAATAGCTATTTGTACTTCTGTCACTTCAGGTTCTAAAGATCACTGTTTCTAAATTAGAAATCAGCAAAGATTTGACTGAATGTTGAATGTTGAATTATAATAACCAATCTCTAGCATTACTCCTTGGACCAGGAAATCAGTCTAAATCACATCTCTGAATCCATTTGATAATTTCCCACTCAAAAGACAAAGATAGGTCCAAAATGCAAACTTAAATAGATTCAGTCCTTATAATGAAAGTTTAATACAATGATTCAGAATCTTACAGATATAATTATGTGTGGTCAAATAATCAGTCAAGAAACAGTGGGAAAGATATTTCTATTTGTCTAATCTCAATCATCTGACCATTGTTGTCTCCGAAGGTGCTTTCTTTTTTCTTTTTCTTTTTCCCCAATGGGCAACTGGACTTTGTTTTTTTTCTTGAAGTTTTCCTTCTCATTCAAGAATAATCCTCAGTTCTGACTGACTACTCAGTCATCCAATCAGATCTGAGGATGCATCTTTGATGAGAAACAATATATTTTCAAGGTGGAAAAAAGTGTTTTTTTAAGGGAAAAACACCTTTAGGATATTTCTATTTGGTAAAAAGCTGGGACCGTTTATAATTTCATGATACACAAGTTTTTCCAAAGTTAAATACGGAAGAGTCCCCTCAGACACTTTTAATTTTTTTACCAAAATTATTTTCCAATCTTGTAAGTAATTTATTTTCTGTCATTATGGATTTTTTTTGTCCCAGGAAAGGAAGAACACCAATAAGGTATTGTTCATGCAGGTGTTCATAACTCCATGAATTTGTTAGAAGTTAAACATTCAATATTATCTTCCATTAATCCAAAACAACCTTCTTCGAACAAGTTGCCAACTAGATTTATCATCAAAATACCCAAATTACAGGTATATAATGAAAATTTTAGGAGTCTCTGTCCCAAAGATCTGGAGTATACTAGATAGAAAAACTTTTGCAAGGTTGCAATTGCTGGACAGTTGCACTGTGTGGACTCAGCTATGGCTAGCCCTGCAACCCAGTTTGGTGCTGATAGAAGGGCCTAGCCAAGCTCTCTCAACAGCTGGAATTTGGTGCTTTATGTCAGAAGGCAGGCCTTCAGCTGGAGACACCTGGGACGGTTGGGCCAGAGCCCGTATTACCCATCCAAACAATCTATGGCCAAAGTCAGAGAGCGGACAAGCACTCACACAATTAAAGATAGAATCAAGATACTTGAAGAATGTGGATTCCTTCAAGAATGGGAGAACACAAGTCCTTTATGGCTAGCACTGAGTCAAAAGAGGGGGTGTGACACTAGAGGGATGCTTTTATACTTCAAACTTGGTCCTGATTGGCTAAAGGTCAGTGTCTTTCCATCCTTGGAGGCTAGCCCTACCCACTATGGAGAATAGCAGATCCATTAATTGAATTATAGTGTACATATTCATTTCTTATCATGTGCATTAGAAATGCAACAACCTATTACAGTGTTCCCTCAATTTTCGCGGGTTCGAACTTCACAAATAGCGTATACCACGGTTTTTAAAAAAATATTAATTAAAAAATACTTCACAGTTTTTTTCCTATACCACGGTTTTTCCCACCCGATGACGTCATATGTCATCGCCAAACTAATAATTTTTGCAAATAAATAACAAAAAAATAATTATTGTTAATAAATAATTATGTTTATAAATATTAGGATCACTAAGTGTCTTATTCAATGGTGAGTATCAGTAATAATGGTGAGTAAATGGTTGTTAAGGGAATGGGAAATGGTAATTCAGGGGTTTAAAGTGTTAAGGGATGGCTTGTGATACTGTCCATAGCCAAAAATTGTGTATTTACTTCCGCATCTCTACTTCGCGGAAATTTGACTTTCGCGGGCGGTTTCAGAACGCATCCCCCGCGGAAATCGAGGGAACACTGTACTCCATTTCTCATTAAAAAGAACACCAAGAAAGAGAAATGAAAATGTCAATAAAAGAAAACTCCAAATGAAATACTTATTTTAGAAATTGAGCAGATATCCTTTAATTTGAAGAGTTATTATTGCTAAAGAAAAATCTTAACTGTAATACCCAAAAGGGACGTAACAGATATTCCTCAGATGTCACAGCACAAAGCTATTTTAAAAATAAATATCCACCTTTTAATCAGCGGCATGAATATAACATGTGAACTCAAAGCGTACATATTGCTATTATTGTTAAATAAGTTGGATGGACATTGAATTACTTTGCTGCAACTCCCTAGACTTGCTTGCACAAATAATCTCAATCTTTTTCTCAGCCCTTCCTGGAACTTGTTATGTGACTGCTCTTCAAAAAGTCCGATGTGCTGAAGGCATACTAGATTTCAAAAAGTAAACCAAAAGGACCCAAAGGTGGTTTTTCAAAAGGCAACTGGACTTTCTTTGTTTTTGCCTGAAGACTTTTCATTTCTCATCCAAGATGCTTCTTTGGTTTTGAAGAAGCTTCTTGGATGAGTAGTGAAATGTCTTCAAGCAAAAATAAGAAAGCCCAGTTGCCTTTTGAAAAAACACCTCTGGGAAAACCATGACCTGGATGTCTGAGAATCTCCATAGATATAAAGAAAAGAAAAGAAAAGAAATCATTTCAACACATTCCGCCTCAAAATTCCAATCTGCAAAACAATCTTATAATAATTGAAGGAAAATGCTATAATAGATTGGAACTCTGCTTCCAAATACAGACAGCTGCATCGAGCAAAACTACCCTGCTAAACTTATTTCTACTTTCAGATAAAATTTAGGAAAGACTGCTGATAGGGAGGCTGGAATGCTATTACAAGTCAATATAAACTGGTCTAGATCAGTGATTTGATTCTGATAGAAAACCTTCCATCACTGTAAATTTCCCAAGTGCAGAATTGCTTGGCTATTTTCATACAAATGAGTGATCGCAGTTGATGCTATGAGTTTCTCATGCTCACTATCTGTCATATCTCATTCCTCTGTCTTGGCACTATGTGGCAAAATATTGGAGAATGGCATGAATTGTAGGAGGAATAATTCCTTATGAGAAGAAGCTACTCTGCAGGGATTCTCAAATAAAGCAAAAAGAAAGGAATTTAAAACAATCATGCATCAACTTCCTTACCTGTCTCTGATTAATTCTGTCTTGTATTCAAAGCCCTCTGAAGGCCGAATTTGATTTATTAAGGAAGAAAAGACTGTACCCCAATTAGGTTTTTTTTCTGAGTACAGAAGGATAATATAAGAATGCAAGAGGCATTGGGTACTTAACTGCAGAATAAATTGAGAATGTTAGGTAAAGGAAGTTGTGTGAACAGAAAATTGAAAAGAGAAAAGTCTGTGAGGTCAGATAGCCAAAATAATAAGACAACTGTTACATATGTGTGTAAATGTGTACATGTACATGTCTGTGTATGAAGATGTAAAACATGATATCAACACAACCACCATTGTCTATAGACCTAAACAAACGTATGTCAGAGATGCCTTGTTAGGAGGGTTTATATTAATTCATTGTCTCAATTTAAGTGGTCTCTATGCATGATTCATTCTGTGAATTTCAATGGAATCTTTAAATCTCTGAGAGACTTTTCTCTTCTCTGAGGGAGCTTCACTAAGCTAAGCACTTATATTTGACAGCTCCACAGGTATCACACCAATCTGGCTATTCCTTTTGTGCCAGTTACTGGAATCAGATTTATGCCTTATATGCATTAATTTATTTCATTATTCATTATCATACTCAATTCTTTGTCAGCGGTTGTGTTTTTTTAATCAGTTTTCGGAAACAGGCTACATTAAGTAAGAGATTGTTGGTTTGTTTCCATGGCAACAAGATCAGGCCCAGTTTGTAAATAAGACAAAAGATAGAACAGGAAGAGGATTTGCATGCATTACAAGACCTCTGTATGACTTCCCAGTCATTCTCTGCTATTTGGGGGTAACATTTGGGTACCTTGTATGGAAATAAGCAGATGATGGAGAGGAAAAAGAAGTGAATTATTGCGATTTGCTGGTTGACACTGAGTGTGGGAAATCTGAAAGAAGTGAAAAAGTTCTGATATTTATGTATGAGCACAGACCACTAATTATGGTTTAGAGACATCATAAGGAAAGCAAAAACTCTGAATGAACTAAGGATAGATCACAAGGCTAAGAATAATTTTAAAAATGACCTCTTTAGACATGGTTCAAAATAAAATAAAAAACCATCAATGTAGCAACTGCTTAATAAAGATAACAAAATGATAAAAGCAGAACTATCCATTGCTCCAGGGTTTTCTAACAAATAGGTATAGGAAAAAATGTACAGATAAAAGTGAAAATTTTAATATGATCAGTTCCAATATGATCAGTTAATAAATGAACTATTATTACCAAATACTGTATATTAGGACTCCTCTAACAGTACCATGTTTAGCAAAAATAAACTTTATATACTGTACCCATTTAGTAAATGCTTACAATCAGCAAAATGAAATGTCATCCTATAATGATTGTTCATTTGAAAGAAATCATGACAGTATTAATAGTTCAAGTATGATCAGGACAATTGTATGACACATGGCTACAAAACAATTGAAAGGACATGGGAAATGAGAACCAAGAACATTGGCCAAACTATCCAAGTTCTTGGGTGAAAATAGAGTCAAAAACCTCTATTTGAAAATAATGATTATCTTCCTTCCCCATCCCTCAAAAAAGATTGAAAATGGCAATATAGCCATTTAGACAAACAGAAGATTGCCATTCAAAATTTAATACATTATGCTGTTTGCTGCTATAGGTAAGTGGGCTAGTAGGAGTATAATTGAATAAAGATTTGCAAATAAAACTGAACAATTATGTTTCATTTACAGTTCTGAGTTGACTTTCTATCTGTACTTTCCCTTGTACTAACTTATATGTCCAGACTACCAAGTGGGAGAATATGAGAACACATTTCCAGTAGCACTAATTAGGACACAAATATTTCCGAATTTTTCTTACTAAGAAGGCAGTTTATTTTAGCTGATCAGCTGTGAATATTTTTAAGCAGCTTCTGCTGGAATTGAGAAATAGAACAAAAAGGCAATTTTATTGGAATTCTGAATCAATCAACCTATGCAACTGTTCTTAAAATGTTATGTTGTCTTATGTGGTTGCTACGGAGAAATATCCTAAATCTGCTCAAGACATCTGTAATTTGATAAGTTTTAGACTCAGGGCAAGATAAAATGCATTGTAGGCACTGAAGAAGATAGATTTGATCTAGTCAAATCTTTATGAATTACTTTTGCGAAATTCTCAAGAGAGTGATGGGTGAAAAGATGGAAGAGAAAGCAATTTTCCTTCTCAAAAAGAAGGAAAATTAAGCTATAGAGAAATATAGATTGATCAGTTTGCTATCCAAACCTCGAGAAATTCTAAAATACACCATTAAAAAGATCATTCTATAGGCATCTTGAAAAACGTTAATTAACTACCAGGAATCAGCAAATCTTACAAGGCTCAATGTTGATTTTTTTTTTAAAAAAATTGCATAAATTCATTCACACAGTGTGGGGATACATTGGACATAATATATCTTGATTTCCGCAATGTTTGACAATGTGGCATACTGATTAGCAAGGTAATGTAAAGGATAGAAAGCATAGCAATTAACTGGAAACATAATTGCATTGACTACAATGCTCATTAAATCATGAAGGAACTATTGAATCAGTCATAACCCTCTGTTTTTCAATGTTTATTGATAATTGAGTGAAGACAAAGAAGGAATATGAAACAAATTGGCAGGTAAAATTGGATGAGGTATCTAATACCTGAAAATACACTCACCAAAAAAATTAAATAAATAAACAATCAACATGAAAATAATATGGAGGAAAGTGTTGTCCTTCAGTATTATCCATACTATCAGTATTAGTCATCTGATTATCTAATAAAATAGTCAGTATCGTTTATTTGGATGTATTCAAGAAGAAGATAGAGATTAATTTAATAACAAGGATTTGTTGGCCTATATTAGTGGTGGCAAACCTATGACACGGGTGCCAGAGGTGGCATGTAGAGCCATATCTGAGCCATTGCTCTAGCTCAGTGCCAACGTGCATGTGTGTGCTGGCCAGCTCATTTTTGGCTTGCACAGAGGCTCTGGGAGGGTGTTTTTGGTTTCCAGAGAGCCTCCGTGGGGATGGGGGAGGGCATTTTTACCTTCCCCTGGCTCTAGGGAAGTCTTTGGAGCCTGGGAAGGTTGAAACATGAGCATACTGGGCCCACCAGAAGTTGGGAAACAGGCCGTTTCTGGTCTCTGGGGGGTGAGGGGAGATGTTTTTGTTTTCCCCAGACTTTGAATTATGAGTGTGGGCACTTGTGTATGTGCGATAGCACACATGCCAGCTCTTTTCAGCACCCAAGGAAAAAAAGGTTCACCATCACTGACCTATATGGTGCTTCTTGTTCTTATGATTTTGTGGAAATTCCTGGAAATAGAAACAGGCTCGTGAATTTTTCACGCGCTTTATCATTTTAGAATATTACAGTAGAGGGCAAAATATCAAATACTGATAAGTCCAGTAATATCATCCAAATTAATGTAGAAAACTGAACTTAGTGTTTTTATTTTCTTGAGGTGGAGAATTAGAGGAATACACAAAATATTTCATGCCTAGGGAAATTATTTATTATTATAGTAATGATAATATACCTTATATACCAGAGATCAGAATTGCCCCCACCCTCCTCGCCTTTCGTAAACTTCTCAAAACCCACCTCTGCCATCAGGCATGGGGGAATTGAAATATCTTTCCCAGGCCTATATAATTTATGTATGGTGTGTTGTGTGCATGTTTTCTAAATTATGGGTTTTTAACTTTGTATTATTAGATTTGTATTGTACATTGTTTCTATCACTGCTGTGAGCCGCCCTGAGTCTACGGAGAGGGGTGGCATACAAAACAAACAAACAAACAAACAAACAAGCAAACAAATAAATATTGATGGTATGATATCATCTTGACTTAATGTTAAAAATACATTTTATGTCGAACGACCTCTGAAAGCTATTGGAAATTTTATCTTTGACTGTATCTCAATGTTTATTAGTGACTTCCATAAAGAATCCACATAAAATACAGCTTAGTATCTGAAAGACTGTCAGATCTCATATTTATCTTCTCATTGTTAAAACATTATAGGATTATTTGGGGTGCCACAATTTAAATAGGTGGACTAGTGTATGGCAATAACTCAGCTGTGGACAACTGCCATTACAACATTCCAAAATTGCATTCTCCCCAAATGCTAATTAAATATGAATTTAATTGTAGCATACTGCAAATATGCTTTGTTATTTAGTCTATATATGTGTGTCTATAGGTTTAATAATTTAATTTACTGTTAATTATTGAGAGAATTAAAATAAAGATAACTTTTTGCGTGGATAAATGTGCATAGTTGAAGAATTTGCATAGCACTGAAAATTTTGGGAGCTTCCCTCTCCAAAAGATGACCCTTCAGCAAACAGTCAGCAAAATGCTTCCATTTTCATCTCAACTGGTGAACAGAAGAGCTATCATAAAATAATAAAAAATAAAAATAAAGCAAAAAGGACATCTTAACCAGTGTGGGAGGACAGGCTGTCAGTTTAAATATGCCTTAGAAGAATGATTTTCTGTCTCTCTCTCTCTCAATTTCTCTCATGCCAGAAGACAAATTCTTTGACCAATGAAATAAACACCAGAAAGGGATATAAGCCAGTGGGAAAAGCAATGTCAAACCTTGAACCCGTTTGTGATACAGTAATCACAGACTGCATTTAGCAAAGAAAACTCTACCAAGGAACTAAGGACAATTTCTGTACAGGAAAGGGGGGAAAAAATAAGCAACCACATAATAGGATGGGATTGTGTGTATGTGTTTGTCTCTTGGAGTGTGTGTGTGTGTAAGAGAGAGAGGGAAGGAGGGAGGGAAGGGGAGAGAAGAGAAAGAGATTTTGTGTTCAGGATTAGGCCTCATTTTAAATTAATCACCTGTACTTCCCAATATAATATACAAGATCCAAATACAGTTATTACTTATTAAATGTACCTATTTTTGTGCCATTTTCTGCTCAAAGACACAAACCTTAATATACTGTACTCAAAGTATAGTAAATTAATAACCTATGTAAAATACTTAGGTCCCACAGAGTTGGCCTTCTCCGGGTCCCGTCGACTAAACAATGTCGTTTGGCGGGACCCAGGGGAAGAGCCTTTTCTGTGGTGGCCCTGACCCTCTGGAACCAGCTCCCCCCGGAGATTAGAACTGCCCCCACCCTCCTTGCCTTTCGTAAACTCCTTAAAACCCACCTCTGCCGTCAGGCATGGGGGAATTGAGACATCTCCCCCGGGCCTATACAGTTTATGCATGGTATGTTTGTGTGTATGTTTGCTTTTAATAAGGGTTTCTTAGTGTTTTTTAAATTATTAGATTTGTTGTACATTGTTTTTTGTTGCTGTGAGCCACCCCGAGTCTGCGGAGAGGGGCAGCATACAAATCTAATTAATAATAATAATAATAATAATAATAATAATAATGATAATGTCACGTAAATAATTTTCTTTCTTGAAAAAAAAATATCCAGGAAAGAAAAGCTCAACTAGCCCATAATTTTAGAGAGCAGGCGTATTTTAGAGTAGGTCTAAAATATGAGCATATTCTAATCTTCATAGAATCCTAACTTCCAATTATTATTTTTACTTTGCTTCAATGAGCCAGTTGTGTTAATTACATTGAAAGCAGATATTTCTCTTTGAAAGTCACATAACGCAGAAAGTACCAAGAGACCTGAGATAAACCAGTACTGCCCAAAGAAAGTAATATTGGGCAAATCTCTAGTTTTGAAATCTGGCTTGTCAGTGCACTATAATTTGTATCCTTTTAACTAAATTCCACATTAATGGGATAGAATAGGATAGGACAGGATAGGATAGGATAGTTAGAACCTTGGAGATATTCTAGTCTAACCCACTATTCAAACAGGAGACTTCAGTGATCCCTTGTTTTTCGCAGGGGATGCGTTCCAAGACCACACGTGAAAAACGAATTTCCGTGAAGTAGAGGAAATATTTGGACTTTTAAAACCCACCCTTTGCATTAAACAGTCATTCTCTAATGTTTCTCAGCTGGAACTACATGTGAGAAGAATTTTATGAATTTTTACTGGATTTAAAATTTTCAATGGATTTAATGGATTTAAGCCCCCTTTGAAAACCCGTGAAGTAGCAAATCCACAAAAGATGAACTGCGAGGGATTACTGAATATCATTTCAGTCAAATAGCTATCCAATCTCTTATTAAAAACTTCAAGTGATGGACCACCCATAACTTCCTGAGGCAAGTCCTTCCCTTATTTAATTGTTTTCACTGTAAGAAAATTTATCCTTATCCTTATTTCTCATTTCTCCATCCATTGCTTCAGGTCCTTAGATAATAGGTTGACAGTTGACTCCCTCTTCCTTGTAGCAGTGCCTTAGATACTGGAAGACTGCTATCATATCATCCCTAATCCTGCAATCATTCTTCATATGTTTTAGCCTCCGGTCGTCTAATCCTTTTTTTTTTTTGTTATTCTTCTCTGCACTCTTTCTGGAGGCTGAACATCTTTTTTTTTATTGTGGTGACCAAAATTGGATATAGTATTCCAAATGTGGTATTAAGGCATTATAAAGTGATTTTATAAAGTAATACATGAAGGAACAGCTTTGAATGGAAAATGTTTGTCTACAGTGTATGTATATGTGAATAAATCCCTGGGGATCTTATTAAAATAATTTTTTAATCCTAGAATTTATTGTTACATTGATTTTACCAGCTCCTCTGGTAATAGTTAAAAATTTATCTGGAATAAAATATATCAATGTTCTCTACAATGAACTGCAAAGTTGCCAAAATGATGAAATGAACAGAACAATATAACCAAATAATTGTTGCCATTATAGACATACATTAGGATGTGTGAGGCTAGCAGTTAAATTGAACTATTTGTGTGATTGTGATATCATATTCTGAATATTTATTTGTTCTCTTCTTCTCTCTTGTAATTGTTTCACCATGACTAGCTTGAATGCTTCTGGACTAAAATGAACATTTTTATGAATCCATGCAGTAGTGAGTGAAACCAGAAAATATCAGGGTTCCTTCAAGAAGCTGTCAACATATACAACAATGGTCTTTATACTGCATTCAATTTCTCTCCTACTTCAGATCAAAATACTGCACATCTGTGGCAATGCATCTTCATGAAGTTATTAGTAAGTCCTATCAGCTGGCAGTGTTCTTAAAAAGAGTTCAGTTTATCATTACAAATACACTGAAAATTTTTACTATTGCTTGGAGCTTCTTGTACTCCTGTAGCACTCTATAAAATTTGATACTTCCCCCAATTTGAACTCTTAGTTCTTGATATATTTCAAAGGAGGGCCTGTAGTTTAATAATTTTTCTCAGCAACCCAGTGCGCATAAGAGAAGATATACAATTTGTTTTGCAGACAATTCCACCTCTGAACTACAATTTATTATTTTAGCATTGCAGCAGCTGTTTCTAGTGAGAAATATATATATATATTCATAATTGTATTAGGAATGCATGGCTTTTATGGCTGTGAGTAATGATTTGTTTGACTAAACATTTTACATATCATCCTAACTGTTTGGTATTTTAAAATGTGATTTATTCTCAAACTGCCTTAATAAAGTTCAGCTATTACTTTCTATATATATTCAATACAGTTTTCTATAAACTGCAGTTAAGCTATTTCTTTAATGAGAGAAAATTTGGTTGCAAGATTTACACTTGAAAATTGCTGGACTAAAGGCTATCAATACAATTCTAAATGGGCACTGGAAATAAATTGAAAATAATTGATTTTTTTCTAAGCACTAACATAAAATTGAATGTGTGTTTTTAAGGGGTGTGTGTGTGTGTGTGTGTATCCATAAAGTAATTTTAAGCATTATAGTAAAAATGCATTAAAGAGGAACAGTTGCTAATATGGGAAATTAATTTTAGACTCATCTGATAACAGTTTGTCATTATAATTTTGTTTCTATATATCATAAGTTAGATGCTGCTGAATACAATCCAACTCATAGGGGATGACACACAATAGACCTAATGTTCCTCTTGGGGCAGTGGAGATATGATCTAGAATTAAAGGGTATAGATATTTCTCCCTTGTCATGGTAAGATAATTTCCTGCTGAGGTTAAAGTACCACTCCCCCATCGCAGGGAGGCGGAGCAAATTAAGTGGCTCTGCCCCAGAGGGCCAGGACCCCACAGAGAAGGCTCTTCCCTTATATCCCGCCAAGTGACATTGTCTGGCTGATGGAACCTGGAGAAGGCCAACTCTGTGAGGCCTAATCGGTTGCTGGGACTCACACAGCAGAAGGCAGTCCTGTAAGTAATCTGGCCCGATGCCATGTAGGGCTTTATAAGACATTACCAACACTTTGAATTGTGTCTGGAAACCAATCGGCAATCAATGCAGTAATAATAATTATTATTGTTATTGTTATTATTGTTATTATTATTATTATTATTATTATTATTTATTAGATTTATATGTCGCCCCTCTCCAAAGACTCAGGGTGGCTCACAACAATAATAAAACAATATTACAATGAAACAAATCTAATATTAAAAACATCTAAACCCCCATCATTTAAAACCATGCAGTACACGCATACCAAACATAAGTAATTGGCAAAAGACAAGGAGGGTGTTGGCAATTCTAATCTCTGGAGGGAGTTGATTCCAGAGGGCCAGGGCCACCACAGAGAAGACTCTTCCCCTGGGGCCTGCCAAACAACATTGTTTAGTCGACGGGACCCGGAGAAGGCCAACTCTGTGGGACCTTATCGGCCGCTGGGATTCGTGCGGTAGAAGGTGGTTCCGGAAGTATTCTGGTCCGATGCCATGTAGGGCTTTAAAGGTCATTACCAACACTTTGAACTGTGACCGGAAACTGATTGGCAGCCAGTGCAAGACACGGATACCATTATTATTAATAATAGCAAATACCATCATTAATACCATTATTGATGGTTTTTTTTCCCCTGTGAAAGGCCTAGAGTGACATGCAATCTATGGGCAGTATAGAAATTGAAAAAATAAATAAATTGAAGAAATAAATAAAAGTGTCTCACTCTAATGAATGCCATCATATGCTGTTCTTTGTCATATGAAAAATTGCAAACAAAGCTTTTTATGGCATGACTTTCCATAATAAAACTGTATCTTCTAGAAAAGGTAGATGCCTTGAAAACTCTTGCAGAATAAAAGTAATGGGAAAAAATTACAATGAAGTCCCCGGTTCACTTCCCTCCAATACTGGCTAGGTGTCTTTAGTAAGCTACTTCCTGAAAACCTCCTATTACAGGTAGTCCTTGACTTATAACCACAATTGAGCCCAACATTTTTGTTGCTGAGACATTTGTTTTAATGAGTTTTCCACCATTTTCTTACCACAGTGGTTAAGTAAATCTTTGCAGTTGTTAAGTTAGTAATATGGTTGTTAAGTGAATCTGACTTCTCCATTTACTTGGTTGTCAGAAGGTCACAAAAGCTGATCACATAACCCCAGGACACTGCAATTGTTATAAATATGAATCAGTTGCCAAGCATCTGAATTTTGAGCACAGCACCATATGCAATTGTCATAAGTGTGAAAAATATTCACATAACTTTTTCCACTGCCATTGTAATTTCGAATGATCACTAAATAGCCATAGAATATAGACTTATATAACACTTCAGAGTGCTTTATAGCCCTCTCTGAGAGTATATGCAACCAACTTTGTGTATTCAATCACACAAAGCCAATAACCACCGTACTACAACTCTGCCTGCTGTAAGTCAAAGACTACCTGTATTTGTTATTTATAAATATTAATCCTAAACATTTGGGTAAAGTCTCCATAAATCAGTGTTTGAACTTGGCACTCTTGATATATGTTACAACTCACATATTTCCCAACCAACCTCCTGTACCTTCAACAATCTTTTTTTAAAAAGCATCCCAATTTCCAGAATCAATGCATTTCCATATGGTTTATCATGTCTCCAGCAGAACTATTATGTGTATATAATTTACTGTGTAAAATCTTCTCTTATTTGGGTAAAATTTCAAAAACTTCCCAATCAATATGTGAGCAATAGGTTAAGCCAGGCAAAATTAATTAACTAAAGTAATTAAAAAGCCACACAGCATGTACAAAGTTATGTAGACGTAACAACTGAAACCCCGGATATTTAACTCTAGTCCTTAGAAATAGCTTAAAGAAAATAGCCAATTTCATCAAATCTCACCATAGAAACTCTTTGGCAGATTGGCTTCGGCATTCTAAGATACAGTGTAGATATACTGAAAAGAGGTGTAATTAAAGAAAAAAATAATTAATGATGATATTATATATAGATTTTAATTGCCAGATGGACTGTGACAGATGGCCTTTTTAGTGTTAACTGTGTTTCTTACAAAAATGATTGGACTAGATTAATATTAATCTGGTACAGTTCAAAAAGTGCTTCTTTCTTTCCTTTTTAAAGAAAGAATCACAGTCACCAAAACATAATGTAGACCTAACTGTTAAGTGGTCCTCAGTGCCCACTTTGCTTTCTTTATAAATATACCACTTCACTGTGCTACAGAAATCTAGTTTAATAAGGTTGGAAATAGAAGATACAGATTAATTAGTTGCTCCATTTGAGAGTTCATTGTTTCTGTGTACAGCTTTTTTTAAAAAAAAACTCCACTGATATTCAAGATTATAAAGGTGTGATAATTTTCCATGGTGAAAGATGAGTTCTTTCCAAACATACAATTCTCTGCAGTAAATTTCTGATGTTCACCTTTTTCAATGTTGTTGTAACATTGAACAGTCATTAAATGAATTTTTATAATGTGAGGACCACCCATATTTTTAAATTGGATAGTCCTGGGAAAATTAAAGGTGAGTTCAGTCGATTTAGATCTTTTCACACGGGACTACCCTAGCAATTGATTTAGTGGTCAAGTTTTGTCATACTAAAATGTGAAGGTTTACTGAAAGAAAGAAGGAAAAAAATATTTGGTCTGGCTTGGAAAGCCCTTGCTATTAAAGTTTGTTGCAAAATCAAAACCAGGAGCACACGGAGATGACTGATTCATCTGAATTCATTAACTTCTTTATAAGCATAGTAATAGATGAATTTACAATACCTTAAAGCAGAGTACTTCCTCAAGCAGTTACAGACAGCAAAGAAAAGTTAATTTCATTTCAGCAGAGTTCGCAGTGGGAGAGTAAAGATTCGAAAGTGAGCTATGCCCAGCCTTAAGCTTGAGTTCACTATCTATTCTCTGCACAGACTCAGAAGTGGTTAGCTCCCATTGGCTGACTTAGTTGTTATGCCTATTCATTGGCTGAGTTGTTACTACTGCCTCTCCCAGTCACGAATATCTTAACACTTTCAATCCAATGGAAGAAACTAGTATTTTAAATATCCCCCTCACATTATGGAATTTGGGGTGGAGGCAAAAATACAACTTAGTTGTAGTGACTTAGTTTTTAGGAAAGATAAGCTGCAACTAGAACTCCATTATAGCTATATTGATTTTAAAATGCTATGGTTTGGCCCTCTTGTCACATAAGCCATAGAGCAAAAATTGTAGATTTTCCCTTGTGAGTGACTCCATTGGAGTCAGCTACGTTTACCATAGAGATTATAGTATGGTGATATTGAAGGGTCAGAAATCCCTTCTTCTTACTATTATTATTTAGAAAAAAAAGAGAAATAGTGAAAGCCAATTTGTTTTGTAATGCAAAATCGAGGAAGAGTTTGGAATAGGCCAAGCTGCCAGGATTGGCTGAGGAAATATGAATGTTGATAATAAATAAGGCACAGATGACTTGTACATCTGTCAGTGGGGTTTTCAGATCCACCATAGGCAGGATAATGCACCGGAGGCTTGCTTCCCACCAAATGAACTTATGATTTCTCATTAGTGCCTAATTTTGATTGTTGCTGCCTATAAGAGAACCATTATGATCATCTCCTAATGTCTATAAACACATCTGGAGTACAAACATTTAATATTGCAGCTGGCTTTTATGGCCAATTTTCCTAACTGTGTTATCAATTTTCTCTGTCTTTCTCTGAAATGCTTTCTTTTTATGCTTATTCCTCTCCATTGTTTTACTTTCTACATGCAATTAAATTGGCTTTTTTGCACTTGCAAAAACATCATGTGCGCTACTGTTCACTACTGAAGCTAATTATTATGATTATTTACATAAGTTAGAATTTATTGCAGTTATCCACTTCTTAGCTCCTTTTTACTGTATTTATTCTTTTAAATTTAATTCTTGTTATCTATTTTAAACTCCGTTAGTATTAAATAATATTTCCTAGGCTTTGAATACATTCATTCATTTATTTATTTATTTATCTATCTATCTATCTATCTATCTATCTATCTATCTATCTATCTATCTATCTATTTATTAGATTTGTATGCTGCTCCTCTACGTAGACTCGTAGACTAGACATCTTAAAGGTATCTCAGTGGCACCAAGTTCTTTTACATCTAATTCAACCTTTTTGTATGTTTTTCACTGTTTTTTTTTTAAAAGGCTTATTGCTAATTTACCTGGCTAATTAGGGGAAAAATACTTCAAGTGAGAGAATGATGTTAATCTGAACGAAACTGCTAGTAGAGAGAATACAGGTTTCTGCTGAGATACGCCAGGTTGAAGAAAGGATCATTCTTATGACCAATTACTATTGTATAACATACTGTGTACCTGCCACTAGTGATCAGAAATTGTAATTAGTGCAAACTCATATATTATCACACTAAAATCACTGTAGGTTTAGATTTAATTGAATTTGTATGTCGCCCCTCTCTGACAACTCAATAAATACGATACAATAATAACAATCCAATTTATACCTTAAAAAACAATCTTAAAATTCTAATTAAAAACTATCAATATCATTCATTCAAAAGTCAAACTAAAGCATTCATCAGTCAGGGGGGGAGATCTAAAAAACCCCAGGCCTGGCGGCAAAGATTAGTTTTTAAACTTTTTCGGAAGACGGGAAGGGTGGGGGCAGTACGAATCTCCGGGGGGAGCTGATTCCAGAGGGCCGGGCCCCCCACAGAGAAGGCTCTTCCCCTAGGTCCCGCCAGCCGACATTGTTTGGTCGACGGGACCCTAAGGAGACCGGCTCTGTGGGACCTCACTGGTCGCTGGGATTCGTGCGGCAGAAGGCGGTCTCAGAGATAGTCTGGTCCTATGCCATGTAGGGCTTTATAGGTATTCATGAAACATATATTTTATGGTGGTTACATTAATTACCATTATGTTTTCAAGACTAATTCAGTTCTGCTTGTTAGTTATAGAGTTTAAAATACAAAATAGAATTCCTATGCTTAGAAGAACTCTCAAAGTAAATATCTCCTGCCAATAGTCATAGTGTGTGGTGTGTGTGTGTGTGTGTGTTAGGGGTAGGTTCTAACTTATCTTGCCACCAGTTTGCTTACTCCCATGGTGCATGGCTGCATGCACATTGTCCACTGCGTGGCCGCACCTGTGGGTGTATACATGCATGTGCAGTGCTACAAATTAGCAAAACACCCCACACACAGCCCAAAAAATCTGAACACAAGATGGTGGTGCATTCACAATGCCAGAAACTTGGTTTCTGCTCAGGCACAGAAAAAAATTTCAGCAAAAAACCTTTCCCCCAATTTTTTTTCAAAACCCCCCCCCCCAAAACAAAAGAAAAAAAAGATGGTGGCATCCATGGACCGGCACCGACAGAATCGGCTCTGTGACATCACCAGTGGTTTACTCAGGGATGGGCTAGCAAAAATGGAGCTCCACCCCAGAGCACACAATTTGCACTGAAAGATGTCGAAAGAAAATGCAGGGTGTCCTGCATAAGCCACGCCCAAGTGTGGTAGTAAAAATTTTGGTAGCCCTTCACTGCAACTGTATTACCAATTTAATAACTGAAATGATTAACTTAATAACTGTGGCAAGAAAAGTCATACAATGGGAAAAAACTCACTTAACAAATGTCTCACTTAGCAATTCAATTTTGGGATTAGTTGGGATTGTAAATCGAAGACTGTGAGTATTTGGTGACATAAGTATTAAAACTTAGTACATTTAACATTCAAATCATTGGAAAATTGGTGAGGCTGCTAGCTAGGTCTATGATATTAGAGTTGTAATACTTTGTGTTTGTATTTTGTATTTGTATTTATTAGATTTGTATGCCGCCCCTCTCCGAAGACTCGGGGCAGCTAACAACAATATAAAAAGACAATGTAAACAAATCTAATTAAAAAACAATCTAAAAAAACCCAATTTAAAGAACCACTCATACATACAAGCATACCATCTATAAATTCGATAAGCCTAGGGGGAAGGGAAATTTTAATTCCCCCATGCCTGACGACAGAGGTGGGTTTTAAGGAGCTTGCGAAAGGCAAGGAGGGTGGGGGCAACTCTGATATCTGGGGGGAGCTGGTTCCAGAGGGTAGCAAAAATGGAACTCTACCCCAGGGCACACAATTTGCACTGAAAGAGAAGGCTCTTCTCCTGGGTCCTGCCAAACGACATTGCTTAGTCGACGGGACCTGGAGAAGGCCAATTCTGTGGGACCTAGCCAGTTGCTGGGATTCGTGCAGCAGAAGGCGGTCCCGGAGATATTCTGGTCCGATGCCATGAAGGGCTTTATAGGTCATAACCAACACTTTGAATTGTGACCGGAAATTGATCGGCAACCAATGCAGACTGCTTTATAGTGACAAATAAAAGCCAATCTCCCCAAAGTGGCTGCTCTCTTTTGTGTTCTATAAAATTGAGAATAGAGTTCAAGAGAGAAGAAAGGAAAAGGCAGAAGCAAGCAGTGACAGCAAGAGCAAGGTAAAGACTGCTATCATCTCAACTATTCTGCAATCAGCTTTGAACATATTCTGAAAGCCAGATTATTATTCAATCAACTAATTGCTTGCCGAATTAGGCAGACTGTATTTTTTAAAAAATGGCAACATGTGTGAGTTATTACTTTGACTTGACAATCAAAAGATGTGCGATGTGTCAAAAGATTCAGGCTGACTAGCGGTGGAACTGTCATAGCCATATTTTATTATGAAGCTCTTGGGAAAGGATGTTTTAAGTCACCTGTGTTCCCAATTTATGACATGGCAAATCAAGTGAAGGAGTCAGGTAGGGCACTGATTTTTGTGGCCTTCATAAATCAGGACTTCAGGTTAAGCTTTGGCCATTCCTATAACAGCAGGAGTAATGGACTATTATCTAAGGATATGACAGTTGTTAGCAGAAGGCAGTTGTGGTTTTAATATATTTGATCTGTAGAAAATGTAAAATCTTTGTATCCTTCTAATTTATATCTTTACACTCTTTGAGTCATTTACACAATTCCTTCTATGAGCAAGTCGGAATGTACAATAGGAGACCAAAGGACTCTTGATCAAGTTAATTCAGGGGATTTACTTAGTACTCAGTACTGAGTAACAGGAAGCTGCATACCAATTAGCTTGACACCAATACCTGGCAAAATGTTTCACCGCACTCTCAGAGTGGTATATAAAGTAAGCATATTGCCTTCAAAAATCTGCATCCTCATTTTTCCAATCTCAGAAGGATGGAAGGCTGAGTCCACCTTGAGCTATTCAGATTGAACTGCTAATAGTGGGCAGAATTAGCTTGCAATACCACTGCACAACATGGCTCCTTGGAAAAGATAAGTAAAGATTTGTGAGCATCTAGAAATAAACAAGGTGATTACTAGAAGTCTGCATGGATGTTAAAAACAGAAAATGCCAAACAAACTATATTGCTTTCTTTGATAAAGTGACTAAATTGATCAAGTAAATGCCCTAGATATAGTAGATTTAGATTTCAGTAAGGTATTTAATAAAGTGGACCACAGCCCACTTCTTGGTAAAATAGAACAATGTAGAATAGATAATACTACCACTAGATGGATATACAGTTGACTGGCCGACCACACTCATTGTGCGGTCCTCAGTGAAACTACATCTACAAAGAAGGAAGCATTCAGTGGAGTACTTCAAAATTCTATCTTGGCCTCAGTATTCTTTAATACCTTTATAAATGACCTAAACATTTATGAAAGTAGTATAAGGGTTTTATTGAAAGTTTTGGGCTTTCAGATAGTGTCTTGGCTTTCTAAGTATTAAGGAGATGATTTGAACATCTGTGTTGATGTTTTAAACCTCTGGCATGGCTTTGCTACTTTAATATGGAAATTTCAAACTTAGTTAATAAAGTGGGCAATATGACTATTTTAAAATGAGTGCAGATTTCGACATTTGAAAATCTCTCATGAGAAAAAGTAAAGAAATATGCAGATAACACCAACCTGGGAGAAATTGCTAGCAGAAGATAGACTCAAAATTCAGGAGGATCTTGAAAGACATGAACATTGAGCCCCAAACCAACAAGATACAGTTCATAGGTGAGAAAGGTAAGGTGCTACACTTAGGCAGGAAAAAATAAGTGCACGGGTACATAATAGGCAGTGCCTGGCTGAACAATCAGACTTATGAGAGGGATCTAGGGTTCTGGTGGACCATCACTTGACTATAGGCCAGCGGTGTGGTGCAGTTGCCTAGAAAGCTAATTAATTCTACCCTGCATCAACAGAAGGCTAACATCAAGTTTATGAGAGCTACAGTAGTACTACCATTTTATAATGTACTAGTAAGACAACAATACTAGACAAAATGGGTGGTGCATCAATTAATCAATGAAACAAAGGAACCATTTAATTTTGGTGCAAAAAAAGATGCTGAGGCCCTAGAAGGACTACACAGAAGAGCCACAAAGATGGTGATGGGTCTGGAGGCTAAATTGTACTATGTATGTTTAACCTAACAAAGAGAAAGCTTAGGGATGGCATAACCATCATCAAATAGCTGAAGAGCTAACACAATGCTAGAATTAGCTCTTCAATCTTCTACACGTTTAAACAATTAATTGAAATTAAGATGTGTAGTTCCTTCATAATAAATTCAGACATTTTGCAGTTTTTGTACATGAGAGCCAACTATACTATTGTAGAAATATTTCGCCCATGATAAGGGTTTACAATATATATTAGAAAAGGCATTATCATTGTTTAAATTAGTTATGGAAAACTTTGGGATCATTTTCACTTATACAGCAATGAAAATGTGACTTTTCTGTACAAAAAAGAGATCCTTTTGAATAATTTTGGCATCATAATCTTTAGTGGTGGACTGTATCGTATTTATTAGAAAGATTACTGTTTGGATGATACTACTGTTTAGGCATCTGTCAATAAGTATACAAAATCTGCTCATATTAGTACTTACAACTTAAAATAGCCCAGAGTTGTCATTCAGACAACCTGCCTTGTTTTCCTGAATTCTTCTTTATTCCAACAAAATATTCTTATGTTTATTCTTATAACTTTTTCTAATCTTCTACCTTTGTCCTTTTGATTTAAGTCTTTAGGAGGAACAGTAGATGTTCATTATAAGAATAATAGAATAAGAGTTGGAAGAACTTTGGAGGTCTTCTAATACAACCTCCCTACACAAGTAGAGAACCTATACCAGTGATAGCAAACCTATGGCATGTGTGCTGGCACACGAGCCATTGCCCTAAGTCAGCTCCAGTGCTCATATGCACTCCAGCCAGCTGATTTTCGGCTTGCATGGAGGCTCTAGGAGGGCATTTTTTACCTCCAGAAAGCCTCTGGGGGAAGAGGGGAATCTGTTTTCTCCCTCCTCACGCTCTAAGAAAACCTCTGGAAGCTGGGAAGGATGAAAAATGGGTCTACTGGATCAACCTGAAGTTGGAAAACAGGAGAGAGGCGGGATTGTGCATGCATGCACGTGGAGCAGGGAATCACACATACATGCACGGGGAGGAGTGAATTCTGGGTGTGGGCACTTGCACTTGTGCTTTTGGCACCCAAGGAAAAAAAGATTCCCCATCACTGTCCTATTCCATTCTGGACAAATGTCCATCCAATCTGTTCTTAAAAACCTTCAGTGTTGGAGCATCTATAACTTCTGAAGTCAAGCCATTCTATTGATTAATTATTCTCACTGTCGGGAAATTTCTTCTTAATGCTAAGTTAAATCTTTCTGATAAATTTCCATCTGTTACTTCTTGTCTTGCCCTCAGGTGATAACTACCTGATGACAAAGATTATGTGATGGTTAAATATAATTCTGTTATTTTGGGTGTAATTCTTATTTCAGGTTATAAGTAATGAGTCTGCGGAGAGGAGCGGCATACAACTCTAATAAATCAATCAATCAAATCAATCAATTCCTTATATAAACTACACTCAAATATGATTGTATTAAATACCAAGAACTAATATTTTTTTTGTTCAATTTGTTATTATATGCCTATGTGTGAATTGAGGTACATGCAGTTTCACAAATTCTGAAACCTTTTTTTCAATTAAAAAGTGGCATATTATAGCAGATCACACCGAAAACCTAATTTATCTTCTATTACATCCCATAATAAATTCTAACTGGTATGCCTCAACACAAATAATGACCAAGCTGTTTATATTGCACTGAATTTTCTCATTAATAAGAAGCCATTTATTCAGTTGTAATCTTTATTCATGTGTTATTGTAGTAATCACCATGAGACTGGTCCAGATAACAAAAAAATGCAGAAGAAAAACAACAGATGTACATCCATAAGCACGGAATATTATTTCATTAGATCATTTTTCTCAGCATCTACATAAGCTGCATATATAATTTGAATAAAAATTGGGAAGCTTTGGTAACTACTATGTTTGACTAAAACTTCCCACAATCTTAGGATACTATAGCAGTAACATCCACAGTGGGTATCAAAACAGGCAAAATGACACTCACCACATTGTAATTGAATCCTTACTTTCTTGTTTACTAATTTACTAATACAAAACTATCAACAGCAATAGCATAGCATTTAGATTTATATACCATTTCACAGTGATTTACAGCCCTCTCTAAGCAGTTTACAGAGAGTAATCATATTGCCCCCAATAATCTGGGTCCTCATTTTACCGACCTTGGAAAGAGGGAAAGCTAAGTCAACCATGAGCCTACTGAGATTTGATCTGCCAAACTGTTGGCAGCTGGTGAATAGCAAAATAGCTTGCAGTACTGCACTCTAACCACTGCATCACCAAGGCTCTTGGTGACGCAGTGGTTCGAGTGTTTATCACCATCAAAGATTTTGTCTTTGATGGTGCAACTACTGTCTCACCTTTATGTCTCCTTCCTCCATTTTATTGCAAATGTGTCACAACTCATCTAATAATACATTTTGGATAGATGCAGACACCATTCTTACACAGAAAGCTGGTTCTCTTGATGCCAAGGAAATTGGGAATCTGAATTTAATACATTTGAATGCCATCAAGTTATTATAACCCCAACTCTTCAGCTCATTAACCTCTTCATGAAGTTTTGATTGTGTGAAAATAATGTAATAAATACTTAACTTTATTTGTAATAGTACTATAAATAACTATTATTATTATTATTATTACTATTATTATTATTACTATTATTATTATTATTATTATTTCATAAAAATAGGAAATATTTAAAACATGAAAGCTATAAGATTTAATATACCTTTTCTACTGAAACTGTAGATATCATCAATAAGAAAGTTACATCCAAAGAGCATCAATAAAATGCATATATTTGGTGAGTCTTAGTCTAGTTAGCCTGTTCCTATCGATACCTAGATGTTTACCAGATATTTATCAATCCCTTGGATAGTCCCATCGACTCTTTACAGGGATATTGACCAATTTGACAAATCCTGCTCTAACTAATGTCTTGCTGAATCATCAGTGATAGTCCTGCATCCAGAGCTGGAGTTTTGCTTTTTGTCCCCAAAATTATGCAGTGATACATGTACAGAATGGGACAATTTGGATAGATTCAGAGAGGAAAAATTGTGTAGGAATCTGATTCTTAAAAATAAATCAGGAGTGTCAGGAGGCACTATCATATACTTATTTGATCACTTTATGATATCATCACTGCTGTGTTGTTTATTGGCAACACCACTATTTCCTTTGTTTCTGATCAGATGGCCAGAAAATATACTGCTCAAAAAAATAAAGGGGACACTCAAATAACACGTCATAGATCTGATTGAATGGAATATTCTCATTGAATACTTTGTTCTGTACAAAGTTGAATGTGCACAACAGCTTGTGAAATTGATTGTCAATCAGTGTTGCTTCCTAAGTGGACAGTTTGATCTCACAGAAGTTTGATTTACTTGGAATTATATTGTGTTGTTTAAGTGTCCCCCCCTTTTTTTGAGCAGTGTAGTAAAACCTCACATATGAACCTCACATTGAAATACCGTGGGCCAGATACATCATGTTCCAGTCATTCCCACCATTTAGTGAAAGTGGGGGGGAGTCTTGATATGTCACATGATGATGATGTAATGATGTGAGTTTGATAGCCCTGCAATAGATATACAACTTTTCCATTTCACCCATAAGAGTACATAAAATCCTGGACAGAATACTGTATAAATATACACTATATTTCTGCTGGAATGCGAACTGCTAAGTTAGCAGTTGGCCTTGAGCCTGCAGAAAGAAATGTATATGATTGAAACAGCAGTTATGCCAGTTGCTGTCATCAGCAGTTATTTGGTTAACAAGCAGAATAATTAGCTACAAGAAATAGAATTTGTTTATTTTAAATAGATCCCTACCTTAGTCTACATAAGATACCAAAAAGCTTCCATGCAGGATTTTCGGCAATAGAAAGAATTTGTTTATAGGACTTATTTTAAGTTATTTTATAGCCAATGCTTTTAAAAATTATGATGAATTATGATGATCTTATTACACTGCTCCATGTTGTAGATCTGAAAAGCTTTTCTATCAATCTCTCTTGCAAGCTTATGTCTTATATATAAGGATATTTATCCATGTAGTATAGCTGAATTACTATAACCTTCTCCTCTTTCTATTATCTTTTCATATTGGTGTTTTTGGGATTATATTGTTGTTTGTATGTGCAGTGAGAGCTCATGCACTGGAAACAATACCTTTCCTTTCCTTTCAATTCCCTTTCCTTTCCTTTCCTTTCCTTCCCTTCCCTTCCCATTCCATTCCATTCTATTCTATTCCATTCCATTGTTTGTTTGTATGCTTGATTTTGAAGTGGGGAAACATTTATTCATATCTTGGTAATTTTTTTGCTATTAGTTGATGTTTTCTTCTATCATGCACTTGTCAACAATATTTGAATTTCAATTTTTCATTTTTATTTGATTTATAGTCTTCCAGTAAAGTAATCTACAATAATACAGGAATGCCAGGTACAACTTACTATTTAAAAAATCACTAATTTTGAAATTTGTGCAGCCCATGGTTTCATTTTTCACTCTAGTTAGTCATTTCTTAGTCACAGTGAGCACTAGAAGTGTATCAGTCAAGATGACATCTGTTACACTACACATTCAATCTCTGGGGATGATCTGGAGAGGCAAAGCCAGGGAGAACCTGTATCAGAGGTGGATTCCTCTCGATTTAGACTGGTTCATCTGAACTGGTAGTGATCCACTGGTGATCTCATGATGATGTCACAGAATCGGTTCAGTTGGTGTCAGTCCATGGGCACCACCATCATTTTTTAATTATATTTTAAAATTTTTATTTTTTATTTTTTTCTTCTGAACATGTGAATAAGTTAATTTTCCAGCACTGTGCATGTGATTGCTTTTTTTCAATCTTGTTTTGAGACACGCCCATGCGGCGTGGGAGAAATTGAACAGGTAGTGAGGTAAGTTAGAATCCACCCCTGATCTGTATCATTTTTCTGCTATAGAATCCAAGTTGTCTTTCTTCCTCATTATTATGAAGAAAAAACAACTGATTTTTCCATTATGATTAATTTCAAATTCTCACAAATGTAATGGATTGGCAGCCTCCTTCAGATCCTTAAAAGATTTGGCAATCAGGCTTTATTTATCACTGTAAATGTTTATAACATGGACTATTACAACATGGATTAAAGATGCCACATTATAGTATTCATTCTGCCTAAAGTAGCCAATTCTCCCTTGGCTTTACATGTATGAATTCATAGCCAAATTAAACATACGAGTGTATCTTAGCTGTTTCTTCTTTTATAAATAGTGAGGGGGAACCTTGTTTCCAAACACGAAAGTACATATTAGGAAAAACTGAAATTATGCTGCTAAATGATGCTCTTCTTCAGGTTTATTTCACTGCAGCTTGCTATTTTAAACTGTTTACCCCCATCCTAAATACTTCTGTTTTGAGGAATACAGAGTTACAGTGGGGTTCTTAAAGCATCATAGTGCAATGTGGTAAAACAGAGAAGGGATCTGAAATGTTTATATTCTACTTTGTCCTAAAGTGACAACTCTGGTTTGATTTGCTTAATGAACTGTTGGGTTGTTTCAATCCAGAGTTCTCACTTGAGGCACAAATGGCCAGACTCAAATTATCATAATATTATATGGAGACTAAGTTAGCTGAAAAAAGTGAGGAAGTTGGATGAAGTTGGAAGTAGCAAGATGGTTATATTTAGGTACAGTAGCAATGATTATCTCTTTAGAAGACTTGAAATACCAGGTAAATAAATTGTCATTGGCAAAAATCTAATTATATTGTGGCCACTAGGAATAAAATAACAAATTAATGGCAACTTAGTGGTCCATGAGGTTGACAGTACTAAATACTTCTGTCCTTGGGAATGGCAGGATGAACAATCATGAAATATAGCCACTTGAATCTCCTTATCAGAAGCAGCAGAAAGCATATAATGCAACTCAATAATGTTGGAATTAGAACTAGAAAGCTGGCAGAATCTGGCTCATAAGAAACTCAAATAAGACTTGAGAAAATTGACAAAAATGCAATTTAGATATTACTTAGCAGATGCTTGTGTGACAGCCAGCTATCTGGTCTTGCTCATTGTTCAAGCCAAAATGGCCATGGAAGCATTCACAATTGCCAGAGAGGAGATTTGTCCATGTGGAATTGGTCGGATCCCACCCCTGGTGTCAGCAGCCCTCTTTTGTCCAAGCATGTTGGATTGTATCCATGACAAAATTGAATCAATTTTAAAATGTGAAATAGCTATAGATGGCTTTTAGCATTCTCAGGCTGATAACGAGAAAATGGCAAGTTTGTGGGGAGCTCAGTTGACTTTTGAGTAACATGTTGAAAACTGCAGTCCAAAATGTAAATGAGACCAGGATGTAAGTCCAGGCAAATCTAGAACAAAACTGGTATATGATTTAAATTCAGTTACATATGCTTGCAATTATAAGAGAACATTTAGAATGTCGGCAAGAATAGTCCAATTAAAGAGAACAGAATCTTTGTTTTCTGTTCAATGATAATATATTATTAGTTTAATTTAATTACTTCACCCACTTCACTAGATGTTTTATAATTTTTTTAAAAGGCTAAAATTCTTTCTATATATCTAACATATTTAATGCATTTTCTTGTCTTGTCTCATTTGTATGGTGTTAATTCTTCACTCAGTCAATGTTGTCCAAGAAATGTACTAAGTGATAATTAAATGAAAAGTTGTCCATTCCTGTATGAGAAGATATCAATGACTTTTCAGTAGTCCTCCTGAGAGTAATGATAAAGATTTTGAACAATCTTCTTACTAACTCAACTATGAGTCAATCATAGTTACTAACTTATTAACTTAACTAACTCAACCATGAGTTTTAAGCAATAAATCGATTTTCTCCTGATATGGAGATTTTAGTTCAGCTGTGATATTTTGGATGGGAAAATTCCTAATTTAGCCACCTTACTAATTATTTTTTCATCTTCAAAACCTCTATTACCACCACCATGGGAAGCCCAGTAATCCAGTGTCATCCTGTATTTTTATAGCGTCCTATCCCTACCAGTTGCCTTATAGGCACATTTCATTAATGCATGAAGATTTGATATGAATGTAATAAAGAAAAATTAAAACACCTATATGCACTTCTCATTTAAAATAACCGCAGATTTGTGCAACTGCTTTTGTCTTTTAATCTAGTGGATCTCTACTGAGGTAGCTTCAAGATTATTATCCAAACAAGTCATCATATCCGTCAATATAAATTATGAGGCACTAACCCCAAACTGGAAATTCTTTCCAGTCTGGTTTGAACCTAGGAGTTTCAAAGATAGTGAAGTCCCTGATCCATCTCAGTTCATACTATCTCTAAAATGGATATTTTATGTTTTATTAGAAATCTTATCCATAATTGTGCCAAGATTTGCATGCCAGTATATTAGATTGCCTACAGCAGTAGTTCTCAACCTGGGGGTCAGACCACTCTGGAGATCAAAAGACTATTTCACAAGGGTCGCCTAAGACCATGAGAAAAGACAAATTTCCCATGCTGTTAGGGACAAAAGCTTCTATTCTGATGCCTTGGAGCATATACCATCAGGCATTTACAGTGAGGATGTCCCTCTAACCTTCCTGCCAATAAGCTTAAAGCTGTTGGGAGAATTAGCACCAGACTTAGGGTTGGGGGACACCACAACATGAGGAACTGTATTAAGGGGTCACAGCTTTAGAAAGGTTGAGAACCACTGACCTACAGATTAGAACCCCCCTCCCTCTATTTTCTATTTGTAAGTGAAAATACAAGGGAAATGTTGCACTTGCTAGATCAAAGAGTCTTGTTGTTACTTGATTTTTTTTTTAAAAAAGAGGAATACATCACTCACCGCCCAATTAAAATAGAAGCAGCCATACCATGTTTTCTACTGATAGATCAACATTGTTGAGATTGTACCCTTAAAATAAAAGGTTGTGGGAAAGGAATTATTCCAACAGTCCTGAGAAAGGTCAAAATTCATCAGACTTCTCTGTAAAGTGTTGGTTATCACCTATAAAGCCCTTCATGGCACCGGACCAGGGTATCTACGAGACCGCCTTCTGCCGCATGAATCCCAGCGACCGGTTAGGTCCCACAGAGTGGGCCTTCTCCAAGTCCCATCAACAAAACAATGTCGTTTGGCGGGGCCCAGGGGAAGAGCCTTCTCTGTGGTGGCCCCGGCTCTCTGGAACCAACTCCCCCCGGAGATTAGAATTGCCCCCACCCTCCTTGCCTTTCGTAAACTCCTTAAAACCCACCTTTGTTGTCAAGCGTGGGGGAACTGAGACATCTCCCCCTGCCTATGTAGTTCTAGTGCATGATATGACTGTATGTATGGTTTTTTATATTGGGGTTCCTTGCTTTTAGATTTTTAAATGTACAATTGTTATCTTAGATTCAATATATATATTGTTTTATCACTGTTGTGAGCCACCCCAAGTCTGCGGAGAGGGGCGGCATACAAATATAATTAATAATAATAATAATAATAATAATAATAATAATAATAATAATAATAAAAGGATAGCACTTGAATTTGTTAATTTCATCCCCTCTCCCCCAGCCCAGATTCCTTTCTTTTTGTGTAATAATGTTTAGTGATCTTAGTAGGGATCTCCTACTGGAGGAGTATTGTTTCTTGTGACTGTTCTTTCAGTTTGGAGGGCTGTATCCCCAAGGCAAAAACAGCCCCTACTATTATGTTCTTCCAAATAATGGTAAACACTTGTCTTTTCTGCAGGGCCTTCAGACATTATGCATATATATTTTATGGTGTTGTTGTACTTTGTAGAACTATTATACCATATTGCACAGTGACTTTATTTTGTACATCGCCTACAGCCTTTGGATTGAAATAGTTTACAAATAAAATAACCGACTAGACCAATCTTCTCTTTGCTAATCACACAAAAGCCATTCTAGGACACTGTGAGTAAACAGCACCATAAAAAAGTATTCTGAATGAGTGAGCAAGCAGGACAAGATAAGAGAATCATGGTTCTCAGTAATTGCTTTAAGGGTAAAAACAGGTTGTACATTTTGTTTCCTTCTGAAATAATGATTGGTAAAAGATGTGTGTAAGTGTTGCTTTCGAATTAAAGGAAATCTGAATCCTCCTTTAGCTCAGAATTAAGTATTTTAGGGAAGAAAGAAAGAAGCTGACTTGGGTTCCTGGGCAATTGTTATTTTAAAAGTAAAGTGTGACTGGGCCTTTAAAGGAATCATTAGTGTAGAAACTTCGGCATAAACTAACATATACAGTGGAATTCCTTTATTTACGTTCATATGTAGAACTGTATAAGAAAAGGCTAAATTGCACTCACTGGTATATTAAATGTAGCTATGGGAAGAACCAACTGTAAATGAATTTAATTTCCTTTTTTAAAGAAATAAAAATATGAGAAAGTTATAATAGGGCACGCTCACAGACTATCATACTGTGAAAAATTTCAATTAAGTATCAGTTTAATGGGCCAAAATTAACCTTGAGATTAAACATATATGATTTAATGACTGCCTGTCTCATTTTCATATAGAAGAGATACAGTACATTTATGTGAAAAGAGTTATGATTGGATAAATTCTCTTCTCACAGAGGCATTTATATGAGGATGTGAAAAATACAATATTAAAAAAAACAATGTGAAAAATAAAACAACTTTGTGCTTATCGACAGTGACATTTCAAATACCTGATTTAACATTGATATATCATTTTTATTTAAAGAAAATAATGCATTGATGATGTTACCTAGAGCAACAGAGTCCAAGGTATGCAAAATTATTTAAAAAGAATTTTAATTTTTTTAAAAATTTAACATATTTTGCACTTTTTGTTAAATTCCATATACACATATATTATATGACGGTCTTGGCATATTCGGGTTTCTTCCCGTGTAGGATTTGGAAATTTCTGGTGATGTTTCGACGAGGTCCCACTCGTCATCTTTAGGCTGGTGCTTCTGTCCTTGTTCTAGGGCGAACACAGTGAGACCTGAGCTGCCTTCCCTCTATAAATACTGGTGGCTGGGTGTGGTTTGATGGCTCAGCAATTGCCTGTTATGTAGAAACTTCCTGGTGAGTCAGTGGGTAATACCTGGGGTCATTGATGTAACTGAGGTATGCTGATTAGTTAATGATTGTGGATTAGGGGTAATATCCTGAGTAGTTGGAGCTTGCAGGCTACTTAGTTGTTTTGCAATGTGTGTTCTGAGTCTGGTTTCAGTTTGTATGGCTGGGATACGTTTGTAAATGAGGGCTGGTAGGCGGGAGGTATCACGCTTGTTCATATTTTGGGGATGGGATATATATCTATGTATATCTATCTATCTATCTATTGTGTATATATATATATTTTCAAATTCAGCTTAAACATGTGACATATATATATATATATATATATATATATATATATATATATATAGTGTATATTATTATTAATTAGATTTGTATGTATATTGTATATTGTGTGTGTGTTTACTTTAAGGGTAAGGTTTAAGATTTACACACACACACACACACACATTACATAATGCTTTCCTCCCCTAAGAGATCTAAAAATGGCTAAGAACATGGCAAAAGAAAATATGTAACATGAACTGAAATTATTATTAAAAGGCCAGTGTCTTCACATACAAAGTGGAGGATTAGGATTCTGACACTGATTATCACTAAGCCATTCTCTGTGATGTTTGTCTGATCCTTCAAAGGGAGCAGCAAATAAGAAAAGAAGACGGGGAAAAAATTCAAGAAGCTACTTATGGCATCCCAAATGCTTCACCGAGCAGAATGAAAGAAAACAGTCTAATTACTGTCTTTCTTTTACTGTCTTTGTCTTCTACATCACAAAAAAAAAAAATAAAGACATGCACAACCATTTTTGTTATTAACAAACAAGATAGTTATCACTTTGTCATTATGGGTACTGGAGCAGAAGCAGATATCTGATAGATAGTGTGCTGATTGGAAGCAGAAACATAAACTGATGGAAGGAGAAAAAAAGAAAATAAATGGAAAGCAAGAACATGGCGTGTAGAATAAAGTCTGAAGCTTGTTTTGTTGCACTTCAGCTCAGTTTGTATGATACAGAAACAGAAAAACCTCAGAAAAGAAAGCATAAGACCTGAGTCCCTCGTGTATGGCTGGCTGGTACAAATATACCCACAGACTAAAAAAATAAAAACATATAAAAATCTGACAATCTTTATTTATTCTAACAGTACCAGCATGACGCAAATCACAACCTACTTCTCTGCAAGCTAAAAAAAAGTGGGTTAGACAGCTACACAACCAGAAGGCTTAACAACTGGCTGATGAATCATACCCAATGAGTAGTCCTCAATGGGTAGAAGTCCACATAGATTGTAGTAAGCAGCGGGACACCATTAGGTTCCGTCCTAGGCCCATTACTCTTTAATATCTCCAGTAATGACCGAGATGAGGGAATAGAAGGGGAACTAACCAAATTTGAAGATGACACCACAGAAGACAGGCTCAGGATCCAGATGCATTTTGACAGACTTGTACACTGGGCCCAAACAAATTCAATGCAGAGAAAAGTAAAATCCTACACCTAGGTAAGAAAAGCCAAAGACATACATATAAACTGAGTGAAACAGCAACTACTAGCAGCAACTGGGAGTGGGATCTTGGAGTTTTGGTGGACAACCAACTAAATATGAGCAAGCAGTGTGCAGCGGCAACCAAAAAGGCCAATACAATCCTGAGTTGCATTAACAGAGGGATACAATCTAGGACTAGAGAGATACTACTTAAAGCCTTAGTTAGACCATACCTATAGTACTGAATCCAGTTTTGGTCACCAGACTACAAAAAAGACATTGAAACTCTACAGAAAGTGCAGAAGAGAGCAATCAGGATGATAAGGAGACTGGAAATTAAAACATACGAAGAGAGGTTGCAGGAACTAGGCATGGCTAGTCTAGAAAAGAGAAGGACTAGGGGAGACATGATAACAGTTTTCTGAGGGGCTACCACAAAGAGAAGAGGGTCAGGCTGTTTTCCAAAGCACCAGAAGGCTGGACAAGGAATAATTGATGGAAGCTGACCAAAGAGAAATTCAATCTGAAAATAAAGAGGAACTTTCTGGTGGTGAGAGCAATCAACCAGTGGAACAGCTTGCCTGCAGAGGTTGTCAGCACTCCAACACTTGAGACTTCCAAGGGGAGATTGGACTGCCATTTGTACGATGCCGATCCATAGCACTGTATCCTAATGCCTGTGCCATGCCCATCGGAGTAGCCATTTTCTAATCATAATCTAATATGCTCTCAAAATCTCCACTATTGACTTAAGGACTCCTGTCTGAGCAGGGGGTTGGACTAGATCATCTATAAGGTCCCTGATAAATAAATACATAAAAATTCTTCCCCAAATATTACATTTCTTTCCAAGAATGTTTTTGCATTGCAAAGACATTTCTAGAAAATAAAAACAATTGTGGTTGAAACTCAGGAAATGTTCTCACCTGCCCAAAGAAGACAGAAGTAAGTTTAAGGAAAAAAGAAAATATAGATCATCCTGCATAAAAGGGTGTGACGTGTTCTTTACCTGCCTTCCATTGAGGACCTGTATACTGCATGAGTCAAAAAGAGGGCAGGGAAAATATTTACTGACCTCTCACATCCTGGACACAAATTGTTTCAACTCCTACCCTCAAAATGTCGCTACAGAGCACTGCACACCAAGACAACTAGACACAAGAACAGTTTTTTTCCAAACGCCATCACTCTACTACTCTACTAAACAAATAATTCCTTCAACACTGTCAGACTTTCTACTAAATCTGCACTTCTATTCTACTAGTTTTTCTCATCATTCCTTTCACCCATTTCCTCCCATGTTGACTGTATGACTGTAACTTGTTGCTTATATCCTAAGATTTTTATTAATATTGCTTCTTCATTGCTTATTTGACCCCTATGACAATCATTAAGTGTTGTACCACATGATTCTTGACAAATGTATATTTTATTTTATGTACGCTGAGAGCATATGCACCAAGACAAATTCCTTGTGTGTCTAATCACACTTGGCCAATAAAAATTCTATTCTATTCTATTCTAATGCCTGTGCCATGCCCATCGCAGTAGCATTTTCTAATCATAATCTAATATGCTCTCAAAATCTCCACTATTCACTTAAGATCTAAGACCTTTCATTTTTGTGCAATAAAAAGCTACTGTATACATAAGCCAATTATCTCTCCACACTTGTGTTGTTGTCACTGAGTGCTAGTGGTTGTTGACTATTTCAGGGAAGAGTTTTTTTCCAGTGCTACCTAGAGAAGTCAAACATTAAACTAGGATTTTCTATATGCAAAGCCTCTGCTGCAACTACATTTATCTGGCTGTTTTTCCCCCCAAAAGGTATGGCAAGCATCTTTGTCTAACCAAGATTGAGTTAGCAGTACTACAGCTCAGAATCTTGGACAGAGGCAGTCATTTCCTAATCACTTGAATCTGTCATTTTCATTTGAGATTCCTGCAATTAAATCTGAAATTGTCCCTTCTGGCCACATGAAGGATTACTCAGAGACATGGTTTATCTTGCTCTGTAAGCCTAAAACACCAACAGTAGAGGGAAGTAAGTTATTGCTGTTACTCTGTCATTTTCATACATACCGTGGATCTAATAAGTTTTAGTGTAACGTAGCACTGCATGCTGTTTCCTTTTCCTTTTCTCTATAAAGTAGATCCATATTTCTGGCATTTTATAAGACATAGTTTTAAACTGCATCTCCAATGACTGGTTGGGAGGGCGTGGTTGGGTGGTCATGTGACTGGGTGGGTGGGGTCTACTTGATGTCACTTACTTTGAGGGGCACTTTGCCTTGCCCACCCTTTCACAACAGTGGGGAAGCTGCAGCAGTTGTAAGTGTGAAAAACAGTCATAAGTAACTTTTCTCAGTGCCATTTTATCTTTAAAGGAACTGTTGTAAATCAAGAATTACCTGCTCAAAAATATAAAAAGCTTATTTGCTTGCAAAACGCTGCACTAAAAACCAGTCATTAGATTAGAAATGAGGGGATAGACACTGAACATCAATGAATCACAACTGTCATTGAAACCTAAAGCATTCTGTCTGAATACCTCCTTTGTCCTCAGCAATACCTGCAATCCACAGTTACAAATCTAACCAAATTGAACTGGAAAAACATTTTAAATTTAATTTCTGTCACTGACCATAAGTGACTACAAAGTTGCACTTCTAGAAAGGAATTACAAATATAGGCTTCATCATGAAATAGTGAAGTTGTCAAGAAATCAAACCACATCAAGCCTTTGAATTAACCATGGGATTAAGTGTCTTCAAACAACACGTGTTAATTACACCATTAATGCAAGAATGTCTGTATTACATACTACAGTGGTGCCCCTAATTAAGAACGCCTCTACTTAAGAACTTTTCTAGATAAAAACTGGTGTTCAAGATTTTTTGCCTCTACTTAAGAACCATTTTCTACTTAAGAACCCAAGCCCGGAAAAAATTCCCAGGAAATTTGAGAGCGGCATGAAGGCCCAGCCAGTTTCCTGCAATTCCCCCTGGGTTTCTCTCTCTGGCATAGTGTATGGGAGGCAGCCTCACTCCGGGTAGTAAGACAAGTTCTTAAGTAGAGGTACCACTGTATATAACTATTCAGCAAACATTGGTTATTTAAAATAACTCATATGTCTCTCTTTCTACCATTCCCAATATCTGCCTTCTATGCCAAAGAACAGTTGCATAATATCCATAGCACTGTATCCTATTTTATAAGATGAAGTGAACTGTAATTTATTAAAATAAATATTTCTAAAAGGCTGAAAAATATTCTTATGTTTTTATTGTTTACTTTTCACAACTGATAATAAATTGTTAAAATACAGTTAAATGATATGTTGCAAGCAACCACCAGATGGCAAAATATTCATGTGCTTTTCACTATAATAAAACTTAGAAATTCTGAAAATACTAACTCTAAAACTTTGCAAAAACATTTTGTTTTTTTAAAATGCAAATTGTGTGTGTGTGTGTGTGTGTGTGTGTGTGTAATGTAATGGAATAAAATATAATATATAATTTTATATCTGAAAAATTATCTTCCTCCTCTTCCCTCCCCCATGTACCATTTAACAATCAACTGCTAAGTCCAATTATTGCCCAGTTACAAAAAATAGCAATGGATTTATATAAATATTATTAAGTGGTGGGTTTTTTAAAAGTATGGTCTAAAAGTTTACAAGCAAATAAAAAAGAAGAGCAGATGAAAGAGGAAGCTCAAGCTCAACCCGGATAAGACGGAGTGGCTGTGGGTTCTGCCTCCCAAGGACAATCCCATCTGTCCGTCCATCACCCTGGGGGGGGAATTATTGACCCCCTCGGAGAGGGTCCGCAACTTGGGCGTCCTCCTCGATCCACAGCTCACATTAGAACAACATCTTTCAGCTGTGGCGAGGGGGGCGTTTGCCCAGGTTCGCCTGGTGCACCAGTTGCGGCCCTATCTGGACCGGGACTCATTGCTCACAGTCACTCATGCCCTCATCACCTCGAGGTTCGACTACTGTAATGCTCTCTACATGGGGCTACCTTTGAAAAGTGTTCGGAAACTTCAGATCGTGCAAAATGCAGCTGCGAGAGCAGTCATGGGCCTACCTAGGTATGCCCATGTTTCACCATCACTCCGCAGTCTGCATTGGTTGCCGATCAATTTCCGGTCACAATTCAAAGTGTTGGTTATGACCTTTAAAGCCCTTCATGGCATCGGACCAGAATATCTCCGAGACCGCCTCCTGCCGCACGAATCCCAGCGACCGATTAGGTCCCACAGAGTGGGCCTTCTCCGGGTCCCGTCAACTAAACAATGTCGGTTGGCGGGCCCCAGGGGAAGAGCCTTCTCTGTGGCGGCCCCGGCCCTCTGGAACCAACTCCCCCCGGAGATTAGGACTGCCCCTACTCTTCCTGCCTTCCGTAAACTCCTTAAAACCCACCTTTGCCGTCAGGCATGGGGGAACTGAAACATCTCCCCCTGGGCACGTTTAATTTATGCATGGTATGTCTGTGTGTGTGACTGTTAGCATATGGGTTTTTTTAAATATTTAAATATTTTAAATTTATCTGATTGCTTATGATTTGTTTTTTACATGTTGTGAGCCGCCCCGAGTCTTCGGAGAGGGGCGGCATACAAATCTAAGTAATAAATAAATAAATAAATAAAGCAGTGAATTGGAAAGGGAGGATAATTGGATCAACTAAAACAAACAAAATGCATTTTATAGGGGGAGGAAGATATGAGTTACCCAATTGTGCTATTAGTGTACAAATCATAGGATATATTAATCTTCTGGATGCACTGGTTATTCACTTAAGCAGGACTAAATAACTCTAATTTTAATGACATTCCAGTATATCTATTCTATATTCTCAATAGGGCATGTCTAATGAAATGATATTTTAAAATCACAAACTTTAACTTTATATTACCATAAATATCCATGCCACCAAACCTCAACTTATCACCTGCTAACTCTAAAAGTAGCTTGTTTCTCAGCAACATCCATTCTTTCATCCAAAACAAATAATAAGCAGCAGCCTTAAAAATATAATAGCTTGACATACATTACATAAGTAAAATGGAAACCAATAACAAATGTCAGTCATGATTACAGTCTAAAAAAAATCATAAAAAACCAAAGTTGAACTAATGCGGAAGATTATTCATTTTTGTTGGAAAGCAAATAGTAATAATTCCACCAGCTTTATGCAGATTTTAATTGTCTGGTCAAGGACTCACCTTTTCCCTTTCAAGTGTTTTTAAATATTATTTATATATCAAGATTCAATCTTGGTTGGTCACCAGGATCAGAGGTTTACTCCGCATTTTATATATGTATGTGTATATGTATATGTATATGTATATGTGTATGTGTATGTGCATGTGTATCTGTATCTGTATGTATATCTAATCTACATCTACATTTACATCTACATCTACATCTACATCTACCTATCTACCTATCTACCTATCTACCTATCTACCTATCTACCTATCTACCTATCTACCTATCTACCTATCTACCTATCTACCTTCCTACCTACCTACCTACCTATCTACATACCTACCTACCTATCTACCTATCTACCTATCTACGTATCTATCTATCTATCTATCTATCTATCTATCTATCTATCTATCTATCTATCCACACATATACACATATACACATATGGATTATTATAATATTTTTTATATATTTGTTACAATTACTTCCTATAGTCATACCATGAGTTTCAATGGTTAAGAATAGTATTAAACCTAGATCTATTCATTCCTTGTTCCAGCAACTTAACCATTACACCTTATTAATCAGGAGTCCCCAACCAGTGGTGAATCCCAATCCCAGTGGTGGGATTCAGCCACTTTGCACCACTTTGGGAGAACAGATTGTTAACTTTCTGAGCAGCTGGGTGAGCTCCTTTTGGGAAGAAATCATTAGGACAGAGAACCAGTTGTTAAATTATTTGAATTCCACCATTATCCCCAATCCCTGGGCTCTGGCCTACTACCGGGTTGTGGCCTATTCAGATATGGTCGGCATGTGAGCAGGGGACCAGTATGCATTGTACAAGTCAAGCTGCACATGTGTATGTGCCAACCCGACACTCATGCTCTCTGGGACTGTTGCGGGTGGGTTCACAAGCCTGTCAGCATGAAATTTGGTTTCTGTGCATGTGCAGCAAGCGAAAACTTGCACGAGGGCAAGCTATTTATTTATTTATAAATTTAAATAAATTTATTTATTATTATTAAATAATAATAAATAATAAATAAATTATCCAGAATAGAATAGAGTAGAGTAGAGTAGGGTAGAGTAGAATAAAATAGAATAGAATAGAATAGAATAGAATAAGAATAGGATAGGATAGGATAGAATAGAATAGAATTTTATTGGCCAAGTGTGATTGGACACCCAAGGAATTTGTCTTGGGGCATCATTTCCTTTTAGAATTCCAACCTATCCACAGCCTTGTTTTTTCCCTCACTATTGTTATAAAAGTCATGAATATAAACTTTCTTTGTTATACTCCTGAAATCCAGATTAAACATGCTGATTAATGATAACAATTCCATTTCCGAGACAAAAACATACCCATTAAAATTATCTGAGGAATTGTTTAACAAAAATTGTTTAACAAAAAATAATTTACATCTTTCCCTCTCTACAGTCTTAAATCTTCAAACATCTCATTTGTTTTTACAAGAACAACCAAACCATGTGTAACATTAGAGACTCACTGGCATTTCCCATTGTCATTTTTAAAGCACTGTGTTTGTGTGTGAGAGAGAGTGGGGGAGAGAAAGAGGGGAAAGGAGGGAGGGAGGAGAGAAAGAAAAAGAGGGTTAATTAATTTGTCTTCCATGCTAGTTACATTTTCTAATTGTAAGCATCTCACAGGAACCCACTGTACTTGAAAACATTTTTTAAAGCATAAATCCGTCTATAGTCAGCCTAGTCACACCATACTTGTGATCAAACTTTGGTAACTCTTATTCTCCCATCTTGACCTTTCTGTAAAAGAACCAGGTTTTCAATTTTTTTTGAGGAGGGAGGGGAGAGAAGAGAGAGAGCAATCTTTATCTGCAGAGGTAGATTATTTCAGGGGTGAGTAGGACAATTATAACAATTCAGCAGTGTGTTTCTCCCGGTTCGGAGTGTCTTGAGTTGACAGGTACAGGATTTGATAGGACATTTCCTATTTTAACCATTTGACAAGAATGCAGTTATCCAATCATGAAAGAGACCAGAAATGGCATAAATTTTTAATTTTTGAAGTAGTTTGTCATCTACAACTGAATCATAGGTTTTACAAAAGTCGATGTAAATTGCATCTATTGATTTACCTTGATCAAGTTGTGTGGTCCATATGTTTTTGCAGTGTAGGAGTTGCAGGTTACAGGATAATTTTTTTCTGAAACCAAATTGTTTATTTGAGAGTCAGTTGTTAGTGTCTAGGTGGACAGTAATGGATTGATTTATGATTGATTCCATGACTTTGCAGGTGATACAACATAAAGAGATTAGTTTCTAATTTTCAACATTGCTTGGATCTCCTTTTTTGAAGATGGGGGATACTGTGGCTAGTGAACGTAAGTTAGGTAAGAGGCTAGTCCTGAAGGGTTTTTTGAAAATTAGAGGTTTAGCTATGGATGAGGTGAGCTTTTTAAAAGAAATATGCACATAGACTGTCAGGTCCAATGGATAGAGATGGTTTTAGGTTATGGAGTGCTTTTTCAACATTATCTTCTGTGAAATCAATTTGTGTTAAATCATTGCAGTTGTTTGTGATGTGACTAGAAAATATTGGGCATGAACCATTGCTGTTTACAAAGATTGAGCTGAAGAATGTGTTAAAGAGGCTGGCTTTAACAGCTTCATCATTATATTCTTTACCATTTGGTCCTTTGAGGGATGGGATAGATCTCAAGTCTGTTGGTTGTTTACAAAGTTGTAGAAGGTATGTGTGGATTTTGTGCGTAGAGGTTTTTCTTCTTTTCTTCGGTCCTTAGTTGGTGACATTGTTTTTGTAGTGGCTTTTAAAGTTAGCAAAGTAACCCATTGTTTTTTTTCTGGACCTTTTTTTGGATTGGAGCTTCCTTATTTTTATGGGTAGTTTGCTTTTCCTGGTTTTGGTGATAATTAGTGGTACATATAATTTAATGACTTTTGAACAAAATATATAGTAGTAGTCTTCAGCAATATTACAGTCAGATAATAATGTTTGCCAATCAAGAGAAGAAAGGTCAGCATCTACAATACCATAGTTGGCTTTTATAAAGTTGTAACTGGTTATCCTCTTATTGTAGTCATTTTTGTAAGAAAGTACTGTATATTGAGACAAAGCTCATACTATGGAAACTGTTAAAAAATGAGTCTATTATTTTTAGTCCATAAATTTAGTCCGTAAACTGTTGCAGAAAATGAGATCAAGACAATTGTTGAGTCTAGTATTGTTCATTACTAGCTGTTGAAGTAAGTAAAGGGTTGAGTACAGGAGTTCAGTTGACAATTCAGTTAGGGTTCCATTAATATGAGGAAGGTGGAAGTCACCAAGAAAAATGAGGGGGTGTGGGCAGGAGGCTGCCCACATTAGTAATGAGGTTAGCTTGTTAGCATGTGTGATGTCATAATGAGGGGCTCTGTAGCATAGTAGCAAATGTGGTATTTAGGGTCAGTTTGCAGATGATGGTTTCTGGAAAACTGAGTTCATGTCCAATTTGGATATTTTATTTATTTATTTATTTATTAGATTTGTATGCCGCCCCTCTCCGAAGACTTGGGCCAGCTTTGTAAGGTTTGTAAGATTTAGAAACATAGAAACATAGAAGTCTGACGGCAGAAAAAGACCTCATGGTCCATCTAGTCTGCCCTTATACTATTTTCTGTATTTTATCTTAGGATGGATATATGTTTATCCCAGGCATGTTTAAATTCAGTTACTGTGGATTTATCTACCACATCTGCTGGAAGTTTGTTCCAAGGATCTACTACTCTTTCAGTAAAATAATATTTTCTCATGTTGCTTTTGATCTTTCCCCCAACTAACTTCAGATTGTGTCCCCTTGTTCTTGTGTTCACTTTCCCTCCTGGACCTTATTTAACCCTTTAATATATTTAAATGTTTCGATCATGTCCCCCCTTTCCCTTCTGTCCTCCAGACTATACAGATTGAGTTCATTAAGTCTTTCCTGATACGTTTTATGCTTAAAACCTTCCACCATTCTTGTAGCCCGTCTTTGTGATTTAGTGATTTGTTTTATTTATTTATTTATTTATTTATTTGTTTGTTTGTTTGTTTGTTTGTTTGTTTGTTTGTTTACTTACTTACTTACTTACTTACTTACTTACTTACTTACTTACTTATTTATTTATTTATTTATTTATTTATTTATATGCCACCCCTCTACGTAGACTCGTAGACTTGGGGCGGTTCTTTGAGTTCATGTCTAATTTGGATATTTGTAAGCTTTAGTGATCTGGTTTAGTTTGGTTTGGTTTGGTTTGGTTTGGTTTGGTTTGTTTGTTTGTTTGTTTGTTTATTTATATTTGTATGCCGCCCCTCTCCATAGACTCGGGGTGGTTCCTTGCAGTGATGGGAAAATACTTGTAAACAAATAAACAAACTGCAGAAATTTATCTCCTTATAGGCTGTGTCCTTTATATTGTTTCTTGGATTTATAAAAGTGGGGAATCATCACTACTGACTGGTTTGATTAAGGTGTCATTCCTATCCTGAGATTGCATCAATTTGTTTTCTTCTAAAATGATGAGTGGGCGGTGCTGCTAGTTTAGTTTGCCCATTTGTGGATTTCCCAAGTGGGTGAGGATAGCTTATTTATTTTTCTGATCTTTTAAAACTATGCATCATAGACAGATAACCCATCCCAGGGAATTGAGGCAACCCTAATGACAGAATGGGGCAGGCAGAGATAATTAATAGTCACCAGATATTCTGTTGGGCTGTTTAATGTGTATTTATATATTAGGTCACTGTCCACAAGGGAAAGGAAGGTGCAGCTGACATTCACAAACATTTCTTAGTCTTTGACAACTGTGCTGATGCAAAGAGATCAGGGAAATAAGGAACATTTCACCATCAGAGCTGTAAGCCTAATAAAGGTGAGCAAAAGGTGAGAGAACCAGGGAAAAAGGGAACCCGGGGGATAAAAGAAGAAGACAGGCAGAGAATGCATTGATTGGAGATGCTGCAACGGAAGGGAGTTCTGTGAGTGATGAATCACCTCTGTTTAGAACAAAGAAAAAGCAGGCAGCTTGCCAGGAATGGCTTAGGCCAGTTTCATTAAAACTCTTCATTCATCATACTGAAATGAGGCAGCATTTGTTATTGCAGCTATGGTGTGTTGGTGCAGAAGCTATTAGAAAGAGTGGGTGGGCTTTGATAGGAGAGGGGGAAGCAGACATAGAGGGATGTTATCGGAAAGTAAGAGAAAAGAGATGTCTTCCACTGACAAGCCAGGTTTGTTCCTCAATCAGTACCTCAAGTTTCATTTGTCTGAGAGATTATCTTCTCTGTACAAAATCTTACAAATGGTGAATTGCAATCATGTTGCAATGCAACATTCCTCAACCTGATGTCTTCAAGATGTGTTAAGATGAGAGTACAATTTTCAAAGTTCTCAGGCATGAGGTCAATAGTTAGCTGGGAATTCTATCAATTATAATGCCAACATATTTTTGAGATCATGGGGGTTGATAGTCGAGGTCATAATTCTAGTGGTGATATCTGAACTGTATTAAAGTAGATTCATTAAGGACCCCTCAAATTAGATTCAGTTGTTGATACTGCAATTGAAATATCTGCAAGGTAGCACTATAGCTCATTCAACAATACTGGGAATACAACTGATGTAATATTTTGTAAGAAATGCCTATTGCTTATTGATTACATTTCAAATGTGAACCTTAGAAACATTAAACTCCTCCTTTTCTCCTTATCCTATAAACATGTAGAAATTAATGTAAACATGTAAAAATTAATGTGATACTGAATGCATTTCTATCTGATATCTGCAAACAAATTTTAAATTGGGTGATTTACTGGATACAAATCAATCCTGTTCGTGTGTACATGTGCATCCCAGCGGCCAGTTCAGTCCCATATAGCCGGCCTTCTCCAGGTCCCGTCAACCAGACAATGTCGTCTGGGGGAAGAGCCTTCTCTGTGGCAGGCCCATCCCTTTGGAATGAACTCCTTATGGAGATACATACTGCCCCCTCCCTCCTCGTCTTTTGCAAAGCTTTGAAGACCTATCTCTGCCACTGGGCATGGGGGCCATGAGTGTTGAGATTGGCTCTGGCCGATGCTGTGAGCAACTGGATTGGATGGATGTGGATGAGTGTGTTGGGATAGATGGGTTCTTAAGAATTTTTTTAGTTTTGTAGTTTTTTTTTAAAGAAAAATAGATTTCTGCACATTGTATTGTATTGTATTTATTATGTTGAAAAAGGCGGCATAGAAGTCTAAATAAGTATTAAACTATTAAGTAAAGTGTATTTTGTAAAAATGATGACCTACACAGAAAAGAGTTAGAATCTGCCTTTTAATAAGGAATTATTCAGAATTAAAGAAGAAATAGTCATTTTAATTACTTTTTAATTAATTACACATAGTTACTTCAAAAGCACATGTGCATTTAACTTCCTTTTATATGTTGGAAGTAGTGATAAATCTGTGTTTAAAATGACCTTCACGTATAGCGATCTGAATAATAATGAGAGAAGTACTGAATTCAGAGAAGCATCTATGATATTGTAGGTTATATCCTTTTTTCTAATTTAATTTAATTATCTGGACACACCTCAGGGATACTTACAATGCAGTAATAATACCACTAGACAAATTATCTAGCCAGCCACAACACAATATTTGCTGTGAGTAACTTGCTTCTTACTAAAAATCTATTGCTCTGTCCTTTGCTTCCATATTTAGCTTTAGCATCTTTGGGAACAGCTGATAATTGAAACTTGACACTATAATCTTAGAAAGCTGGCTATGCAGGACCATATGGGGATGTTTATTAGAGTTTGCAGGTCAACTCATGTTTAACTGTTCCTTATCACTTAGTGAATGTCATTACAGGAGTAAAAGCCAGATTGCTTATGTCTCTTTCCATTCGGATCTCAGTAGCTTTATTCAAGATCCTTTATTTCAACCAAACCATTCCACAGCATCCCAAAGCTTGTCTAGTGGTGGGCACTACTCACAGAGCACCAGTTTTATGTTGTGTGTGTGTGTTCATGCTTTAAAAAATCAATAAAAATATTAAATAAAAATTATTTCATGTTTGCTGATGTGGAAATAATATGGAACATAGATAATAATATATTATTTATGTTATAAGAATGTAAAAATGTTATTGACAAAGAAGACTAAATCTTGTTTTACTTATATTCATTATTTTATCTGATCCTAGATACATAAGATGATATTAAATAAAGGTGATACTAAATTAAAAGTAAACTTGAATTAAAAAGCAAAATATCTCCGGGACCGCCTTCTGCCGCCCAAATCCCAGCGACTGGTTAGGTCCCACAGAGTTGGCCTTCTCCGGGTCCTGTCGACTAAACAATGTCATTTGGTGGGACCCAGGAGAAGAGCCTTCTCTGTGGCGGCCCCGACCCTCTGGAACCAGCTCCCCCCAGATATCAGAGTTGCCTCCACCCTTCTTGCTTTTCACAAGCTCCTTAAAACCCACCTCTGTCGTCAGGCATGGGGGAATTGAAATTTTTTTTCTCCCTTCCCCCTAGGCTTATAGAATTTATACATGGTATGCTTGTTGGTATGATTGGTTTCTTAAATTGGGGTTTTTTAGATTACTTTTTAATATTAGATTTGTTACATTGTTTTTTATTGTTGTTAGCCGCCCCGAGTCTTCGGAGAGGGGCGGCATACAAATCTAAATAAACTAAACTAAACTAATATACAATTCATGCAAGAAAATAGCTCAATGCTTTAATTACAGATGGATATTATCAGAGGTGGTTCAGATCGGTTCACCCAAACTAGTAGTGACCCACTGGTGACATCACAAAAATATCACGCAACTGGTTCATTCGGTGCCACTCTTTGGACACCATCATCTTTTATTTATTTTTATTTTTTGAATTTTTTTTAAAAAAAATTATTCTGAGCATGCACAGAAGGTGAGTTTATGGCACTGTGCATGCAGTTGCCATCTTGTTTTTGGCTTTTGGGGGGGAGTCTTTTCTTTTTGACACTGAGCCACGAGGCATGGCCACGAGGTGTGGCCACGAGGTATGGAAGGAAGAGAACTGGAAGCAAGGTAAGTTAGAACACACCCCTGGATATTAGGTAATCAAAATTCAAATCAGAAATGTGAATCTACATGATATAATGCCTTAGTTAAAGATAACTAATGTTATTTAAAGGCAACTACCCTGAGTTGCCTTTAGTCATTAAATCAAGATTAATTAAAACATTGCTTGATATGGTGCTGAGATATATTAACTTATAAATGCAATACATAATGTTTTTCAGAATTATTTTTGTCACCCAACATTGTTAAGATTGATTAGATTCAATATTCAATATTCAATAGTGGTTTCAGGCAAGAACATTTCCCACATCACTGGGAAATCTGAAGGATAAAACCAAAACTTTCTACCTAAATTTGTATTTTATTATTTTGCTACGCCTAATTCCCCCATGTGAGACAACAGGGATATTTTTGGGGGTGGGGAAGAATGATCTCATATGAGAAATCATATATACTGCTCAAAAAAATAAAGGGAACACTCAAATAACACATCCTAGATCTGAATGAATGAAATATTCTCATTGAATTCTTTGTTCTGTATAAAGGACAACAGCATATGAAATTGATTGTCAACCAGTGTTGCTTCCTAAGCGGATAGTTTGATTTCACAGATGTTTGGAGTTATATTGTGTTGTTTAAGTATTTCCTTTATTTTTTTGAGCAGTGTATTTAATTATGATTATCCTGGATAATGATATCTTGATAATATAGTCCTGAATGTTAGCTCAGTTGATTTAGAGAAGTGTTTGTATCTCTGAAAGGCAAACTGTAAGTAGAAAATACAGGGATTTTATTTTTATTTTTTAAATAGTTTAAATTGTTTAGGTACTCTTCTCCAGTACAACCTTGTAATTTTAGTCTGGATGTCATCTGAGGACAGGTAAAAACATTATATTTTCTAATATTCCTCTGCTGCTTTGCTGTGTCTCCTAATTAAGAATCTCAATTTTTAACTTCAGTTTACTTTGTTATAAATTCCAAGTACCATTACATTATAATTGGTTTTTAATATACTTGCTATAATTTTTTTATTTAGAGCCAATCCTATCCACAATTTAGTCATTACTACAATTGTGATGCTAGTTCATACTACATAAATAACCATCAGATAAAATAATGGCAAGAAATAATAGTCTGTGCAATAGACTACCTTTAAATTTAAATTTCAGTTTTTAGCTAAACTGTTTATAGGGTCATATTAGGACACTTACTATCTGTCATTCTAATTTTTTAATGGGTTATTAATGAGGATAAATGGACAACTCCAGTAATGGACCACTGTGCATTCTCTTAGAGATAAATAATAATTAAAGTAAAAATTCCTATGTAAGACTTTAAATGTTAATTAAAGCTGGCTTTGGAGACTCCTATTTATTCAATTTTTTCAATTCAATTTAAAGGATTTGAATTTTCAATTCAATTTAAAGGAGTGGGGGGAGATTAATCTCCCCCCACTCATTTTTTTCTCTTGACCTCTATTATGTTTATGTTCAGTTGGACGGAGTGTGTATGATTGTGTAGCAGATAAGTTTTTATAACAATATATTTTAAATTAGTTTTTTTAAAAATTTTAATGTTAGGTTTGTATTTAGATTGTATCGCTGTTAGGTTGTGACCCGCCCAGAGTCTTCGGAGAGGGGCGGCATACAAATCTAATAAATTATTATTATTATTATTTATTATTATTATTATTATTATTATTATTATTATTATTATTATTATTATTATTATTACAAAGTCTAACCAGAACAAATAAAAACAATTACTAAATATGCAATTACTTACTTACTTACTTACTTACTTACTTACTTACTTACTTACTTATTTGTATGCTGCCCCTCTCCGTAGACTCGGGGCGGCTAACAACAGTAATAAAAAACAGCATGTAAATCCAATACTAAAACAACTAAAAAACCCTTATTGTAAAACCAAACATACATACAAACAAACATATCATGCATAAATTGTAAAGGCCTAGGGGGAAAGAATATCTCAGTTCCCCCATGTCTGACGGCAGAGATGGGTTTTAAGGAGCTTACAAAAGGCAAGGAGGGTGGGGGCAATTCTAATCTCCGGGGAGAGTTGATTCCAGAGGGCTGGGGCCGCCCCAGAGAAGGCTCTTCCCCTGGGCCCCACCAAACGACATTGTTTTGTTGACGGGACCCGGAGAAGGCCCACTCTGTGGGACCTAACTGGTCGCTGGGATTTGTGCAGCAGAAGGCGGTCCCTGAGATAATCTGGTCCGGTGCCATGAAGGGCTTTATAGGTCATAACCAACACTTTGAATTGTGACCGGAAACTGATCAGCAACCAATGCAGACTGCGGAGTGTTGGTGTTACATGGGCATTTTTGGGAAAGCCCATGATTGCTCTCGCAGTTGCATTTTGCACGATCTGAAGTTTCCGAACACTTTTCAAAGGTAGCCCCATGTAGAGAGCATGACAGTAGTCGAGCCTCGAGGTGATGAGGGCATGAGTGAGTGTGAGCAGTGACTCCCGGTCCAAATAGGGCCACAACTGGTGCACCAGGCGAACCTGGGCAAACGCCCCCCTTGCCACTTACTTGCTTGCTTACTTACTTACTTACTTACTTACTTACCTACCTACCTACTGGATCTCATTTATACATTCTACTTGTTTCCTTTCCCTTTTCTCTTTTAGTTCTGAATAAAGGCAACATAAGTGCCAGATAGAAAATGCAAAGAGAACCAGTGTAAAAATGTGTGTCATCATATAAATGACATGCTTGTGCCAGATGCTGGTAGACATATGTAGAAGAGGACATCAGATGTCTCCTCACTCATTTTACCTTTGTGACCAATTTCAATTTGCTGTGGGCATCAGTGCTTTTCATTTTTAGATACTGTAAGATTAAAATTTATAGCAACAATTATGTATGATAGGAATGGGAAAACTGTGCTTCCTGATGAGCTCCCATCCCCCAGATGCACTTATTTGTGACTACAAAATTCTGTCCTTTGGTCTTTTTTTTATTTGGGAGATTTGAGGACTTTAAAGTATAAACTGGATTCTTTAATTTTACAGAAGCATATTGTACTTCTTAGTACTAATTGTTTTTAAACATAGATTATGGTGAATTACAGGACCACATACCCCAGCTGAAATCAATTCTGTCCACATATTTTCACCAACATGTAACCTGTTGATGCCATTTAAGCTGAAATGGCAAATCTATCTGGTTTTTATATCACCATCTATATCTCATATAAAGGGATTCTACAGCTCTTTAGACCATAAGGAGTATGAACAACATTAGGAGAGGGCAGTCCATAGCAATAGAGATGATCTTTAAGGACACTTGTTCAATGACTGTTCAAACTTAGATAGCACTGAACAAGTGGTACTTATGACCAGTCCTTGAAGTTCCTGCAACTATAACACTTAACATTCACATAGACTTTTTACTACAGTTGAACCATATCATTCCTTTCCTGTTAGGGCAGTAATACACCCAATCTTCCTTTCTAAAGTCTGGATTTAGCTGAAGCAGTACAGTACTTTATTATTAGTAGTATTAGTATTAGTATTAGTATTTATTAGATTTGTATGCCACCCCTTTCCGAAGACTCGGAAGAGTTCACAACAGCAAAGCACAGTACAAATCCAATGATTAAAATGGTTAAAACCCTTAATATAAAAACAGTCATACATCCCAAACAAACCATACATAAAACGGAACGGCCAGGGGAAATCAATTTCCCCATGCCTGATGGCAGAGGTGGGTTTTAAGGAGTTTGCGAAAGGCAAGGAGGGTGAGGGCAATCCTAATCTCCAGGGGGAGTTGATTCCAGAGGGTCAGGGCTGCCACAGAGAAGGCTCTTCCCCTGGGTCCTGCCAGACGACATTGTTTCGTCGACGGGACCCGGAGAAGGCCAACTCTGTGGGACCTAACCGGTCGCTGGGATTCGTGTGGAAGAAGGCAGTCCCAGAGATGTTCTGGTCCGATGCCATGAAGGGCTTTATAACCAGCACTTTGAATTGTGGTCATAATCAACACTTTGAATTGTGACCGGAAACTGATCGGCAACCAATGCAGACTGCAGAGTGTTGGTGTAACATGGGCATACCTGGGAAAGCCCATGATTGCCAACCAAACTTTGAGTTTGGTTGGCTCTGATTCGATTGTCCTTGAATACATTTTTGTTTTCATTGATCCCACACTTCGTATTTTTTCCTCTTTTCTGTTTGACTGTTTGTGCTAGCTTAATAGTGAAGGACTATGTTGGCTCTAAGGAAAGGACATAAATAGAAAAAAATTGTACAGTTTATCTTATCCCAAATTAATTACAGAAAGGAATTATTACATGTATGGCATCTATAACAAGCCATAATGATATATGACACAAGAATATAAGTTATTTTAGCTTGTGGACACTATGTCAGTGTGAGTTCTGCCTCCACCTCTTCTTCAGATGTCAATGATTACATTAGTGCCAAAAAAGACATAACATTTGCTTGGATTTTTTTCTATCTGAACAACGTACAGTATTTCTTTGTTTAAATACAGATTAATTATTTATAAATAATCAATCAATCTAACAAAAAGGGTAAAATCTCATTAAAGGCAGGCTCAATTAACAGACACATCGGCATAGATTTCCCGGCAGCAATGCAGATATAGTTTGCCATTGTCAGCTTCTAAGGTGCTTTTTGACTTCCTAATCTAAACCACACACTTCTATCCTTTGAAGATCTTCCATTGAAGCATAAACTGTATGGACCATGTATCCCAGATGCTGCCACCTGCTCTACAGATGTCTAAGCTAAACTACAAGGAAATAGAAATAGGATGCCCAGCCTCTAATTGTCTTCATTTGTGTGTATGTGAGCATGCAAATGTGCACAAAGTAGTGTGTAGAGTTCTCTGCCTAAAGTTACAAGTTTCTGTTGTCAACTGGGAAAATAATCCCACAAAGAGAATTTCCAAAGTTTTTCCCTTGAAATTTCCTCCTAGACACATTTATTATTATTATTATTATTCACAGAATTCTCTCTGGCTTAAGACAGGAAAAGCTGTAAGTAGCAGAATTGAATTATTCAGTTCTCCTCATCTTTTGATGTATTTTTTAGTACTTCAAGAGCATTTGGGGGACTATAACAGAAAGCCTAGGAAAAAGAAGAGCCAGAGTTTCATAATAGCTAAACCAATTGTTTTAGGGCTTATAAGAAGTAAATCAAATTGGGGGAAAATATACTGGCTTGAATTTCAGCAGCTTGAGCCTAAAACTTGTATAGAGTAACAATACACAACCATCTAGATTTTCCTTCCTTCCTTCCTTCCTTCCTTCCTTCCTTCCTTCCTTCCTTCCTTCCTTCCATCCTTCCTTCCTTCCTTCCTGCCTGCCTGCCTTCCCTCCCTCCCTCCCTCCCTCCCTCCCTTAAGGTCCCATCTATCAAAATATTTGCCTGGCAAGCCTTTCTTGAACATAATATCCACCTCTTCTTTTTCATTTTTTTCCATCCCCAGTGGATGAGTCCAGAACTTATTGACATTCTACTCTTTCTTTTGCCTTTGAAAGCACTGAGGTATGATGCAGAATAAACCTGTGTTCATATCAAATGTTTCTATTTTCAGATCAGCTTCTTGGGGGTGGCTGGAGGAATAGGAGGTGAGAAGTTGTAGAGGATTATTGCTTTTTTGTTTGCTTAAGACAGACATGTCGGCTATTTCAGGGGTCTTGATCTGTGCCTAATGGTCCAGGTCTAATGGCACCGAAACAGAATGGGAAAGCAGCAAAACAGAGCTTGAAGCCTCTTAGTTATATTTCCAAGATTTGAAGTGGCCAATTGACTAGTATTAAACTTTGCAGAGAGAGGAGGAAGATGATAAATAAAAAAGCAAGCCATATACAAGGCTTATTACGCAGGTACCTAAATGGCCATTTCAGCAGGTGTTATATATGGGACTATTTTGTTATTTTAAAAAATAAATAAATTACCTATTACTTTGTGTTCCCCAATTTTATCAGTATATCCTGAGGTGTCACCCCAATCTGCAAACATCAACTGATCTGCATACATCAACTGCATCAATTACTCAAGGTTTTACCCCACGAAATAATCAAGACAGCCAACCAACCCACTTGCAGCAGCTGAGCCAGCACTCCACAACCACCCACCACTATTTATAGTGGGACGGCAGCTTTGATCATACTTTGTTTTCCTGAGCAGAAAGCCGAAAGCATCAGGCTGAAGTTGCCAAGTGGGTCGTCATCGAAACATCCCCATGATTCTCTGAACCTTACATGGGAAGAAACCCATATATGCCAAGACCTATATACCTATACCTATGAAAGTCTACGAGATATATATATATATATATATATATATATATATATATATATATATACAGTAGATATATATACAGTATATATACTGTATATATACTGTAGATTTTCATGGGTGTGTATATATATATATATTAGATGAATCTTATTTGATTATCAGCAAAATATGTTACACTTATAGATTATAGTTGTCAACTATAAAAAGTTTATCTGCCTTGGAATATGGCCCCTGGTCGGGCCAAGAGACAAAAAGGAAGCTGTGATGCTCCTTCAATATACCAGGGTTACTCAACAAAAAAATCACACACAAATACCCCTTCCCTAGTACAAGCTATTACAGCAGATGAGTCTGTAGTCTAATAGCTAAGGCCTCTGCATTGTAAGGCCTCTGGGTTCAAATCCCAGTAAGGGTATGGCTACCTGATGAAGGCAAATAAGCCCAAAATAGATCTATAGAAGCCTGCCTTGCTTTTCATTAGCAGCACAATATGTTACATATGTGTGTGTGTGTTTTGCATACCACCCAATATATAGCTTGAGTGCCACTAGAATAAGACCAACTAGGGGAAAAAATGAATCTTAGATTAGTATCCCTAGAGGTTACATGCAGAGAAGAGCCTTCTCTGTGGCGGCCCTGACCCTCCAGAACCTGCTCCCCCCAGATATCAGAGTTGCCCCCACCCTCCTTGCCTTTTGCAAGCTGCTTAAAACCCACCTATGTCGTCAGGTATGGGGGAATTGAAATTTTTCCCTTCCCCTAAGCTTATAGAATTTATACATGGTATGCTTGTATATATGATTGGTTTTATAAATTGGGGTTTTTTAGATTATTTTTAATATTAGATTTGTTTCCATTGTCTTTTTTATTGTTGTTAGCCGCCCCAAGTCTTCAGAGAGGGGCGGCATACAAATCTAATAAATAAATAAAATAAATAAATAAATAAATTAGTGTGTCATGTTCATGTCTAAGAATGCAATCTGTAAAAAGAGAAGGGTTAGAAAGAAGACTGTGCATTTTTATCACAATGACCAAACTGAATAACCATTGCCTCAAGTCTTTCTTTATTAAAGAATCTTTTACTGATGCAAGTCTGGACAAGATAGGAAAATAGCCACATCTAAGTACACGCTACAGACACTATTTTGGGTTATACAGCGTTTTTATTTTACAGCTCATCCAACACTCAGATAAATCACATCTCTTTCTACCACGCATTCGGATCCCACCCATGTGTGAAAGATAGATGGGAAAAGAGCTGATCAACAACTCTTTGATTAATGTGCAAGAAAGTATTGATTCATCCAAGTGGGATGAAAGGAAGAAATGAAATAGTAATCTGTTGACATGTCTGATGTCCTGCTGGCATTAGAAACCAGAGGAGAAATATGTGTCTACAGTGTGTGTGTGTGTATGCATGCATGCTCATGCCCACCTACAGATTTCTTATTTTTATTTCACTAGATGTATTTACGTAAAATTATCTTTCTGCTCTACACACCCACACAAACACACACACACTGCAAATTTATTTACTTATTATTTATGTATTTATTGGATTTGTATGCCGCCCCTTTCCGAGGACTCAGGGCGGCTCACAACATATCAAAAAGTACAAAACGGTATACATCTCGAAAGATCCACTATCCCCCACTTACCCAACCCTTTTCTATTTATATTTTCCCCTCCTTCAAATTCCTCCTCCTACCTTTAAATTATTTTGCTTTCCCTTTCCTTTCCATAAATCAATCTTACTTACCTATTATCAGCCAGTATATATATATATTATTTATTTATTTATTTATTTTATTTATTGGATTTGTATGCCGCCCCTCTCCGTAGACTCGGGGCGGCTAACAACAGTAACAAAAAACAGCATGTAAATCCAATACTAAAACAACTAAAAAACCCTTATTGTAAAACTAAACATCCATACATACAAACATACCATACATGAATTGCAAAGGCCTAGGGGGAAAGAATATCTCAGTTCCCCCATGCCTGATGGCAGAGGTGGGTTTTAAGGAGCTTACGAAAGCCAAGGAGGGTGGGGGCAATTCTAATCTCCGGGGGGAGTTGGTTCCAGAGGGCTGGGGCCGCCACAGAGAAGGCTTTTCCCCTGGGCCCCGCATATGTTATGAAATGTAAATCGAACAATAAGATAATTATCTCAATGGCAAAGGCAACCTTTTGTATAGTTCAAGACATACAGTATCATTACCATTATTATGTAACGATCTTTTTGTTTTCACATATCCTCTCGACTTTATGTACCCCCCTTCCCCCTTCCCCACTTTACCATTTGAAAATTAATAAACTTTATTTTTCTAAAAAAAAATCCAATGAATATGACTGAAAGAACTTAAACATAGAAACATAGAAACATAGAAGACCGACGGTAGAAAAAGACCTCATGATCCATCTAGTCTGCCCTTATTTTCTGCATTTTATCTTAGGATGGATATATGTTTATCCCAGGCATGTTTAAATTCAGTTACTGTGGATTTATCAACCACGTCTGCTGGAAGTTTGTTCCAAGGATCTACTATTTCAGTAAAGTAATATTTTCTCATGTTGCTTTTGATCTTTCCCCCAACTAACTTCATATTGTGTCCCCTTGTTCTTGTGTTCACTTTCCTATTAAAAACACTTCCCTCCTGGACCTTATTTAACTCTTTAACATATTTAAATGTTTCGATCATGTCCCCCCTCCAATATTTTTTTTAAAAAAACATTCATCACCATTCACTCCATAAATACACTAAAAATATTATTGGTCAGGGGACCCAGGCCTGGTGGCATAAATAGGTCTTTAAACTTTTTCGGAAGGCAAGGAGGGTGGGGGCAGTGCAAATCTCTGGGGGGTGCTGATTCCAGAGAGCCGGCCCCCCACAGAGAAGGCTCTTTCCCTGGGCCCCACCAAACAACATTGTCTGGTTAACGGGACCCTGAGGAAGCCGACTCTGTGGGACCTGACCGGCCACTGGGATTCGTGTGGCAGAAGGCAGTGTCGTAGGTAATCTGATGATTGGAGTTAGCTACAGGAGGTCTTTGAATACTACCCATTGTTTAACAACCAAACAGAAAAAGAGCTTCTTATAACCAGTCCTTGCACTTGCAACCATTGCAGTGTCCCAAAATCACATGATCGAAATTTGGGCAAATGGCATGCATTTATGATGGTTACAACATTCCAGTCCAGAGTGATGTGATTGTTTCTTGCAACCTTCCCAGGCCGGCTGACTTTTGATGAACAAAGTCAATTAGGCAACCCATATTTAGTTAATGACTACATGATTCACTTAATGGCTCCATAAAAAAGGTGATAAAATCAGGTGAAACTCATTTAACAACCACATTGCTTAGCAACCAAAATTATGGTTCTAACTGTGGTTGTAAGACAAGGACTATCTGTACAGTTGGGAATCCAAAACTGATCCAAAGGATAGAATGATCAATTTTATTTTCTTCTAAATATATTACTTTTGTCTCAATTTTTTCCTACTTGGCTGATAAGATCATCTATCATTTCTTTCCATTAGTTTCTTTTTCAGATTGAACTTTTTTTTTCTTCACATGTACTTTACATCTGACTGCTATCAAGCTGCTTGAAGATGAGGAGTTTTAAATGCTTAAATAATCTCTGAGGTTGGTGTTTGTTTGTAGACGTTTCATTACCTGATTAGGTAACACCATCAGTTCTATTGAGTATGAGATTTGCTCCCCATTTATTCAAAGTAGCTGGTTCTATTGATGTTGGTAGAGGATAGTTTTGTCTTGTAGTTTCATGATTAGGACTTTATTTTCTGCTTGATTGTTTGTCTGTTTCTGGGTTTTTTTTGCCCTTCTTATTGTCTTTTTAATGCTAGGTAAATTCAGCTTATCTCTATGTGTCTATTGATGACTGATTTATCTGAACACCAAGCTTCTAGGAATTCCCTAGCATTTTTGGATTTAACGTGATTGAAGATGCTCATCATTTCGCAGTTGAAAGTGTACAACTTACAATCCTTACATTTCATATTGTAAATGACTTGTGTTTTTATTTCTTAGACTACTGGACCTTTTGCTTATTATTAGATATCCCCAATAGCAGATTGTCATCGTGGATTTTGAATGTACATTGCAGGCAAGAGGCTTCTTGGCCATAAGTTAATTAATTCACAATTGAGAAATTACGATATTAAAATGAGGATGTTTGCACTGTTGCTTTGCTTCATATATATCTAATTATATCATAGAGCACATTTGAAGATTCTCATGGAACTTTGTTGATTAATACATCTTATCCATTAATGGTTGATGAAATTCTATTCCTTGAATGTACTGATATAATTTGATAATAAAATTGTCAACATAATTTGCTTAATTGGAAAGGTGAAATTTGAAGACTTTGCAAGCTGTCTTTGGCAAGCAAGAAGACACTTACTTTAAGAGGTTGGGGGAGGGGTTGCCTTTTCATATAAATAACATTAGAATACGTACTGAATATTTTTCATTTATCATATGCCTAGCATTAATAAAATATTTAAACCTCATGATGTCATCTCTAGCAATCAAGCCCTGCTGGGCCATGTGCCAAAACTGCATATTAATCAGTAGCAACCATGAGATATGCTTCTCAGACAAGGCTGAGTTTAGATCCATAAATACGATTTAGTTTTTTCGAAGTAACATAATTAAGGATGAACTATAGATTTATGCTGCATTATAGGGCTGCATCAGGTTTGTGTTTGATCTCAGGAAACCAGAGTAGTTCTGGTCAGGGAGAGCAGGACCAACTTGGCATCACTGGTGGTCAGGGAGCCCCTGTGATGGACTGAGCAGTCTGCCAGCAGAAATGAGCTCAAAAGCTCCATTTTTGGCTGGGTGGCTTCCTGTAATCATTTGCCAGTAAAAATGGAGCTCAGGGCAGGCACACACAGCCCTCACAAGCTCCATTTTTTGCTGGCCATGGACCAATCTTTCACTATTGCCAGAGTGGCCCTGTGGGTCAGCCTGTTGGTATGTCTTGGTATAGCTAGGCTATGAGACCTTTGACATACACTGAGCAGAGAATTTTAACAGAGTGTGGATGTGTGGTAAAGCTAAAGAAAAGGACACAGATTTAGCTATGCTTAATAAGTACTATTTACATATATACAAAATAGAAACAATTCATAACAAGCACTAAGCAAATATACTCCCCCCTCAAGGCAAAGCAAAAGTGAATGAGCGTTAAAGCATCATTGAGGGAAGGAGTACTGGCGCCCTCTTATGGCGAACCAGCCCAAAATATTTAAAGTGATAGTACAAGAGGCTACAATAGGTAGTTTACAATGGCAAACCCTAACAACCATGTACCTTGTACTAACACAGCCCCCTGGCTTTTGCTTAACATTTATTTGAAAGGTCCCATTAAAAAAAATATTATTTTTTCCAGGAATCTGTTTGTCGTGCCATTCCTGGGCCAAAATCTATCAATCATGCCATTTACAGACCATTTCCACTGGTCGGATAGCATCTCCCCCCCCCCATGTGAGGGGGAGGAGCCCATGACTGCATACATACATACATACTACACATTCAAATAATCTGCTTTTATTCTTATATGGTTGCCTTGCTTTACTTGAAAGACATAAAGACACATATAAAACAATATACTGTATATCCTGGAATTAATTTGGGAAAGCAAAGTTAAGCATGGACAGGATAAATAAATAGGAGATCCTCTACTGAGTTACGCCAGTAACAGCTAGCTATTTAGTTAGCGAGCTAAACTTTGATGAGCTTTTTGAGTCAATATGTTCTCCTCCTGGCACCTCTGAACTGAAAAAAAAAATAGCCATCTGGGAGAGTTATATTCCTAATATACCCAAACTAGATGGCTCTCAAAGGAAATTAGATTTGCTCTGACCTTCATTTAAAGTGAATACCAATTTGAAATTTAGTAGCTTAAGGATGCAATCTTACTCAGATTTATTTATCAAAAATTAATTTCTCTCTCTTTCTCCCTGTAAGAATCCAATGGGTCTTAAGTAATGGGTATGAAATTTTAATATTGTGATTATGCACATCTCACAGCTTTCTCTAGTTATCTACCTTAGAAGGCAGGATGTGGTATGGGCTTCAAAATTTTATTTATTTATTCATTTGTCCAATACACAAATACATAGGAAGAAAAATAAACATGTGGTAATATATATAAGGGTAAAAGTGAACTTAGAGGAGAGGATATATGAAAGGAAGAGAATATATATGATAGGTGAAAGAAAGGAAAGACAATTGGACAGGGGACAAAAGGCACACCAGTGCACTTATGTACGCCCCTTATTGGCCTCTTAGGAACCTGGAGAGGTCAATCGTGGAGAGTCTAAGGGCGAAATGTTGGGGGTTAGGGGTTGACACAATTGAGTCCGGTAATGAGTTCCACGCTTCGATAACTTGATTGTTGAAATCATATTTTTTTACAGTCAAGTTTGGAGAGGTTCGTATTAAGTTTGAATCTGTTGCGTGATCTTGTGTTATTGCGGTTGAAGTTGAAGTAGTCATTGACCGGTAGGACATTGCAGCATATGATCTTGTGGGCAATACTAAAATCGTGTTTTAGGCGCCGTAGTGTTATGAGGTGTTATGGAGATTGTAGCAAATCTCAGGATTGTAGACTGAACTGGGAAGCTGAAAAACATTCCACAAGACCCAAAAATAAAACATTTGTTCATTGTTTCCCCAAAAATATGCATGACTGCGTCCATATTGTTATGAGAGGGGCTGAACTCATTATGAAGATGTCTTTACTGGTTTATAATTGTTTGGGCCAATTTTTATACTGCTGATTTAATATAATAAAGGAAATGAGATTAGAAAGGATATAATATATGCATTGAGAAAAAAAGCAATATAGAGTTTTTCCTTTGGGGTGGGGGGAAGCATGACTTATTTTGATGTAATAAAATAGGCTGCAAATGATTTGACTGACACTTTAGCTTATGCCACAGGAGACATTTTAACTGAGGAGGAGAGTATAATGGAAATAAAAGATATGATTTCATAGATATAGCTGGGTACCAAGAGACAGAGGCAATGCATTTCCTGTTAGAATTGATTACCTAGTACTTAATGGACAAAATATGTGCATGTAAGCATTCATGTGACTTAATTTTTTTTTGCTCAGAAAGCTCAGAGAGGAGAGTGCTTTGGATCAGGAAATACAGTACATCCAAGGCAGTTTTCTATCGTCATTTTCCCGTTCCATTCAGCCCTTCTTTAAGTGAATTTACAACTCCCAGGTTACAATGGCCTAATAGCACAGACAGTACATTGAACAGATACTGACCTCCCACACTGAAATTCCCATTAACTCGCAAATAAAAGCTCTCTTAGGGGTTTGTGATGGCTTAATTGACCTACATTTAATTAATACAGACTAGTTAAATCCAATACATTTAATCCATATTATACACCCATGTGGACAATCTCTTCATAAGAATAACAGTAGGCTGGTGCCCTCAGGAAGACAATTGGCCATTTTATATGACCTTTCCAGCATGTCATAATATCACTTTGCCAAGAACATTGATTTGATGGCAAAATGGACACTGCAACCTAGAAATAAATGGACAACTGTTTCCATGTAGTTTAAAGACTGATTTTTGATGGAATTAAGACAATGATTCCTTCGTACATTTGCCTATGTCAGGGGTATGCAAAGTTGGTTCTTCTATGACTTGTGGACTTCAACTCCCAGAATTCCTGAACCAATCATGCTAGCTCAGGAATTCTGGGAGTTGGAGTACACAAGTCATAGAAGAGACACCTTTGCCTACCCTTGGTCTATACTATTCTTGGACAATCTGGAAAAATAAATCTACCCACACATGTACATGAAATTCTTGAATAGTTGTAAATAAAAAAAGGATTGGTTGATATCTGAAAAAGAAAATATTAGCCATCCTTAAAGCAGTAAGAAAGGGCCACCATAACTTGATGTGCCAGAGCACATATATCTACCTAAATTCTTCAATGTGGCCCCCAGAAATTCTTCAGATGTGCAGATTTTGACAATGAAAAGGAGAATTTATTATTATTATTATTATTATTATTATTATTATTATTATTATTATTAATATTATTATGTCAGTTTAACACAGCAAACAAGATCACTATGCTGGATTTTGTATTTCATCACCAGTCAGGCACTTCCCAAGCACCTAGGACTGCGTGATGTAGCGGCGAATTATGTTTGCCAATCCCAGTAAAGCAGCCTTTTGCAATTGACAGATGGAGATTTTGTCAATTCCGATGGTTTTCAAATGTCCGCTGAGATCCTTTGGTACTGCGCCCAACGTGCCAAGTACCACTGGGACCACTTTCACTGGCTTATGCCAGAGTCGTTGCAGTTCGATTTTTAGATCTTCGTATGTCACTAATTTCTCTAGCTGCTTCTCCTCAATTCTGCTGTCTCCTGGGATTGCGATGTCGATGATCCATACTTTCTTTTTCTCCACGATCACAATGTCTGGTGTGTTATGCTTCAGAATTCGGTCAGTCTGAAGTCGGAAGTCCCACAGTAGTTTTGCTTGCTCATTTTCAACCACTTTTTCAGGATTATGATCCCACCAGTTCTTTGCCACTGGTAAATGGTAGTTCCGGCACAAGTTCCAGTGGATCATCTGTGCCACAGCATCATGTCTATGCTTGTAGTTAGTCTGTGCGATCTTTTTGCAGCAGCTGAGTATGTGATCAATTGTTTCATCTGTTTCTTTACAGAGTCTGCACTTTGGATCGTCTGTTGATTTTTCAATTCTGGCTTTGACAGCATTTGTTCTAATGGCCTGTTCTTGTGCCGCCAGTATTAGTCCTTCTGTCTCCTTTTTGAGTGTTCCACTTGTAAGCCATGACTAGGTCTTTTCTTTATCCACTTTGCCTTCAATCTTCTCCAAGAACTGGCCACGCAATGCTTTGTTCATACGACATTGAGTTACATTTTTTCTGTACTGGTCCTTAGTTTGCTTTATTATTATTATTATTATTATTATTATTATTATTATTATTATTATTATTATTTAGATTTGTATGGCTCACAATATAATTAAGGAAGTGGGAAATGAATGGATTAATATGCACTTATTTCAATATAAAATTAATATTTCTTTTAATTTTTCTCACATTGTATAACTTAATCTCAGTATAGCATTCAAAACTCAATATTGCCCTTGCTTCCTCTTTGCAAAAATAAGTTGGACTAATAGTTGGACTGAGACTTAATATTAACCTAGAATGTGATTAAGCTGCTGCTTTTTGCACTGTTCCTAATACCTCCCCATAAATATTGTAATAATTATGTTTTCAAGGCCATATTGCTGCTGTTCTTAAAAAGGAACTGCTGGTGATACTGCGAAGACAACATGGCTTTCATCTGTTCGAGGAGCAGTGTGGAAAACTGCCAAACCAAAAGAGCAAACAAGGAACACAGGAATTAGAGCAAGACTTTTCTTTAGATTTTTCCCTATCTTAATAAATGCCAGGGTTTTCTTTTCTTTCTCTATTTCTGATTGCTTTTCCTTATATTACAAGTTATGTTCAGTCCTGTTAGATCCTTGCAGGAATGAAGAACTGTAGACTTAGGTTAAGTAACGGTTCTTTTTATTCAGAGCAGAAGGTAACAGTTTAAGAAACGAAACAAGACAACAACATGGCCGTGCCTGGCAGCTATATATACCCCTAGCTGCCAGGCTCAGCCAACCAATCACCTTTCAGTATTTTCCCGCCCAAGGAATATGGGGCGGGAACAAGGCCTAACTGTCCTCTGGACACAACAAGTCCTTTTAACTTTAAAACTAATGGAATATTGCCATTTACTTCAGTATAATTTGCCCATCATCTCAGTCCATCATTGTTTAAAATGATACTCCAAAATAATATTTATCTCTCATATTCTTTTGCCTTTCAGAAGTTTCCTGCTCATTTGAGATTGATCACAAATTCTATGAGAACAAATTGAATTCTAGCAAATTGAAGTTTCAAATCAAGCATGATGCATCTTTTCATTGGTATTGGAATGCCATTTTCCTTAGCATGGCTGGAATAGAGTGAAAAAGGATGCAGACAGTTTATTTTGGATTAATTGAAATGCTATCCAAACTAACCTTCACTAGAATTAAAATGTTGAAATTGTCTTATGCAAATCAATCCCTATTTATTTTGCTCAATGATTACAAGAAAATGATAAATAAAACAATGTTATTAACAACAACAACAACAACAACATATTTGGTTTCATTTTAGTTTTATCTTCATTACACCAATATTCAATTAAATATAGGAAGAATGCAGAAATTAAACAAAATCACGATCATATAAAAAATGTCGATATATAAGTGTCCTGCCGGACTCTCAAGGGTTACAAATTTCAGACACACACACACATTTGAAAATTCAAAACAATGTTCTTTATCCCAAAATTCAAAATAAACTAAGCACTCTTTTTGTATTGCCAAGAACAAGGGTTCAAATTTCACACATACACACATTTGAAAATTCAAAACAATGTTCTTTATCCCAAAATTCAAAATAAACTAAGCACTCTTTTTGTATTGCAAAGAACACTCATCCCAAAACAACTGGGTAGTCTGTACAATTAACCTTAAGCAGTCATTAAGTATTTAGCTAGCAGCTGTGAAGAAACTTCACACCCCTTCTTCTTCCAGTGAAGTGACACACACACACACACAAGTTGCTCTGCTTTGTTTTCAAAGGCGTGAAAAATCAACAAGCAAAGTCCAGAAACCAGAAACCCAGGATTCCTGACAAACTGCGATCAGATACTCTTCCACAATGGCCAAACCCACACGCTGCTATTTATAGCAGCAGCCCTAATTACTGGAGCCCCACCCAACCACAGGTGGTCTCATTTTCTCTTGTAATAATCCTTTAGTTGCTGTCTCCTATGCATCACTCTACGCATGCATGGATGTGTCATTAATTCTTGTTCAAAATCCAAAGATGATACAGATGATTGATCTCCTCCTGGGTTGTCTGCCAAACTCCCCTCTTCCCTGTCACTCATGCTGCCTTGGTCAGAGGAGGCTTCATCGGCAGATTCCATCGGGAGCAAAACAGGCCTGCGGCATGTGGATGTCTCCCCCACATCCACCTGCACATTCCTTGGGGCAGGAGCTGGGCCAGAGCTAACCACAACATATATGCATGATTCTCCATAAAACTACAAGTTAATTTCAAATAAATAGGAATTATTGTTGACTCCTCAAGAGTCTTATATAGCAATGGAGATTAACTTGAACAAAGCTATTTGTGAAGCCAATAGCTTCAAGATATGTTGGGTCATTCTGCAGAACCCCCTCTTGGTGGCTTTTAAATTGTTTTCTGAAAATGTCAGTGATTGGAAAACACTTCAATGATTGGAGGAAAGCAAGAAGAGCCAGCACCTGAGTAACTTTTGGCTTGAACTGAGGAAGTTACAGACTAAGGAATTTTGGCATGAATTAAGGAAACTTATTAGATAATTGTTCTTGAGCCCCCTTGTAAGAGATGATGACATTTCTTCTTGGCCGGAAGGCTGTAACGTGTTGTGTGGAAATCTGCAACAATTGCCAGAACTCACCAGTCTACAAATTAATACTTCAGCCACTACTGAGAAATTTGCTTTGTTCTTTTGACAAGTGAAGATGATTTTTTTGAGGGGATATTGTATCTTTTGGTTAGGAGCAGGGGTGGGTCTGCTCACTCACATATGCTTGTTCCCTTATGCAATTTTACATCTGTTAGCACTGTATGTATAACTAGTTGGGTTTTACAATATATAACCTAAGCCATGATTGTATGGTTAAAGGAATTAGCACACGATTGCTTTAAAAGCTGGTGTTGCAATCTGCTATAAGAGGAAGTCAGCAGCTTCTCTCTTTCTCAGAGCCTAGAGCAATGATGGCGAACCTTTTTACATCGGGTAATGCATATGCGCGAGTGCCTACACCCAACATTCATTGCCTGGGCTTCCCCTGTCCCCTGGAGGCCCTCTGGAGGCCAGAAACAACCTGTTTCCCAATTTCTGGTGGGCCTAGTAGGCTCGTGTTTTGTCCTCCCCAGGCTCCAAAGGCTTCCCTGGAGTCAGTGGAGGGTAAAAACGCCCTCCCCCATCCCCCCAAGGCTCTCTGGAAGCCAAAAATGCCCTCCCAGAGCCTCTGTGGGAGTCAAGTCAGCTGGCCAGCACACACATGCATGCTGGAGCTGAGCTAGGTCAACAGCTTGTGTGCCACCTGTGGTACCCGTGCCATAGGTTTGCCATCACTCACCTAGAGCCTTGAGACTCTCTTCCTTGTGAGACTCTCTCTGATATCTCTCTGATTTTATTGTAAGGACTACTGTGTGTAGTAAGGCCTATGTGTTCTAATGTTGGTCTGTATATGTATTGAGTAAGGCTTGCATTGTATATGTATTGAGAATATTGATTGCTGTATTTGTGAATGACTAAGACAGTTACTGACTACAATATTTGCTTAATATAAATAATATTTATACATTTAATGTATGAGGTCTGGTTATTTGAAGTACTGCTCAAATGTTTGGAATATTAGCTGTATATCTGCTACCTTCACGTTTTCCTCTGTGCAGGAGTAGCACAGCTTACTCCTTAACACCTAACAATATCCACACATGCTCTGTAACTAGAACCAGTCTCAAACACAGCTGAGGAGGTGATCAGCTGTGCTTCAGCAAAGGAATAAACGTTGGCATAGATCCCATGAGAGGTCCCTTTTACAAGCAGCAGAACAGGAAAATGCTTCAAAACAGAAAAAAAAATTAATGAAAACATTATCCAATGGACGAATTGGTCCAGTTTAGTGACATCATCAGTGTGTCGCCATTGGTTCAGCTGATCTGGTTTGAACCAGGAGGAACCTATAGGAGATCACTATTACTATGATATATCAGTTGTCAAAGTAACGAACTAGAATGTTAAGTAAGTGAAATGAAAAATATAAACAAAACACTATAAGTATAGTTATTTAAATGTCAGCAAATCCTAACCTAACAGAGCTGGGGTGGCACAGCAGGTAGAGTGCTGTACTGCAGGCCACTGAAGCTGACTGTAGATCTGAAGGTCAGCAGTTCAAATCTCATCACCGGCTCAAGGTTGACTCAGCCTTCCATCCTTCCGAGGTGGGTAAAATGAGGACCCGGATTATGGGGGCAATATGCTGGTTCTGTTTAAAAGTGCTGTTGCTAACATGTTGTAAGGAGAAGGGCAACATAAATATTAAATAAATAAATGAATGAATGAATGAATGAATGAATGAATGAATGAATGAATAAATAAATAAATAAATAACCTTCCTTTAAAAAAATAGTGTTTGGATACATACACATATATAAAATGAGATTTCTCCTTTTTGTCAGAACCTTCTCAGGTTGATGCCCAGAAGGAAAAAGATGAAAAGCAGTTCATATCTCTTTAGTTATGGTCTACAATGACTAGTTAATTGAAGAATGTCTGTAATACAGCTTTTCCATGTTTGGATGTTCTATTCATTACTTTGTTTTTCCTGGCTTTGACTAGAACAAAAGACTCCTATATAACAATGCAGGGAATTGCATAGATACAAATTTGCAGTCTATGGGTGAACAGCTAGGATTTGTATTCATAGAAGAGCAAGATAGAGAAAAAAATATTCTGAATAATGCTGTTATCAGTATGAGTATGAGGTACTGTATTTTCCAATATTTTATTAATAAGGAAAATGGGGTTGATTCGTGTAACCCTTATGTATGTATTTATTCAATTTGTATTGCACCCTAACTACAACTAGTGAAAAATCATTAAACAATGAAAATAGTGCAAACACAATACAAGGAAGAAAATTAAAAACAAATAGCAACCAAGAGGTATTAGAATTCACTAGTGTCAACACAGCCACAAACAGAGCCGTTCACACATTTGGGACACCAAATCTGTTGGTCAATATCAGTCCAATTGGTTTTCATAAGCCAGAGGTCTTCAAACTTGGCAACTTTAAGACTTGTGGAATTTCAGCTATGCTATCTTAAAATTCTGGGAGCTGAAGTCCACAAGTCTTAAAGTTGCCAAGTTTGGGGACACCTGACATAAGTCTTTAAAAACAGTAAAGCATCACAAGGACTTTAAATCTCCAATTAATACCTGTTCATAATGCGTGGGGGAGGGGGATGACTAGCCATGCGTTTATGAAACCAAGATTGAGAAGAGGAGGATCTCCCTAGTGGTGGTAGGGAACACCTCTCAGTATAGCAAACTCATATTAAACCTATTAGCACTGCTACACATTATTGTATTGTAAATTCAGATGAACTCCTATAAATGTTATGCTCATTGAATTACCTATGTTTAACACTTCAAGCCTGATGTTCACCTGGTGCCTTATATTAGAGTGATAAGAAAATATTACTTCTGGCCAAATACATTATTATTATTTTATTCTTCTAGTTTTTAGCAGGAAGATAATTTGTTTCAGAAATTCTTTGATACTTTTTCATGGATAGAACATGATGCTCTTCCACATTATAAGGTAGCCAAATGGTATGTGACTGTTATGTCCTTCTGCAGCATCCCTTACTTCTTACAGTTCAATTAAATCTAAGAGGCAGTGCTACATTTTAATAGCTCTGCTTCTTCTATCTCCAAGGGGGGATGACTGTTCAGAACTGCAGTAGACAGGCAGTGAGCTCAACTCCCTTTATACTGCAGCTCCTGTTTGCTTTTGCTCTTATCTTCTATCACCACTGAGTCCTGAAGGAAGGCCATACATATATTAATTTAAATGGGGACAGAGCTTCAGACCTTCTGGTTGAATGCAGAAATTGGTGGGGACAAGGGAAAAGAGAAATACATTAGCTTTGTGGCCTCAAATGTTTCGTTTGTGAAAAGCATTTGAAGATAACCACATAAGGCAGTGGCTGGCAACACAACTCTTCTAAATGTATTGGCATGTAAAATCTCACCATGGTCTCTAGATATCTCCAGGATTGAATTTTTAAAATAATAATTATAGTAACAACAGCAGGACTAGCAGCAGCAACAACAAGACAAATTGCCAAAATCTCATAAGAATTTCAAATCAAGTTTTTAGGTTGCTGGGTGAATTAAAAACAGGAAAGTGAACAGGAAGGAATAAAAGAACATGAAATAATATCATGCAATCACCTTGCAAATTATAACTAAATATTACCATTATAATTTTTATTTATATGTATGTAAAATCAAAAAGAACAAAAAACAGAAAACAACAGGAATAAAATATAGGAATAAGGGACAAAATTTACACATAAATGTTAAACTTTCTAGAAATACACAAAATAAATAAATTGTTATAGCTGTTGAAAAACAGGTTCTATCCCAGGGCAGTAAGTATATTGAATTCTATGATATAGTGCAATATTAATGCAATATTGGATTTTCAATTCAATTATATATAATGTAAAGGATATGTGTTTGTGTTTTTATTTTTATAGTTATAATGTACACTGAAGATGGCATTTAATTTTGTTGTATTAGTTGCAAAGACAATAAACAACTAAACTAAACTAAACTAAACTAAACTATAAAAGAAGGTAATCTATTACATATTACTTTCTGGTGTAGCTAGTACAAACAGTAGATACTAGATGTGAGTGAAATAAGCCTTTTTTTGTTATGTTATTTTTTTCTATTTCCCACTATAAAAGCCATTAGTTCAAATAGAGATGCTTTCTCATGCTTTTCTGTAATAAAACTAGCAGTTCACAACTCTTTGCTTACTTGCTAAAATTAAACTACAACTACTGCAAGATTTTAATCAGGGAGGATCATATGATCATTAATGAAAAGGCATCACACTCAATGCAGCACAGCTGTAGCAATATTTTATAGCAGGTGAAATCATCATAGCGTGTAGCTGGATTAACTGACTATAATATTGAAATGACATAAAAGTTCAAATTTGACATGACATTAAAGCACCTGGATAAAAATCTCATTTATGTTAACAAGCTGAAAAATATTTGCCAGACTTCTGATGACGTATGCTTTGTGTGTGTTTATGATTACCACTAAGATATGATACCACTAAGATATTCATTTATTCTATAAAGGCCATGAATTCTGGCACATGTTTATGAAACCCAATGACTGGCACCATAAAACATTAATTTATTTACCATTCATGGAAAATAACCATTAAAATACCGTTTTGTCAAATCAAGTATGGAGATAGGAATAGTAAGGGGACATGTTTTAAAAGGTCTTAAACTCTGACAAATAATAAAAATCTATAAAACTGTATTTCTTCTTTTAACTTTTAAAAGAAGGAATCTGTTTATGGCACTTTTGCACATGTTCAGGCCTGCCAATTTTTTTAGAGAGTGAATATGAAACATGCAAACAAAAATTCACATTTAAATGAATACTTTTTCTAAAATACATATTTTTCCTTTCCAATTTCACAGTAAAAATTGTCCAACCCCCCCCCCCCCATACATGACTCTCTTTGAAGGTTCATTATCTTTTCATAGTTCTGCCTACCAGAATTTGAATAGCATGCTCTTAATACTTTTCTGACATAGGGGTAGAGAATTCCTAGTCCATTCATCTCCAACTACAACATCTTCAGACTTATAGACTTCAATTGCCAAATTATCACTGTCAGCATGGGTATAGATGAAAATTATGAGACTTGAAACCCACAAATCTAGAGATAAATTAATCCAATTCTATTTAGAAGTTTATCAGATAATCTTGACAAATTTGCAAAGGATCTATACCAATATAATCCCCATCATCGAATATTTGGGACTATTTTTTTATTAAATACTTTCTTCTCAAGGTCCTTGCCTTAAGAGCCAATATAGCAGTTTTAAAATTCATTCTGCACAGCATATTATATTACAGTAAAAGACAGAAAAAGCTCATGTGCCACATCTTCCCTTTCTTCTACAGCAGGTGGGTTCCTAATGGTTCTAACTGGTTCTTTAGAACCATTAGTAGTTCATTGATGACCTCATGAAGCCGGTTCTGTCAGTGAATCCATGGGGACCACCACCTTGGATTTTACTTCTGCAAATGCACAGAAGCTAATTTTTGTTTCTGCACATGTGCAGAAGCTATTTTTCATTGCTGCGAGGGGGCATGCACAGCGTAACCCTGAACAAACTGGCAGCAAAAGGATCGAGATCTCACCCCTGTTCTACTAAAGATGATTGGTAGGTTCAGAGCAGCTTATAATCTTTTTATCAACCTAAAAGCAACACATCTCACATTTCACTGCCTTGGGATTTCTCTCCAGCTAACATATACTTGACTGGCAGTAGGTAACAATTCCTCAGATGAACGCTGGGATATGACGAGTAAAAAAGTTTAGGCCTAAGTCTGTTGTCCATCGAAGGAAAAAGTATGTGTCCTGTAGTCACGTACTGAATCAAAGAGGGATAATTATGGAGGGTCTACTCGTTTTATAATCTTGATTCAGTCCTAAAATAATATCATTGGGCAGTCATTCATTCATTCATTCTTTCATTCATTCATTCATTCATTCATTCATTTATTTAGTCCAATACACAATACATATTCAAGAGAATAGACATGAAGTATTATATATAAAGAAAATATATAAAAATAGAGGAGAATATATATGAAAGGGAGAAAAGATATATGATATATGAGATAAGGAGAGACAATTGGACAGGGGACGAAAGGCACACTAGTGCACTTATGGGCGCCCCTTACTGACCTCTTAGGGACCTGGAGAGGTCAATCATCAATAGTCTCAGAGAGAAATGTTGGGGGTTAGGGGTTGACACTACTGAGTCCGGTAATGAGTTCCACGCTTCGACAACTCGATTGCTAAAGTCATATTTTTTACAGTCAAGCTTGGAGCGATTAATATTAAGTTTGAATTTGTTGCGTGCTCTTGTGTTGTTGCGGTTGAAGCTGAAGTAGTCATTGACAGGCAGGACGTTGCAGCATATGATTTTGTGGGCAATACTTAGATCGTGTTTTAGGCGTCGTAGTTCTAAGCTTTCTAGACCTAGGATTGATAGTCTGCTTTCGTAGGGCATTCTGTTTCGAGTGGAGGAGTGAAGGGCTCTTCTGGTGAAGTATCTTTGGACATTTTCTAGGGTGTTGATGTCCGAGATGTGGTATGGGTTCCAGACAGATGAACTGTATTCAAGGATGGGTCTGGCAAAAGTTTTGTAGGCTCTGGTGAGTAGTGTGAGATTGCCGGAGCAGAAGCTGCGTAGGATCAGGTTACCAACTCTAGAAGCCTTTTTGGCGATATTGTTGCAGTGGGCTTTAGCACTTAGGTCATTTGATATTAGTATTCCAAGGTCTTTTACTGAGTGGGGGTTGGCTGTGAGATTTTGTTTATTCAGTTTGGATTCTTTTTGCCGATGTGGAGGGTAGAGCATTTGTTGGTTGATATTTGAAGTTGCCAGGTGTTAGACAAATCTGAGACAAAGTCGAGGTCTTTTTGGAGAGTAGATGTGTTGTCCGTGGTGTTGAATAGTTTTACATCGTCGGCGAAAAGAACATAGTTGCTTGTGATATGATCGCAGAGGTCGTTGATGAAGAGAATGAAAAGAGTAGGACCTAGTACGCTGCCCTGGGGAACACCACTTTTGACAGGGAATGGTGGTGGAAATGGCATAACTGAAATCACTTGGAGCCTAGCTCCACCCTTCTTGGAGAAAGAAACCTGAACAAAACTATTCTTCCTTATTTTACCAACAATATAAGACCTCCAAAGATAGTGGATAGCCTATAACTCCAAGGTCTGGAATACCATGACGAAAATATCTTTCACGACAGACAGAAACTCTTCAAAATATCAACTATCTACTAAGAAGTTATGCTACTTGAAGGCAAGTAAAAATACAGAGATCAGTATTTCGCATGTGAAGTACTATATGTCCTTTCACAACCTGAGGCCTGCCCTCATTGTTATACATACATAATATTTGATACTATACTTTCAAATTTATGGCACAAGATGTACCATAATGAAAGAATTCATAAGAGACCATTTTAATATCACATAGATTGAGTTATGCAATATAAATAGCACATTCTTATCAAACCATTTTACAGGGTTTTGGACTAAAATTAAACAGGTCTATACTGTGGATATATCCTATTAATTGAGACTAAATATTGCTGTAGTCCATTCTGCTTACTATTCTATATTGGATTTCTCCCACACATAATCAGAATTAACAAGATATATACTGAACTGACTATAAGATGTTTATTTTCTAGATCCATTGATTTGTAAGTCCTAGGTATGATAACACAAGAAGACATCAAATAACTAAGTCTAATTCAGGAAATAGTAGCTTTATTTGGAACAGCTTATATCCTGTGACAAGAAATTTAATACCATCAAACAGGATCTACCTATACCAGGTCTGTGGAAAAGGACTTGATAGTGTTCTGTTGGGCTCTCTGGTAGAATCCTCCCAAAAATTCACAGGTACAAATTTCAGACACACACATGTTTGAAAATTCAAAACCATGTTCTTTATAATGAAAATTCACTTAAACTAAGCCCTCTTTTTGTATAGCAAAGAGCACTCATCTCCAAACAAACTGGTAATTTATACAAGTCCCTTATCAGTCCTGTGATACTTAGCTTGCAGCTGTGAGGCAATTCACAGTCCTTCTTTCAGAAAGTGAAACACACTTTGCTCTGGTTTAGTTTCAAAGCAGGGAAAAATCAGCACACAACAAGTCAGTCAGTAAAGCAGTCATGAAACACAACAATCAGATAATCCTCCACAATGGCCAAACCCACAGGCTGCTATTTAATTGCAGCCTCACTAATTACCACAGCCCCACCCAACCACAGGTGGCCTCATTTTCTTTGATAATAATCTCTCAGTTGTTGTTGCATCGCTCTCCGCATGGGTGGCTGTATCATTAACTCTTGTTCTGAATCCAAGGAGAAGCTAGATAATTGATCTCCTTCTGAGCTGTCTGCCACACTCTCCTCCTCCCTGTCACTCATGTCTTCTTGGTCAGAGGAGCCTTCATCAGCAGATTCCACCGGGGGCAAACCAGGCCTGCAGCAGGTGGATGTCTCCCCCACATCCACAGTCCTTGGGGCAGGAGCTGGGCCAGAGCTAACCACAACAGATAGGTAGATGCCAAATCCAGACTAAATACTGTATCTGGCTAATTTTGTAACCGAAACATAACAATAGGCTGTTGTGCTTGCCCCTTTACAGATATTGCAGAATGTGTAGCAATCCTTTCTATTTCTATTGTTTGTTGGGGAAAATCCTTAAAAATGCCACGGATAAGAAGCCTAACAAATTACAAATGAGAGGTACATAGGCTTTAGAGATAAATTTATATTAGAGATGTTGCTCTTGAAAGAATGTGATGGTTTTGGTTGGTTTTACTTTAGGCATTATTAGATGATATGTGCAGGAAATAACAATCCTCCTATAAGCATGGTAATGAGAGAACTTCTGATAAACAACTCTTTACATTAGAAATTATTCAAAATTCTCAGTGCCTAGTTAAATACAACTCGTGCACCTATTTTACAAGCATTTATGTACATTTTGTGTGCATTTTTCCAATATATTTTTTAAAAATAAAGTTTATTAATTTTTCATTTAAAAAACCCCCAAATCATAATAAATACAATAAGTAATTCTGCATTGGTACATTCTTGCATATGTTTCTTTTGAGCTTTGTTACATTTACGATGTAAAACTCTTTGTTACATTTATGATGTAAAACTCTTCAACACCACCGATAACACAACTACTCTCACTCTCCAAAAAGACCTTGACGCTGTTTCTGAGTGGTCTAACACATGGCAACTCCAAATCTCAACTAGCAAATGCTCTGTCCTACATATTGGGAAGAAGAATCTGAACTCCAAATACGAACTGAATAATCAAATTATCACAGATAATCCCCACTCGGTTAAAGACCTTGGTATACTAATAACAAAAGATTTAAGTGCCAAAGCCCACTGCAACAATATAGCCAAGAAGGCTGCAAGAGTTGTAAACCTAATCCTACGTAGCTTCTACTCTGGCAATCTCACACTACTTACCAGAGCTTACAAAACGTTTGCCAGACCCATCCTTGAATACAGCTCATCTATTTGGAACCCATATCGCATCTCAGACATTAACACCCTTGAAAATGTCCAAAGATACTTCACCAGAAGAGCCCTTCACTCCTCCACTCAAAATAGAATACCCTACGAAAGCAGACTATCAATCCTAGGTCTAGAAAGTTTAGAACTAAGACACCTTAAACAAGATCTAAGTATTGCCCACAAGATCATATGCTGCAATGTCCTGCCTGTCGGCGACTACTTCAGTTTCAACCACAACAACACAAGAGCACACAACAGATTTAAACTTAATATTAACCACTCCAAACTTGACTGTAAAAAATATGACTTCAGTAACCGAGTTGTCGAAGCATGGAACTCATTACCGGACTCCATAGTGTCATTCCCAAACCCCCAACACTTTACCCTTAGATTATCTACGGTTGACCTATCCAGATTCCTAAGAGGTCAGTAAGGGGCAAGTACATGTGCACTAGAGTGCCTTCCGTCCCCTGTCCTATTGCTCTCCTATATCTCCTATTCCTTTCTTCTATTCCTATATCTCTTCTTCTATTCTTTCATTGATATGTTCTATTGCTATACCTTCTTTTCTATTATTTCTTAGATATATTTTACTATGAGTATCTCCTCTATAACCTTCATCATGTATTTTACTATGTGTGTATAGATATATACCCACTAAAACCCTCCTTGTGTATTGGACAAAATAAATAAATAAATAAAAATAAATAAATTTTGTAAACTTATATACATTTAATCCCTCTACACTTAATCTTATTTAAATTTAATTATTTTTTCAATACATTTTAAGAAGTTGACAAATCTATAACAAAGGGGATTAAAAATTCTACAACTGTGATGGAGAACCTATGGCAAATGGAGCCATATCTGAGGTGTTGCCCTATGTCATCTTCAGCTCACAGGTGTTCACTGGCCAGCTGATTTTCTGCCTTCCGGAGGGCAGGGAGAAGCCATTTTTGCCCTCCCCAGGCTTCATTTCTGACCTTCCAGTAGGCCCGTTGGGTCCGTTTTTCAGCATCCAAAGGCTCCGGAGGCTTTCCTGAAGCCTTGGGAGAGTGAAAAAGAGCCCAACGGGCCTACCAGAAGTTCAGAGGCTTCAGTAAGGCCTGTGAACATGTTCAGGGGATCAGCATGGGGGAGGTGTTGTAGGCATGCACAGGGGGAAGGGTGTGTGACGTGTGCATGCGCTATCAATCGTTCATGTGGCCTTTTGGCACCCGAGCAAAACAAGAACATCATTGTTCTAGAAAGTGTTCTTTTTACTATCTGTCTGGTGGCAGAGCAAAAAAAGACAGATCTACTATATCCGGGAAAAAAGACTAAAACAAAAATAAAGTAAAACTTCCATTTAAGGATGTGTCCATGACCTCTGTCAAGGGCTTTACTGGAAGATTTATTTTCTGAGAACTGTGGAGGATTTATCAGGATACAGACCAAGAAATTTTTAAACACTAAAACCTCAGAGTCAATTGTGATTTGATATCTTTGCCATCTGATCTTCCACTGTCACAGTTCTGTGTTCATTGGTCACCGTTTATTAAATTGCTGCGTAGTAGCAGCATAAGGGCAAAATTCTCAGTGATTTAATGGTAAATCATCATAGAAACATAGAAACATAGAAGACTGATGGCAGAAAAAGACCTCATGATCCATCTAGTCTGCCCTTATACTATTTCTTGTATTTTTATCTTAGGATGGATATATGTTTATCCCAGGCATGTTTAAATTCAGTTACTGTGGATTTACCAACCACGTCTGCTGGAAATTTGTTCCAAGGATCTACTACTCTTTCAGTAAAATAATATTTTCTCATTTTGCTTTTGATCTTTCCCCCAACTAACTTCAGATTGTATTCCCTTGTTCTTATGTTCACTTTCCTATTAAAAACACTTCCCTCCTGAACCTTATTTAACCCTTTGACATATTTAAATGTTTGATCATGTCCCCCCTTTTCCTTCTGTCCTCCAGACTATACAGATTGAGTTCATTAAGTCTTTCCTGATATGTTTTATGCTTAAGACTTTCCACCATTCTTGTAGCCCTTCCACCATTCTTGTAGCCCGTCATGGGGTTTTATTCGCATCTGAAATGACTCCAGTTTTCTAAGTAATATATTTTAATAATATTTTTCTTTAAAAAAAATGTTTGGATTTAATAAATTAGAAAGGTTTCCAACAGGTTTCTGTAATGGTATTGTATGCATATGAATGGTAGATTAGTCCAGAGATACTCTCTAGGTCAGGGGTTTCCAAACTAGTAACTTTAAGGTTTCTGGATTTCAAACCATTGAAACACCAAGTTAGTTATTGTTAAAATAACAAGGGACTTTTTTAACACTTAACCTTACCATTACAATGTAAAATATGGGAATAACTTTCCTACATAGAATACTGCAATACAATCTTAAAGGTAAGATTGATTGATCAAAATTTTACGCCCATCTCATAAAAGGTGATTCTGGTTCGCATACAAAACTGATTTTTTTAAAAAAACTACATTTGTTTCTCTCTGTGTAATAAAAATATTAAAAATCTCAAGAGTGGATAAATATTAATGGCAATAGCAAGGGAGTCAACAAAATGCAATCCTACAAATGAATGCAATCCTATAAATACAAATACATTCATTGCAAATATCTAACATTTGAAAAACAAAAACTTAAATTTTACATGGAAAGTGTAAATCTGCTACTTTTCTATACCTTTCAAAATTCTATACCTTTCAAAAATAAAGTGTAACTCTATATATCTTTATCTCAATTCTAAATAAATATTACTAACATTAGTCATAATTTGCATTTTACACAGCTAACTTAGCTTGCTACTTTTGTTTTCTGAGCCTCTATAACAGTTTAAATTTACTATTTTTGCATGGGGAGAATCTTGTGCACTTGTAAATGCACAAATCTCAGCATTTCCAACTTGAAGTATTAAGTTTTGAAATATATATAAAAAAATACAAGGTTGTATTTTATAGGAGATATTTATAAAATGTATATTTCACTCATTCATAGTTTGAAATAATCCATTAAAGTAATACCATCTCAATTGCTAAAATGGTCCCATCTTGCATGCTAAACAGCTTCATTTTTTAGAACTGACAAGTTTCAAAAGAACTGGATTAGTCTAAAAAATTGGGCAAATTGACTTTTGAAAAACATTTTGGAATGGAAGACCTGACTGTATGGCCAGTAAACTGCTAAAGAACAAAACTCTAGTTGTTGGTATGGTTATTTTCAAAAGTAGTTTGCAACTGTTTGCTAAGGGAAATGTATTGCTTTGTTTCTGCTATCAAGAATGCATCGGGATGGAGATAAACGAGTGCAATTTAATGCAACAGGCGCTTGTGGACATTTTCCAAAAGAGTTGAACTTGGGGTTTTTTCTTCCCGTGGGAAAAAAAAATCAACAATTTAGAGAAACATGCTTATGTTGCGGTGATGCTGAATCTTGATACCTTGTACATTCTATGTTTGCAAAACTTGTTAGAAGGACACACTGATAAATTTTAAAAAATCATTGAGTATTACAAAGGAAAACCTGGCATGCAGATAAGATTTCAATTGCCGATGGGGCAGAAGCAGCACTCAGCAGTGGTGAGGTTTGGAGGCATTACAAACACCCAGCAGCACAATTTTGGGGCAGTAGTGATGTATTTATTGAGCTTTTAAAAATGTCAGCAGACCACATACATGTTTATGTCAAATCTGCCCAGAACATAACTATTTAAAATCTATCTAAGGACCGTATAAATCTAACCTCCATAATGGTAAAGAACTTCATCATCATTCTATAATTTTTAAAAACTAATTAATCTACCTCTTTTAAAACCCACCAATGATACATAATAATAATAATAATAATAATAATAATAATAATAATAATAATAATAATAATAATAATAATAATAATAATAATAGTAATCCTTGCATTTTGCCAGAATGGCAGGAAAGACAGAGATCAAGAGATTGCACTGAATAGCACGATCTAAGTCATTCCTATATTACTTTCTTTCTTTTCTTTTTTTCAGACAAACAACATGAACAACATTTAACATTTAAAGAGCTACAGTTGCTCCGCTAGTCTTAGAAGTCTAACTAATACAGAAAAAAAAAATTCTAACTGTGATCAGATCCATACAGAAAAAACAATTGACAACCTTCTACATCTATATTTCCATTTTGATATTATAGTTCATTTATTTAAAATCAATTCTAATATCAATATACTACTAAAATATAACATTTCAATTTTATATTTATATTTTAATAATATAATTAAACTAATTAAAGCCAATTAATTAAACACATAAAACTTATAATTAAAATTTCTTAAAATACTGCAATACTATATAATTATACACTTTAAAATCTATATTATATCTAATTTAACAATATAATAAAATATTTGAAATCTATACTACTTTCAAGGGAGGCTTACAGAATCTGGATTGAATTATTTGAAGTTTTAGATAATGAGTGAAATCAATGATTGATCTGCTGGCTCCTGTTACTTGTAGCTTAGCTATCTAAGTGCTCATTAGCATGCTGGTTGGTTATCTACTTTAAGATCTTGCCAAGTATTAATAGTACAGACTCTGAGGTCTGTAGTCTCCCAGGTCTCCCTTCCTCCCCATCCCACCCCCATTTTTTTTTTAAAGATGAAGATGAAATGTGGTGCATTTCAGTCTTTTTGGACTTCACTCGCCCCTCAAGAATTCTTAGAGACTATCAACAGTGGTTATGTAATTAGATCTCCTAGGTTCTTCAATATTTTGGGATGTAATTTATCTAACTCTGGAGATAAATGTGCATTTAATTAGCTAAGAATGCTTTCTGGTTGTATCATATGTGGATGAAGATGAAAGGATAGTAGGTTTCAAAGTATGGGAAGGGCATCTAATAAAGATGACCATTAGATCAGTACAGGGGAAAGCTCCATCAAAGGGAGCCTTTTCCGAATAAAGCTTTTTAAATTTACAAACAAAATATGAAGCGAATTCCCAAGGTTTATATGACTGTTCAGATCGAAAGGGTGATATACAGCAGCAGCATGCAAGGAGATTTGGTAAGCAGTGTCCCTGAACCATTCATCTGGGGGGGGGGGGAAGGATTGCAATCAATTCATTGTTGAAAAAGCAGCCATTTTGGAACCTATTTTTTCAAATGGATTATAAATCATGCCTTTCACTTCTTAAACATTTTATTTGATTGTTACTGTATCTTTACTAAACCAATGGAGTTGCTCTTGGATATCTTCAATCCAAGCAGACCCAAGTAAATTTTACAATAATCTATGATATGATTTATTCAGGAAGTTGTTAATTATACTCCAGGGGGAGAGTCTGCGCTGATTTATGAGTTATGCTAAATTGATGGCCTCTTGATCGTCTTGGTTCTTTGGATGATATTCTACCAGGCGTTTGATTGTGCCATTGTTTTTGCTTATTTGTTTGCTTGTTTCCCCCTAAGATTTGATATACATTTCTCTGTGTACTAGCTCTTTCCTCAAGTAAATTGACTGGTGGTGGTTTGTTATCTGAGCTTGCTGTTTGGATTCTGAAAGTTTTGTCTTCAGGCTCAAACATTTGGAAGCTCAGATAACAAACCACTACCAATATCTACCAGCCAAGCTACAAATATTTCTATCATTTCTAGAACATTCATTTTCTCCACTGATGAAAAAGACCAGCATTGAATTTGTAGCAGGTATAGTTTGGCTCTTGAATTATTTATAGCACCGAGTAATATGTGGCCCATTGTCCATGTTGCTTATCATCTCTCCTGAAAATGTGTCTGCTTGATCTGATGATATAATAACAAGATTTATCTCCAATATTACATAGTCCAGTGATGGTGGACCTATGGCATGGGTGCCACAGGTGGCATGCAGAGCCATATCTGCTGGCACATGAGCCGTTGTCCTAGATCAGCTCCAACATGCATGTGTGTGCTGGCCAGCTGATTTTTGGCTCACACAGAAGCTCTGAGACGGCGTTTTTGGCTTCCAGAGGGCCTCTGGGGGGGTGGGGGAGGGCATTTGGAGCCCGGGGAAGATAAAACATGAGCCTACTGGGCTGATCAGAAGTTGGGAAGTTGGGAAACTGGTCATTTCCAGCCTCCAGAGGGCCTCCAGAGGACTTTTAGGGGCGGGGAAAGCTGTTTTCGCCTCCCGAAACATTGAATTGTGGGCACATGCCCACGCTCTTTTGGCACCCAAGGAAAAAAAGGATCACCATCACTGACATAGGCTATGAAAATCACTCCTCCTTCCCATAGCAAAATACCTTACTCCACCAGACTTGAAATACTGAAATTAGACAATTTACAACTACTTCGCCTCCGAACTGATCTAACCATAGTTCACAAAATCATATACCAAAATGTCCTTTCTGTTAATGACTACTTCGCCTTCAAGTGCAACAACACACGAGCATGTAATAGATTCAAACTAAATTGAAACAGCTTCAAACTGGACTGCAGAAAATATGACTTCAGCAATACAGTGATCAATGTCTGGAATTCACTACCTGACTCTGTTGTTTCTTCCCTAAACTCTTCAGCCTTAGATTGTCTACATTTGAACCCTCCCCTTTTCTAAGAGGTCTGTAAGGGGCATTCATAAGCGCACCATTGTGCCTACCATCCCTGTCCTACTGTCTTCTTTTATCATTACTTTCTATCTTATGTTTATATAAACTACTATCCTATACTTGATTGACAAATAAATAAAATAAAATAAAAATAAAAATAAAATAAGTTAAAACAAGTCTGAATATCATTTGTTTATTTGGTTAAAGCACTGTATATCAGAATTGTCAAATCTGTTTAAAATCTGTTAAAATATTTGGGTTTTAAGAAAATTAAAGTATGGAGATAAATCATTCCCATATGATTTTTCCCTGCCCCAACAGTTAGTCTTGTATAAATAGGAAATGAAGTATTGATCTAACCTTTCATCTATTCAGTCTTGCTGTCATTTCTGTGAAGATAAGAATCCTACAGGGTACCAGCATTTTAATGGATATGGTATTATTGCTTTGTTAACAGTTCATATTATACTGTTTTTCATTAAAAAAAATAAAATCTTTCACTTTTGGACATCTAGTTAGAACCCTTTTCTTAAATTCCTAATTTATTGGCTTTAATTGGATATTCTTGTTGGTTCAAAATTTCACTGTAGAAAATACTTCCCTAGATAGAGGTTGATGCCTCTATTGCAGTGGTCCCCACTACTGAGCCACAGCCTGAAATTGGGTCATGGGATAAATGGGCAAGCGTGTGTGTGTGAGCAAGCACTCTCCACTTGTGAATGAAGCTTCACATGCGAGCACAAGCACCCTCTACTGTCACACAAAGTTTCATTTGTGCACCAAATGTAGCTGTGTGCGTGCATGCGTACTTGCTATTCACACTACTCTTCCCACTACACCAGGCCAGGCTGCCAAGCTGGAAAGGTTGAGGGTTGTTCCTTTGCTGCTCGTAGATACAATTTATCTCCCATTTTTTATGCTGCTGTTTCATCAGTCCTGCTTCACAGATTCAACAATACGGCCACACTTAACAACACACCTTTGGTAAGGAGTTGGAACATTTACATCGCAGTGAGTCTTCTGCATACTCACCTAATGACCCTCTCTAGATTAGGTGAGAAATAAAACTTCCCTGGAGGATATAGAGTGGTACCTCTACTTACGAACTTAATTTGTTCTGTGACCAGGTTCTTGAGTAGAAAAGTTTGTAAGAAGCAATTTTTCCCATAGGAATCAATGTAAAAGCAAATAATGTGTACAAATGGAGAAACCACAGGGAGGGTGGAGGCCCTGTTTCCTCCCAGGAGATTCCTAGAGAGGCCGTACAGAGGCTTCTCCCTGCCTTTTCGGGTCCTGTTTCCTCCCAGGAGATTCCTAGAGAGGCCCCACGGAGGCTTCTCCCTGCCTTTTTGGGTCCTGTTTCCTCCCAGGAGATTCCTAGAGAGGCCCCACGGAGGCTTCTCCCTGCCTTTTCGGGTCCTGTTTCCTCCCAGGAGATTCCTAGAGAGGCCCCATGGAGGCTTTCCCCCACCTTTTCCGGTTACAGTTTCAGAGCCTCGGGTTTGTAAGTGGAAAATGGTTCTTGAGAAGAGGCAAAAAAATCTTGAACACCCGGTTCTTATCTAGCAAGGTTCGTAAGTAGAGGTGTTCTTAGGTAGAGGTACCACTGTATGGTCCACCCTAATCAATTTGCTTGGACTGAAGAAACTACTTGGGGAACATTTCAAATCAACAAGAAAAAAAGTCCAGTTTCCATAATTCAACTCCCAGAAAAATACTAACCAAATGGTTGCAAATTTTCCATCTACATAATCTTTTCTAGACTCTGATTCTCAGCTACACCTCAAGAGGCTGACACTCAATATGTTAAAATTTTGAAAGGCTCTTGCTGTGCTAATATGCCCTTTTGGCATTTCTACTTTTAATCTAGGTGAGCTAAATTAGGATTTAAACAATTAATCTTTAGAAATGTCAGTAGACTTGCCTAGAAGCAATATTATTGTTGCAAGTAATCTCAATGCCATCTCTCTTTCAAAGGTTTGGGATATAACAGTATATGTAAATACTGGAACAGACAGGATGGGGAACCAAATTCTGAACAAGACAAGATCAATTTGTAAACAAGCCAGCATGAGAAATATGTGGCAAGCAATCTATTACAATAAAAGGATGAAATAAAGGAGCATAAGAATGTAAATCTTGCATAGATAGATAAATTCTTAGACTCTACATGTGATCATCATAATTAAAACAATTTCAAATTTGCAATAAATGCTAAATCTTATCCCTGAATTTTCTCCGAAGTTTGACAATATATATACCTGGTCCCTAGTGAAGGATTTTTTTTGGCATGGTCAGAGTACATTTAATAGATATATGACACTATCCATTGAATCATTAGATAGTGCCATTCTTCTCCCTCCCCCCTAAACAATGCTGGTATGTTTAAAAAAATCCACCACAATTCAGTACAATTTCCTTCCTTCCTTCCTTCCTTCCTTCCTTCCTTCCTTCCTTCCTTCCTTCCTTCCTTTGCTCCCTCCCTCCTTCCTTCCTTTCTTTCCTTTCCAGTTTAAATATTTACTTTAAAAGAATACTCTCTGAATATATTAATTCAACACATTTGTTTTTCTCACAATCAAGTGTTTAACAAAGAATTTCACAAATCTGTCAAGAAGTCAGGCTTACAATTTTATACAATTAAATTTCAAAGAAAACAAGAAAAATCTTTGATGAAGCCTCCATATTTTTTATTGCACACATCTTGAAATAGTTTTCTTTATTTGGGTACATTTCTATATTTTGATAATTTCCAATTTTAAAGAAAACAGAAAAGGTAGAATGAAAGAGTGAAATACTTTGAAAAAATAATTTGAAATCTATCTTTGCAATAACTTTGGAATGTGTGTGGACATAGACGTCATTTTTGAACATATAATCATCTAAATAAATACTTGAACCCTAATTTTGAGGGAGGAAAAGTGTGAACCAAGGGCCTGAATTTGCAGATGTCAAGAAAGTTTTGTGTTTTTATATCAATAAATTTTGGAACTCCAGTGCTGAAAATCTTGATTAGGATTCAACAAAGTCCCATGTCATTAATAGAAGATGCACAAAACCAAAGTTGCCCAGGAGAATATGAAATAAATATAAAAGGTCTTAAATAATTTTATTGTGGAAAAGTTTTAATCATGTTATTTATCATGTCTTGAACTATGAATTTTTGGAATAGGATTTTTTTTTAAAAAAAATACCTTAATAAAACCATGTGATCTATAGCTGAGCTGGTATAGGAGTTTCCTAAGAGATATGCTTAGGGAAGTCAATCTTGATAACAGGAAACCAAGTTTTTCATTGCCTAGCCTAAGATACATTTTTCCCCTGAACATATATTTTTTGTTTCTTATTCTCCCCTTTTCCTTCTTTTGACAAGTGTGACAAGAGGAAAAAAAACCCATGATAGGCATATGTTGGAGTTGCCAAGAGTCTGTTATGATATCTCAATTTGGAAATATTCATTCTACTTCATTCTCCTTTCTCTCTTTTTTACTATGTTTCCATGGACATGCGTGTCTTTAATTCCAGCCTTTTATGACTGTTTTATTTTTTTAATGGTTTTATTGATTATATAAAGTTAAAAAGGGGAAAAAAAACCATGGCTGTTTTAAGCAATGATATTTGGATGCATCACTCTGACTTACTCTATCATGTGCCCCTCCCCACAAAAATACATGAAAACTAGAAAAAAAAATTAGTGCTAATGTTTTTCCTTGGCTGGTACCAGATATCTATATTACCATGCTGCTCTGCTATAGTACTATTGTTTTAAGAGTGGTGGGTGCAAAAAATAAATCCACAAATTTTTGCAACTGCTGGATTCAAATCATTATTTGGATGCATTCTTGAAAGAAGAATTCTTTTCAGTAGCTATTTTTCATCTTACTCAACCCAATGCAATAGGCTCACATTTTATTCTGAAGTCTTATATCTTTCTTATAGCTCACAAAGTACATAGTACATAGTGAAAGTTAGTTGCCTGAACAAATATAACAATTTAGAATGACTGTAAAACATTCACTAAAGAACTTCCAAATTAAACCAGAGTAGATTTTCCCGTGAATGCTGTGGTAGTTAAACATGAAATAATTCCACTGGTAGATTGAGAAACATGAGTCAAATATGTGCTTGAGTGCATTTTGTGATGAGCCAAATACATTTTTTTCAAAGTGATGTGACTGTAATTTCTGAACTTCTGCTCTGGGTGCTTCATTCTTAACAGTTGTGTATTTTTATTTCCTTGTATCAGTACCTTATTTAGATTCATTATACACATTCATACATTAAACTTACCAACAGCTATGTTGATATCATATATAGCTTCTTATTCCCTGGTTAATTTTCTATCCCATAGAGAGAAATCAAGGAAATAAAACAATATTCTGATTTTATAGTTATTTCATGCTATACCTTCCCACTGCAATCCTCATCATTCTTGGTTTGTTTCAGACATACCCTTGTGTGAAATCAGTGTTAGGGAAGACATTGTTACTTTTCATACAGAATTATCACAATAACCTGATAAGCTATTGTTTAAAAATTTAAACTGGGTCTATAGTAACTCTTTGGTATCAGAAGAAAAGATGCAAGCTGTTGTTGGGCTTTTTACTATAGTAAATATCACTGAAGTAGATTTGAAGTATTTCATATGGCCTGTGTTTCATTTATCTTTGATAGCTCGTACCAGCCTGAGTTATTTATATGTTTCTTTATCAAACCAATAATGTGTTTCTTTAAAAGAAGTCATAGAGCAGAAGGATAAAATAGATAAAAATTATAAAATCAGATAAAACATAAAAACAGTAAAAGTGCTTCAAAATTCCATAAGTATTCATCTCTTTCTGTCATAAATGATCTTTTTTCCATCAACAAGCATAAGTTAGCCCTTAGTTTGGATAATTTGTTAAATGTAGAGAGTTTTTTGTTCATTATATTGTATGTCGCTCCTTAATGTCCCATGTTGGTGCTATATCAGAATGCAAGGGGCTCAGATGGGATAAATCTCATTTTGCATTTTTATGCACAAGGAAAGGATGAGGGACATCTGTCATTGAAATATTTTAGGATGTTCAAAACAAATAATTCTATTGCTCTGGAAAAAAAAAGTAACCTCCAGACTATTGACTATTAGAATTTTGTTCCTCTGAATAATCAGCTATATAGCTCATGCTGGCAACAAGCTGCTGGGAAACAGAGTTATGACATGCACAAACTGACAACAAGAGCAATAAAAACTGACATATTTCATGAAAGCCAAGCAATGGTACTACATGCAATTAGCAGAGTGTATAATTATTTCTCTTCTGAAAGATTTTGAGAGATGCATCAGAGTTAATTCTTGTCTCTGGTTTTTAGTTTCTGCCTATAATTCTGATAGTGGGAAAAGCAGGTCTGCAGGTATTATCTGTTATTCTTACTCTTTTGCAATGCAATGGTTTCTTATCCTGACTGACTTCATAAATACCAACATACTTCATCTGAAAACCTTTGAATCTGAGAACATTTGAGCCTTTCTCAAGTACTGATAAAACTGTTCAAGATATGAACTAAGACTGAAAATCTCACTGATAAATAGTGGCAGCAAATTCTGGAAAGAAGTCATGCCACTTATGATTTAATAAACATCTTTACAGGGATGAAAATGAAACGATAAAAGGACAGGATTTGGAAAAGTCAAAAACCAACGAAACACTGTGAATCCTATGTATGTATGCCCAAAGGTTCTGAGTCAACCTAATTGGCAGTTTTCATATTAATATGTGTGGATTAGAGCACAAATATCTTCAAGTCTTTAATTCTTGTCTAAATCAGGAAATATTTTATCCCATCCTATTTTTCTGTAGCATCTTCTTTTACATAGTTTATTAACTCTATTGATGACCACATGGACTTCACCTTCCTTGAGTTTTTCACCTTCCTTGAGCTTTTCCCATTTACTGTTATACCCAACTATGCTGAAGAAAATTTGACCCTCTTCGCAATTCCTTTCAATTTGCCTTTTCTGAAGTTGTGTGAAGTTCAGTCATCTGAAGTCAAATGTAACTGAGATACATTTGATTTTGCAATTTTCTACTTGAAGAGCACTGTATTTTTCACTGGTTCAGCAGTACTCATATTTCATGTTAGGTCCTGGACAGAACATAAATAGAAATCTAGGATGGAAGATTAAAAATTTACGGGGTTCCATGCCCTACTTTTCCAGGATATAAATAACTAGCTAACTATAGACAGCTGTCTAACTGGACAGCTAGCTAGATAAATAGACAATTTAAGAAGGGACTGCTTTTGGGATCAATTTTACATGATCAAATGCAGCAACTGAGTTCAACTAGATGATTTTCATATCCACATTCTGTCCTGCTATCTTTGCTTTGGTCTTTTGTATGGGCATTTGCTTTCAATATTAAAATGTTTCAATGTGAAGCAGTGTGAAGTGGTGCTCAAAGAATGTGGCCATACCACTGTAAGTGTTTTTTCTGCACGCTGTTATTGGCAAAACATACATTTTCTCCCTAGTCAAGAAGATAAATGCCTAAGCATATAAAGGGCATTCAGAACTTTTGGCAGTTGGCCAGCAATCAGCCCTGTATCACACTACTTGGCAGATCATAATTTTACACATTTTGATTTTAGGTGAATTGGCAAATACCTAATGCAGAGTACTCCAGGGATCTCCTTCAGCTACAGCCATGCTGCATTCATCTTTGCACATACTATCTCATTAATGCCACTTTCACTATGCATTGGGATCCTAAGTAATGAAAGGAGATCTTATTTTCACTATATTTTTATTGCTGTTCTGAATAGTAGAAGTGCTCAGGCTTGACTCTAGATATACAGTACTTATTTAATTTAATATGGTATGCCATGCCATATCATACTATGCTACGCTTTGTTGTTGTTGTTATTATTATTATTATTATTATTATTATTATTATTATTATTATTATGTCAGTACAACACAGCAAACGAGATCACTATGCTGGATTTCGTATTTCATCACCCGTCGGGCGCTTCCCAAGCACCTAGGACTGCGTGATGTAGCAGCGAATTATGTATGTCGATCCCAGTAAAAGTGGCCTTTTGCAATTGACAGATGGAGATTTTGTCCATTCCGATGGTTTTCAAATGTCCGCTGAGATCCTTTGGCACTGCGCCCAGCGTGCCAAGTACCACTGGGACCACTTTCACTGGCTTATGCCAGAGTCGTTGCAGTTTAATTTTTAGATCTTCGTATTTCACTAATTTCTCTAGCTGCTTCTCCACAATTCTGCTGTCTCCTGGGATTGCGATATCGATGATCCATACTTTCTTTTTCTCCATGATCATAATGTCTGGTATGTTATGCTTCAGAATTCGGTCAGTCTGAAGTCGGAAATCCCACAGTAGTATTGCTTGCTCATTTTCGACCACTTTTTCGGGCTTATGATCCCATCAGTTCTTTGCCACTGGTAAATGGTAGTTCCAGCACAAGTTCCAGTGGATCATCTGTGCCACACCATCATGTCTATGCCTGTAGTCAGTCTGTGTGATCTTTTTGCAGCAGCTGAGTATGTGATCGATTGTTTCATCTGTTTCTTTACAGAGTCTGCACTTTGGATCGTCTGTTGATTTTTCAATTCTGGCTTTGACAGCATTTGTTCTAATGGCCTGTTCTTGTGCTGCCAGTATTAGTCCTTCTGTCTCCTTTTTGAGTGTTCCACTTGTAAGCCATGACCAGGTCTTTTCTTTATCCACTTTGCCTTCAATCTTCTCCAAGAACTGTCCAGTCAATGTTGTTGTTGTTATTATTATTATCATTATTATTATGACAGGAGTAGATTGGTTGGTAATTGAAACGGTTTGCCAGATCAGCTTTATTTTTGAGAAGGGAACAGTGATACTTCCATTCCAAACAATGATACTTCAGTCCAAACACTGTAAACAAGAGGATAATAATGTGTCCACAGTACTTTTTACTACCAGAGATTCTGTGAAAAAGTCTTCCAATTTTTCATATATTTAGCTTATTTGACACTATGCTGTCATTGCTGTTAGCGACATCTTAAATATTTCTCCATTGTTCTTCCTTTAGAATGTGCGTTTAGAGGTGTTCACTAATTAGAAATATAAATGATGTGATGATGTAAAATTGCTTGCTGTAATCATGGCTACAAGGTGAAAATGTGGGAAACATTCTCTGCAAGAGTGCTACTTTATAGCAAGGTAACACACATAAAATGAATATTGTAACTTGCAATTTCTTTTAAGAGAAAATGGAAGTTTTCCTCCATTAAAATTCTTCCATTAAAGATAACTTTAAATAAAATCAATATTTCTACTAATAACCTGTTTTTTAACCTGCTACTCCCAGCAGATGGAATGTAATGGCATACTGGAACTGCTCAATAATTTGGTATCCAGATACAGGGAGAGTAAAAATTACTCTCAATTAAACACATTCTGCCTTACACTTGCCTTATCCTATTCTAACTTCAGCATATATTAACACTCTTCACAAGTTCAGGCTTCTTGAGAAAAGAAGGAAACAGATAAAAGGGTACTTAAAAATATGAGATTCTGCTAAGTAGATTTGTTGAAGAAAAACCAAAAGTGAAGCATTTCAGTAACTGGTGTACACAGCAATCCTGTAACATCTATGTATAATGAAATCAAGGTTACATCATGGTGGGAACTGTATAACATTCTGTGGGGCAATGTTTCTCAACTAACAATCCTGGGCCTAGAAAGCCTAGAACTACGGCGCCTAAAACACGATTTGAGTATTGCCCACAAGATCATATGCTGCAACGTCCTACCAGTCAATGACTACTTCAGCTTCAACCGCAACAACACAAGAGCACGCAACAGATTGAAACTTAATACGAACCGCTCCAAACTTGAGTGTAAAAAATATGATTTCAACAATCGAGTTACTGAAGTGTGGAACTCATTACCGGACTCAATTGTGTCAACCCCTAACCCCCAACATTTCTCCCTTAGACTCTCCACGATTGACCTCTCCAGGTTCCTAAGAGGCCAGTAAGGGGCATGCATAATTGCACTGGTGTGCCTTTCGTCCCCTGTCCAATTGTCTTTCCTTTCACTCACTTATCATATATATTTTCTTTCTTTTATATATCCTCTCCTCTAAGTTCACCCTACCCTTACATATATTACTACATGTCTATTTTTCTCCCTATGTATTTGTGTATTGGACAAATGAATAAATAAATAATAAATAAATAAAACTTCCTCAATTTTAAGATTCACTAACCAGAATGCATGCTAGTTGGGGAATTTTAGCAGTTGAAATCCTCAGGTGTTAAATTTGATAAAGTTGAGGAATGTTCCTGTTGGGAATACTATTCTAGAAGCAAGTGGTGAAATTGAACTACCAGTAGTAGTTTGAAAACAGGAATTCAAAAGTGAACAATGTATTAGTGTTAATAAATTCTCATGAATTCATTCTAGAGAACACCTATCCTTAAACGTGATACTCTATTAATATAATAAATAAATAATATCAGAAGGAATATTTTTTAAAAATGAGTACTTTGCAAATGTGTTTGCCAAATATACATAGGTTAATGCAAAAAAAAAAAAATGGCTTTCACATACAGCTGGATCAGTTTTGAGCCAAAAATCACACTGCAAAATTCAGTTACAACATTTGAAAGAGAATTATTTTGTAATAGGTAGCTTATTTCATGAAGTATAGACTAAATGACATTCTCAACCATCTATCATCTATGAATTTATTAAATTGCCTTCTAAAGATACCTAAATTGTTGACCAGAAACTCATATCAATGTGTATTGGGTAAAATTATTTGGGGATTTTTTTTTGTTTGTCTTGAATCATATGAGAATAAAATCTTGATGTGCAACCTACTCCCAATTCAGTAAATTTTCATAATGTTATAAAGAAGTAGTCAACATAAGTTAGTATGAACCAACTGCTGCATTAGCAACTGATTAACAACTAAACTCAATCATTTTAATTTGAAAAATTGAAACTTCAAGACGTAGTTTAATTTTAAGAAATATACACTTTGAGTTATATACAAAATATTTTCTAGACCAGTTCTAGAATACAGCTCAACTGTCTGGAACCTGCACTGCATATTTAACATTAATACAATTGAATGTGTCCAGAGATATTTCACACAAAAAATCTTCCACTTCTCTGCTCACAACAGAATACCTTATGCCACCAGACCTGAAATTTTGGGCTTAGACAACTTAGAACTATGCCACCTTTGGTATGATCTAAAAATTATCTGCTACAAAGTCTACTTCAGCTTTAATAAAACAATACACGAGCACACAATAGATACAAACTTAAAGTAAACTGTTCCAAACTTGATTGCAAAAAATACAACTTCAGCAATAGAATTGTCAGTGCCTGGAATGCACTATCTGACTCTGTGGTTTCATCTCTAAATCCCCAAAATGTTAACCTATCTACTGTTGACCTCTCCCCATTCATAAGAGGTCTGTAAGGGTGTGCATAAGTGCACCAGCTGACTACCATTCCTGACCTAATGTTTCATTTTATTCATATTGATTTCATGTATTCAAGTCATGTTTATACAGATATATGTTATCTAATACATACTTGACAAATAAATAAATAAAAAATAAATATACTGTGTCATTGTTGTCATCAAATTTATTCATGTACCATATTAATTATGATTGTCTGCCAATTATACAAAAGGACTACTGTTAGATATTTAGATTATTATAGGAAAGTAAAGTTTTCAGGTTCATTCATTGAAAAACTGAAAATCCAAATGCCATACAGACCATGATACGGAGTGATAATGCAGTGGATTGATTGATTGATTGATTGGTTGAATGAATGAATGATTTAATGATTCAATTTTATTTATATCCTAACTTTTTTCAAGGAGCTCAAAGCAGTTTACATGGAGATCTGCCACCATTTTATCCACTTAACCATTACACCATGATGGTTCTGATTTACTTATAAGGAATTGCAATTTTATAGATCAGATCATTTATCCATATAGACATGGCATTTACTTCAAAACATTGAAGCTGTAGAAGTTCTGCTTTCCTCAACAATTTAGTTCTGTCTTTCCAGATGCACATATAAAGAACGCATGCATATATAAAGAATGCATACCATATTTATTGTAATTTAATATAATTACTTTTTTAAAGTAAAACAAAATCCTGTTTCATGATATGAAGCCAGTTGTTGAGTAACTAAATAAAATCAAAATACATTACTGAAATATTAATTGTGTTTATGTGTGCGTGTGTGCATATTAAAATATACATGGAGCGACACACACAAATATACAGGACACACAGTTAACGTAACTTGAAAATTGCACCAAATGGATATGAGTTCTTTCCCATCCCTAAAGTGACATGGTATTATATTCATACATGTCTGTTTCATGGAACTGATTTATTAATTCTAGCCTGATCTATTTTAAAAGTTTTTTTAAAAAAAAATGATGTATTGAACTGAATACTGACTTTGACATGCATACTCCCCTCTTCAAAATAAACATGTCGTCTTGCTTAGCCTATAAGCTAAACTACTGCCCAGATGGGGGGGAACGCAGTGGGGGAGCAAAAATGGAGCTCCACCCCAGAGCGCTCAATGTTGAAGGAAAATGCAGGGTGTCCTGCATAAGCCACACCCACAATGTAGTAGTAAAAATTTTGGTAGCCCTTCACTGCCTATAACCATTAACAAATCCTCAATTGTCTGTGATTGTAGTGCCAGGTTTTATTAAATAGAAAATACCTAATTAAAGTTTAAAAAAACCCTTTCAATTAAACAAATTTAGGACTGGCATGTATATTCTTCATACATTTGAAATAGCTTCTGACTTTAACTGTTTCAACTACCGGTATATATTTTAAAATACAGTCTTATACTAAATATAGAGAATGAATCAGAAATTTGAAATGAATTGTTGATAGCAAGCTGGTAGTTATTGATAAGAGGAAATGATATAAAACTTGAATTAATTTTCTTTCTTGTGTTGGCAAAAAATGGGAAAATATTATTGCTCACACACAACCACACTGAAATCCCAAATGCTACATTTATCTCACTGTATACTGGTGATATAGAAGAGTGTTAATTGCTTTTAAACTTCATAAACGCTAAAATCCAGGATTTCAAAAGAAAAACTAGCAGCACAAAATTAACATTTGATAAGTGAGTATATTTTCATTTGATTTGTATAGAGTCAACCCCATGCCTAAATAATATTATTAATTATCTTTAGAACAATTAATTTGAATTGCATGGTTTTTTAAAAAAAAAATCTAGATTTTTAAAAAAAAATCTATATACAGCATATATTTTCAAAATTTGTAGATCTTATTCTGTTCATTAAAAAAAATCATTAATATGAGTACTGAAGATTGTAGCTTCAACATGCTTAAGTAGTAGCACAACTCTCTTTTTTTTAAGTTCCTGATGCCTAATGAAGATAAAGGATAATCTAGGAAGATAATTCAAGTCTTTAATTCTGACTCACGTATGAAATTAAGAATTCTGGGCCACTCAAAAGGTTTCATATAATTTTGTTATTTTGACTGATCTTAGAAAGGTATGTTTGATAGTGAGACATTACATCCAAGCACGCTGTCTTATAGTAGACAATTTCTTCAGAGTTCTATACATTTTATAGCCAATGCATAGAGTAATAGAAACAAATTAGCATGTATAGCTTTGACTAACTATGAGATATTAATAGTATTAAGATGGACATCTTATAAACAAACTGGGCATTATAAAACCAAATTTTGCGATTCCCAATATGCTTCACCAAATTAAATAAAGTACAGCTTTGAGGGTTATTATATATTCACACATTGTCTTTTGCGGGGGGGGGAGAGGAAAGGAAAAGAGAGAGAATCACAAAAAAATAGAAAATTAGCAATAACTGACCAACTCCAATGGTCCTTGTAAGAAGCCGATTATCTAGGCCCTCAACAGTCGGGATTCAGGCCCAGCAACAGCATGGAAACTGCTTTGGTTGCTCTGATGGATGATCTCTGGTGAGCTCGGGACAGGGGCTTGTCCTCTGTCCTGGTGCTTCTTGACCTCTCAGCGGCTTTTGATACCATTGGCCATGGTATCCTTCTGTGCCGGCTGGAGGGGTTGGGAGTGGGAGGCACGGTTCTTCAGTGGTTCTCCTCCTACCTCTCTGGTCGGTCACAGTCGGTGTTAGTGGGGGAGTCAGAGGTCGACCCCGAGGTCTCTCCCTTGTGGGGTGCCTCAGGGATCGGTCCTCTTCCCCCTGCTATTTAATATCTACATGAAACCGCTGGGTGAGATCATCCAAGGACATGGGGTGAGGTATCGTCAGTATACAGATGATACCCAGTTATACATCTCCACCCTATGTCCAATCAGCGAAGCAGTAGAAGTGATGTGCTGGTGCCTGGAGGCTGTTGGGGTCTGGATGGGTGTCAACAAGCTCAAACTCAACCCTGACAAGACGGAGTGGCTGTGGGTTTTGCCTCCCAAGAACAATTCCATCCATTACCATGGGGGGTAAATTATTGCCCCCCTCAGAGAGGGTCCGCAACTTGGGCATCCTCCTCGATCCACAGCTAACATTGGAACATCATCTTTTGGCTGTGGCGAGGAGTGCATTTCCCAGGTTCGCCTGGTGCACCAGTTGCGGCCCTATCTGGACAGGGACTCATTGCTCACAGTCGCTCATGCCCTCATCACCTTGATGTTCGACTACTGCAATGCTCTCTACATGGGGCTACCTTTGAAAAGTGTTTGGAAACTTCAGATGATGCAGAATGCGGCCGTGAGAGCTATCGTGGGGTTACCTGGGTTCGCCCACGTCTCTCCAACACTCCCTCGCTTGCATTGGCTGCTGATCAGTTTCCGGTCACAATTCAAATGTTGGTAATGACCTTTAAAGCCCTACATGACATCGGACCAGAATACCTCTGGGACTGTCTTCTGCTGCACGAATCCCAGCAGCCAATTAGGTCCCACAGAGATCCGAACAGCCCCCACCCTCCTTGTCTTTCGCAAACTACTTAAGACCCACCTATATTGCCAGGCATGGGGGAATTGAGACATCTCCCCCCAGGCTTTTTATAGTTTTATGTATGGAATGCGTGTGTTGCATGGTTTTTAAATGAGGGTTTTTTGATGTTTTTTTAATATTAGATTTGTTTTCATTGTCACACTGTTTTATTATTGTTGTGAGCCACCCCGAGTCTTTGGAGAGGGGTGGCATACAAATCTAATAAATTATTATTATTATTATTATTATTATTATTATTATTATTATTATTATTAACAATTTCTAGACAAGAATGTTATTCCAGGTCAAAAGTTAACACGAGAATTCTGTTGTTTTTAATCCACAATAAATTGTAAATTGTGAAATGAATATACAGTAGTTTGGCCGCTTCGTAGCAGTTTCTTTTCTCAGGAATGACTTCAGATCATAGAACTGATTCTTCTTTGGAAGGAAAATGCCCCTTTGCTATTTTTTCAACACCAATATTTCTGATTTAGGATTTCTGCCATTTTATTCTTTATAGAGAGATAGCCCAGTTTGTCCAATATAAATTGAGGTTGGGAATTGCTGACAAATGATGACATATATCACACTGGAAGATGAACAAGTGTTTTTCATTATGTTCTATAATAGTACTGTCTGAAAAGACAGGGCACTGGCATCTGGCTCTACCATACAGTTTGGTTTCCGTGATTGTATCTCTGTGACATGGTCTGTTGTTACAAAGAAGCTTTCTACTATTATGAAAAGCAGGTTTTCTATTTTGAAATGTTCTTTGAGTTTTGGATCCCTTTGCATATGCTCCCAGAGCCTGTCTAATTTTATATATCCCAGACATATAAACCTAAAAGTTCCTCGTTACAGTAGTGTAGCACTAGTATAAGTAAACTAATTATTATTTAGGAAAATTTCATCTTTTCTTTGCTTATAACTAGTGATAAAATCTCATATCCAAAAAGTTTTTGCTCAGAAGTAAATAAATTCAAATGAGCGGATTCTGCAAACTTTTATTAATCAACCATTCAGTAACATGAATATTGCATAGAGATATCATGTAGGCAGTGATGGGCTCCTACGGGAATGGCCAGGAACACATTTCTGGTTGCAAAATTTAGAGCTCCACCCCAGAGCACCCAATTTGCACTGAACGGTGTTGAAACAAAATGCATAAGCCACGCCCACAGTGTGGTAGTAAAACTTTTGGTAGCCCATCACTGCATGTAGGAAATATATTTGTTGAAATTATGGACCTCACTGGTGGGCCACACATTTTTGATGAGAAGAAAAGGAACATGGGCCAAAACTGGTATAACAACAGCTTCTAAAGAGAAGTTGTTTGTTTTAAACCGAGGCAGGTTTATGGGAGAAGGGCTAAGCAAGCAATGTGGCAGACATAAAATACATTTATAAAATGTGCAGTAGTGGGTTCTAAATCATATTGCTACCAGTTCTCTGTAGTGGGTTGAACTGGGAGCTACCCACTGCTGGTCATATGTCATGCTGCCTCATTTTGGTGAAAGGAAAATCCAGCCATCTCAGGAGTAAGTTTTATCATTAAAGAGTATTAAAGAAGAATAGCATTAAAGTGGGATTATGATTCCACTATATAGAGTGCTGGTGAGACCACATTTGGAATACTGTGTTCAGTTCTGAAGACCTCACGTACAAAAAGATATTGACAAAATTGAACGGGTCCAAAGACGGGCTACAAGAATGGTAGAAGGTCTTAAGCATAAAACGTATCAGGAAAGACTTAATGAACTCAATCTGTATAGTCTGGAGGACAGAAGGAAAAGGGGGGACATGATCAAAACATTTAAATATGTTAAAGGGTTAAATAAGGTCCAGGAGGGAAGTGTTTTTAATAGGAAAGTGAACACAAGAACAAGGGGACACAATCTGAAGTTAGTTGGGGAAAAGATCAAAAGCAACGTGAGAAAATATTATTTTACTGAAAGAGTAGTAGATCCTTGGAACAAACTTCCAGAAGACATGGTAGATAAATACACAGTCACTGAATTTAAACATGCCTGGGATAAACATATATCCATCCTAAGATAAAATACAGAAAATAGTATAAGGGCAGACTAGATAGACCATGAGGTCTTTTTCTGCCGTCAGACTTCTATGTTTCTATGTAACTGCTGCTCCTCTTGTCTACTCAAGCCTGTAAAACCTTCCCAACCTTTGAACTTGGCCTTTGAACAGCTCACTTACAGAGCAGGCAATGAGCTATTGTGTCATGTAGGAATGCCAGGTGGGAAGCATAAGTGCTATTTCTATCAAGGAAAAGGATGGCTTAAACTTCCTTAGCCAAGGTTGGCATTCCAGATTTGTCTTTTGGGGAGGCAAAGAGTAAAAGGACATAAATTGTTCTGCCAAGATAGTTTATTGCTTTAGTTTGACATTATATTTTGATTTAATAGTTTGGCAGGCTAAAGCTTCAAAGGAGACTGTATTTGTTTTAAAACCCTGTCCCTGAGAGCTTAAAAAGCCAGGTGTAAATAAATTAATCTGTCTTCCTACTTCTTTGATGTGTACATTGATTGCCTTCTAACACTTGTAACTACTTGCCTGCTCTTTACCTCTGTACATAAAGGGGTTACTCTTAAACACAGCTATTTTTTATCCAGAGGATGCTGCTGCATGAAGGTTGCTTTATTACTGCTTGTAATTACTACTATTCTTTTTATATATATAAACAGAAATAGAATTACGTACATATTTCTTACACATTCTAAACTCCTACTCTCACCCAAACTTTCTTTCAAACTTTATGCTTCTTTCCTTTTCCATTTATTATTGTAAGATAAGAATAAGAGAAGGAAGGAAAAGAAACACGTTAAAAATGATATATTAACTTGACATATCATAGATATGATCATTGCAATCATGCAATTAATAAAATATTAAAAGATAATAAAAGTCCTACTTAATGACCCCATCTTCTTAATTTGCATGTGCAAAAAGATGTTTACTATGTGTGTTTTCACATGAAACAGTATGTGTTATATTCCAATTATACTTTACTTATTAGTTTGATTTCTGTAGACATCAATTGGTGTACAAATCTCAACAAGTGATTCTGAAGAGCATCCATAATAAAACATAAAAAATAAAAATAAAATACAAATAAAATATATGTAAACCAAATAATAGGTGCAGAGGTGGGCTGCTCCCGGTTTGGACCGATTCTATAGAATCTGTAAGGAGAACCGCTCACAGAACAGGCAGTGATTGCCAGTTGGCCAAACCCCTGAGCAAGTTCTAATAGTGACACCTATGGTGCTGCCATCTTGCTTTTGGCTTCTACACATACACAAAAGCTAAGTTTTTGGCACTGTGGTAGCAGAGGAAGCGAACTGGTGGTGAGGTAAGTTAGAAACCCACCCCAGAATAGGATTCGTAATATACCCAGGGCCCCAGGCTCGGGTACAATTAGGTCTTATGGCCTAATGAAAAGCCAACAGGATTGTGGTCATCCTAATCTTTCAAGAGAAAATGTTCCAGGGGCAAGAACTATGGAAGAGAAGGAAGATTTCCTGGTCTGGCCAGCTGGCATTCCTTGGCTGGTGGGATCAATAACATGCCCAACCTGTTGAACTGAATTTTGTAGAAATAACTGGGATCAAACTGGTAACCTGGTCCCAAGCCATGAAGTGATAATCAGCACTTTGAATTGCACTCAGAATCTCATGTAGCAGTGGCGATACACATAGTGAATATCGGACATCATTTGCTACTCATGCAGCCACATTCTGTACAATTTGAAGCTTCTGAATTCTCTTAAGAACTATATTATATAGGGTGCGTTGCAATAACCCAGATGAGAGGTGATGAGAACATGAGTGATTGTGAGCAAAGCCTGCATAACTGATATACAACCCTAAATTATGCAAAAGCCCTCCTGGCTATGGCTGCAATCTGCTCTTCTAGCAGGAGTTGTGAGTCCAAGAGCCTCCTCTAAGTCCATCTGGCACAGTGCCACCTTGTTCAGGACTAGTGATGGAAAACTTTGTCACTGGAAGTCCCAAATACAACTATTCAATCTTGCTTGGGCCATTGCACCAGAGGCAAGCCCTTACAACTCCAAGCACTGGGACAAGACATTTCATGGTATTTCTCAGGCAACCCATGTTTGAGATACACAGATGGGTTTCGTCAACATTTTGATCATAACTCATTTCAAACAATTGAATCACCTAATTTTCTCTTTTTATATTACATTTCTGGTAGAGAAACATTGGTACTTGACAGATTATGATAATAAATCCAGATTGATTGGTATGCCTACCTGCCCTTCCTTCCTTCCTTCCTTCCTTCCTTCCTTCCTTCCTTCCTTCCTTCCTTCCTTCCTTCCTTCTATATCTATCTATCAATCTATCTATCTATCTATCATCTTCTATCGATCTACCTACCTACCTACCTACCTGCCTCTCTCTCTCTCCCCCTACCTACCTACCTACCTACCTATCATCTGTACCCACCTACATACCTACTGTACTTACCTACTATCTATCATCCCTCCCTCCATCGCTTTCTCTCCCTCTCTCTCCCCCCAATATTTTCAGTGGAAATTTCAAATATATGTGGTTATTATTATTTTTTGTTACAAGATTTCATTTCATGTGGGATTTAACAATACTGGAATGTATTGCATTTTTCTCTGTGTCATTATTTTGTTGCTATTACAATTTAAAAAGAAGCTTATCAACATACCTCTGGTTGCTTTCAGAACTGATCTGTTGTTTTGCTTTAGTATTTGACAGACGTTTCACAGTAGCCAAAATAACATTATTATTTTTATTATTTATTAGATTTGTATGCCGCCCCTCTCCGCAGACTTGGGAGTATGCTAAGGGAGAGAGATATAGATCCTATACTGCACTGAAGAATTCAATTATATTTATCAGAATTCTAGTGGTTTGTCTTCAAATTTAATATTTTGTTCAAGCATAGGTTTCCTAAAGATATATCTTACTTTTGTCAAAATTCATAGACATAGTTTTTTAAATAGCTCTAGACTTCTTTCAATCAGATATACAGATTGAGTAAAGAGGCATAAGTAGACATATGTATCAAAATTTATAATATCTGTCTTCTTAGTGCCAAGCATGAGCTCATCTGAACTGACATGATGACATTATGTTTCTACTTTTCTCTCATTTCTGAAGTCTCTGTTGAGGTCAAAGGCAGTAAAAAATAATAATAAAGTGATGTGGGGTTTGAGGTTAGTGTTTTTTTTTTTTTTATAAACTATGTCCAACTCGGGTTGGAGGAAAATATTGCTGAATTAAATATACAAGTTCCTAAAGGAAATAAACTTGTTTATGGCACAAATATAATACAGGCTAGCATTGTGTGAAGAAAACATCAACCATTAGCTTGACAAAAAAACAGGATATGTCCTCTATGTTCCTTTGTTTGGCATCAGGTGACATTCAAACAATAAAAAAGTAAAGGTCAATAAAAATGTAGGATATTGAAGCTATATATATTTGTGTATGTTTTAGATAACCTGATTTATAGAGAATAACAGTAGGCTATAAAAGAAGATAGTGGGCTGACATTCCATTGTTAAGGAAAACCACTTTTAACAGTGCAAATTTTTATCCACAATAATTAAGAATATTTTTGATAAAAGGATATTTTACAATGTAAACATTAAACCAGAAAAGATTATCCAGTCATAAATTTTGGTAGAACCCGAAACATTGAAAAAGTTCACATTTCCTTCTTAAATATTACAATGTAGGTCAGGACAAATTAAAAAACAATTTCTACAATAGTCTTGAGTAGACATTGATATCAATCAGCGTGAGCTTAAATGGACTCCAGGGGATGGTAGAGAACAGGAAGGCCAGGACAAACATTGTCTATGAGGTCGCGATGGGTTGGACATGATTTCACAACTAACAACAATAACAACCACAACAAGACATGATATGATTATGTGACCGTGATACTATGTATCAGAATTTGTTGAATAATAATCAAAACCAAAAGCACACATGGATGACTGGTTCAGCTGGATTCATTAACTTCTTAATAAACATAGTAATATGTTTATATATATACTATATATACTATACTATATGTATACTTCAAGTCCCAGTGAGGTTATGGCTAGCTGATGAGGCCAAAATAAGGCCGAAATAGATCTATCCTAATTTTCAAATTCAGCAAAAACATATGATACATACAGAACATTGTTTGTCAGCTATGAATAAATTAACTGCCTTGGAAATGGCCCTGGGTTGGGCCGAGAGGCAAAAAAGGAGCTGTGATGTTCCTTCAATATACTAGGGTGATTCAACACAAAAAACATGTAACCCTTCCCTAGTACAGAGCTGAAGGAATTGGATACTGTAGCCTAGAGGTTAATTCTCTGCCTTACAAGGCAAGGGTTGCAAGTTCAAGTCCCAGTGAGGGTATGGTTAGCTAGTGAGAACAAAATAAGTCTGAAATAGATCTATCCTAGGCTCCCTTAATTTTCAAATTCAGCAAAAACACGTGACACACACACACATACACACACACACATATCATAGATTTTCACAGGTACAGGTATGGTGGTCTTGGTATATTCGGGTTTCTTCCCATGTAGGATTTAGAAATTTCTGGCGACTTTTCGATGAGGTCCCACTCGTCATCTTCAGGCTGGTGCTTCTGTCCTTGTTCTAGGGTGAACAAGCAGGATGATACCTCCCGCCTACCAGACATCTGGAAACCAGCCCTCTATCCCAGCCATAGAAACTGAAACCAGACTCAGAACACACATTGCAAAACAACCAAGTAGCCTGCAAGCTCCAACTACTCAGGATATCACCCCTAATCCATAATCATTAACTAATCAGCATACCTCAGTTAAATCAATGACCCCAGGTGTTACCCCATTGACTCACCAGGAAGTTTCTACACAGCAGGCAATTGCTGAGCTATCAAACCACACCCAGCCACCAGTATTTATAGAAGGAAGGCAGCTCAGATCTTGCTGTGTTCACCCTAGAACAAGGACAGAAGCACCAGCATGAAGATGACGAGTGGGACGTCATCGAAACATCGCCAGAAATATCTAAATCCTACACGGGAAGAAACCCGAATATACCAAGACCGTCATACACATACACAATAGCACAAATATATTATTTCATCAAGTAAACACAAGCAGGAATTAGTTTTATTTCAGCAAAGCAGACCATCACAGAGTGAGCTGAGAGTACAGAGATCAGAGTGGGCTGAGCCACAGCTAGTCTTAAACTTAAGTTTTCAGTTTCAATTATCTGCCCAGAGTCAGAAGTGTTTATCTCAGAAGTGTTTAGTTCACATTGGCTGACTTAGTTGCTATGCCTATTCATTGTCTGACCTTGTTAACATGGGTCTTCCAGTTCATGAACTATGTACCTTGTGCTAACAGTTCTGTTTATTTTAGTAATAAGAAAAAAATATACTTAAACTTCAAATAATGATTTAATATAAAACACTTACTGTCTAGTACCTCAGGAGAATAAGCTCAGAGGTTATGCATTCCTACAAATACTGCTCCTTTGAATTGTTATGCTAATAACACATCTAGGACAGAAATATAGAAGAGGCATTCTTTAGATATAGATCAATCATTCAACAAAGGTGATATTACCTGGAAAATTAAACCGAATAAAATAAAACCTTAATAGGAAACCAAAGGGCTTCTATGAGAAACAGTATGAACAAGGAATATAAGCAAATTTGCTTTTTTCACACAGAGCCAGCAAAATATTATGTACCAAGCACAAAGCCAATAGCATATGTACATACAGATTGAAATGTCAGTCCAATAGTAACAGTCAGATAAATTTCTACAGCAGGGAGCACAGCAAGAGATGGGAATCGGGGTTTTCACCCTCATTAAATCAGTAATTGGAGCTCATTCTATTTCGTTTAGGTCCTGCTGTGAGTATGGGCAAAAGCTTCTCAATACCAATCCAGGAGGTCACTCAGGGGTAGTCATAATGATAAAGATTGCACAAGGAAAAACACTAAGGTGAAGACTAGCAAGAAGAGACGGAGGTGTTTATGGGTACACAGAGCGGGTGAGTTTCCAAATTCTTGAAAACATCTTGTCCAAGAGCTGCCAAGGAAAAGAAATTTCCCCTCATTCAGAAATGCATTTTCAACTCTAGTGAGAAAATTAAACTCAAGACAGAGAAAATGAAACTGTAAATTTAGCAAGAAAAATGTGAATTTCTACTAATCTGCTGCACGAATCCCAGCGACCAGTTAGGTCCCACAGAGTGGGCCTTCTCCGGGTCCCGTCAACTAAACAATGTCGTTTGGCGGGGCCCAGGGGAAGAGCCTTCTCTGTGGTGGCCCCGGCCCTCTGGAACCAACTCTCCCCAGAGATTAGAATTGCCCCCACCCTCCTCCCCTTTTGTAAGCTCCTTAAAACCCACCTCTGCCATCAGGCATGGCGGAACTGAGATACTCTTTCCCCTAGGCCTCTACAATTTATGCGTGGTATGTTTGCTTGTAGGTATGATTGGTTTTAAAATAAGGGTTTTTTAGTTGTTGTAGTATTGGATTTACATGCTATTTTTATTATTGTTGTTAGCCGCCCCGAGTCTACGGAGAGGGGCGGCATACAAATCCAATAAATAAATAAATAAATAAATAAATAAATAAATAAATAAATAAATAAATAAATAAATGAATGAATGAATGAATGAATGAATGAATGAATGAATGAATGAATGAATAAATAAATAAATAAATATTTTCAGACATCAATTTTACCAATTTCTGAAGTTACTGTGATAATTTGCTACAAATATAATCTATGGCAGAACAGAAAAAAAGTACCAATATTTTCTGATCAGGGGTGGGTTCTAATTTATCTCGCTGCTCGTTCGCTTCCTCCTGCGCCTTGTGCTCTGCACGCGCATGCATGCGCAGTGCCAAAATCTCCAAGAAAAAAAGCCAAAACCTGCAAACCAAAAACTTGCATTTTGCACATGCTCGGGAGAAAAAGAAAAGATATAAACCCAAAAAAATTAAAATTATTTTTTTAAAAAAGGTGGCAGTGCCCATGGGCTGACACTGATCAAACTGGTTCTCTGATGTCATTGTGACATCACAAGAGGGTTGCTACTGGTTTGCGCAAAGAGGTCCCACTGGAAGGAACACAACTCTGTTTCTGACTGATTCTCATCATTCTCTTCATTCAGGATTAAAAATTTAAAATAATTCTGTTCATTGCTAGGGTTGCACAGTGGTTAGAGTGCAGGCTACTTTAGCTAACTGCTAGCTCTAGTTCAGCAGTTCAAATCTCACCACCAGCTCAAGGTTGACTCAGTCTTCCATCCTTCTGAGGTGGCTAAAATGGGGAACCAGATTGTTGGGGGCAATATGCTGATTCTGTAAACCCCCTAGAGAGGGCTGTAAAAAGCACTATGAAGCAGTACAGTGGTACCTCTACTTATGAACTTAATTCATTCTGTGACCAGGTTCTTAAGTAGAAAAATTTGTAAGAAGCAGCCATTTTCCCCATAGGAATCAATGTAAAAACAAATAATGTGTGTCTTTGGGGAAATCATAGGGAGGGTAGAAACCCTGTTTCCTCCCAGGAGATTCCTAGAGAGGCCCCACAGAAGCTTCTCATCTTTTCAGGCCCTGTTTCCTCCCAGGAGATTCCTAGAGAGGCCCCACAGAGGCTTCTCCCAGCCTTTTCTGGTTAATTTCAGTGGTTTGGGTTTATAAGTGAAAATGGTTCTTGAGAATAGGCAAAAACTTCTTGAGCACCGGGTTCTTATCTAGAAAAGTTTGTAAGTTGTTCTGTCGAGGTCTCTGGTAGAATCCTCCCGAAAATTCACAGATACAAATGTCAGACACACACACGTTTGAAAATTCAAAACAATGTTCTTTGTACCAAAAATCCAAATAAACTAAGCACTCTTTTTGTATAGCAAAGAGCACTTGTCTCCAAACAAACTGGTAATTTGTACAAGTCCCTTATCAGTTCTGAGATACTTAGATTGCAGCTGTGAGGCAATTCACAGTCCTTCTTCTTTCACAAAGTGAAACACACTTTGGTTTAGTTTCAAAGCGGGGAAAAATCAGTACACAAAGGTTGAAGTCAGCAAGGCAGGCACGAAACACAACGATCAGATAATCCTCCACAATGGCCAAACCCACAGGCTGCTATTTATAGCAGCCTCACTAATTACCACAGCCCCACCCAACCACAGGTGGCCTCATTTTCTTTGATAATAATCTCTCAGTTGTTGCTGCCTATGCATCGCTCTCCGCATGCATGGCTGTATCATTAACTCTTGTTCCGAATCCAAGGAGGAGCTAGATAATTGATCTCCTTCTGAGCTGTCTGCCACACTCTCCTCCTCCCTGTCACTCATGTCTTCTTGGGCAGAGGAGCCTTCATCATCAGATTCCACCAGGAGCAAAACAGGCCTGCGGCATGTGGATGTCTCCCCCACATCCACAGTCCTTGGGGCAGGAGCTGGACCAGAGCTAACCACAACATAAGTAGAGGCGTTCATAGGTAGAGGTACCACTGTATATAATTCTAAATGCTAATGCTAATATTCAGAACTATTCACTTTGCATATTTATAGATTTTCCATGGCACTGATCTAAACATTTAGATAAGAATCTGCTGATGATTCTTTGGAACACCCCCCCCCCCGGTAAATATTTTCATAAAGCAGCTTGGAATTCGTACAACTACCTCCAGTTTTGCTTTCCAAACGCATGAAGCATATACCCTTAGGGCTGAAAAAATAGGTCCCAATCAGGATAATAGGCTATGAACACATTTCTCTACCGCAGGGCAACATTTTCAAATGTTTCAAATGTGTCTTTTGTTTTGATTATATTGCAGCAGTCTCTAGCCACATCCAGAGGGCATAAAGAATATCTGTACATTAAGCCTTCTCACATAGATAAATATTGCACCAAGATGTATTGTGGATCCTTTGTTTAAACACATTATGTGAAGCCATTTATTGGAATTAGTTGAGGCAAACTATATGTGGAATATAATGCAGCACCATAACTACGAACACAGCCATGTTATGGGAGCTTTTCTTAGTTAATAATAACTATTATTTCAGTCATGGAAAATAATATGCAGCCAACATTAAGAACCACATGTTTCAAGTCTGGTGTTATTGTAATCCAGAACAATTTGATCAATAGGTCAAGAGGCAAGGTTTCAGTCAAGATCTGATTATAAGAACTCCAGTAAATTGTGTAGCATTTAAAATACAGGTTGTTCTAAATTGTTAGTAATCAAAGTGACTAAGCTTCCCTGTTATTAAGGTTTTAAACGGATGCGCGGCTTTTTCTGTTTTTTAATCAGAGAGTCATACAAGCAGATCTAATGTGGACATTTGATTTCTGCCACGTAAATAGACTAAAAACACACCATTATAACATCAGAAACTTTTTAAATCATTCATCATCAGAAATGTATATATAATACATGAGTTATACCTGCTGTGTTTCCATTTTCCTTGATGATGAAGCATTATTATTATGATAAGAGCTTGACCAGCATTTCAAAATACAATTTGCAAACATTCATTCTTTTATTCAGGCACAAACATCAACTTCCGCAGCATTGATTTCTCCCATTTTCACTGGGTAATAATATTTTTTAAATGGCTTTGGTTAGCAAGAAATGTTCTTCGAAATGAAGTGTGGGGAATTCCTTTCTTCTCTCCAACATTATTGCAAACACAGCTGGAAGAAGCACTAACAAAATCACCCTGAATGCTTTTGACGTGTTTGAAATCATTCAACTACACCAAAGAAAGAGTGTCATATAATTTTGGAAAGCACAATTGGTTGGCACAACAGTAGCCCAATATGTACCCACCTAGATCAGGAAACAATTCATTTACTGATAGAGGCTGCAAAACTAGATGAAGAGAATCCAAATATGCCCATAAATCATTCACTAATTATTCAAGGCCACTGACATCCATTGAACCTTTCCATTTACTTAAGCAGCCTTGGACCCTTTTCCATAAAGCATTAAACAGGTTGAATAATTTGTCTGCAGTGATTAATTCTGGGCTATAGCTCCCTAAGGGTTCATTCTTACTATTACTATCATTCCATCCTCTTTAAAATGATGCTCTCACCATAGGTTTTTTTTTAAAAGATATACATCTGTTCATTCTATCAGTAAGTTTCTCAAGTTTTGGTTGACAAAAGGCAACCATTCAGTTCAGTAAACTGGCTATTGTAATTTCATGAAATTGAACACTGCCACCACCCATTTATTATTAGGATAACCTATAAAAAAGAGCAATAAGTAAAAGTGTGTATGTGAAACCATTTGAATTTGGTTATATGCCAACTGAAAGAAAATATAATTTATCTTCTTTACATTTTACCAATGTACTATGAGAAGGGTCATAACGTAGAGACTCAATTGATCCTGCCATATTTTTTTAAAAAATAATCAACAAAAGGGATGTTTTGAATTGTGCATATTTGATATCCTTCCACTATCAAAGTATTTATTACTATTTCACCATCCACAACACTTCAAGTCCTTCCAGTTACATAACTGCTAGATTATAAAGAATAATAAACATCAATATCAAATATCATCAAATATCAAATATCAAACATCAAATATCAAACATCAAATATCAAACATCAAATATCAAACATCAATATCAAACAACATATCAATGCCTAGAAAGGACTGGACTAAAAGACAGCATTGAGTAACTGACCATAGCAGCACAAAAACAAACAGTAAGCACCAGATCCAAATAAACAGAAGTCTAGCACACTAGATATACCCAAGCAGTAGACTTTCCAAGGAGCCTTAGAGGCAGGCCATACATAGTGGCTGGATGCAGGATGTGGGCAGAACAACACCTACAAACTAAATGATACAACCAAGTTGTTTACAAGAACATCTGCACAGTGTATGGGATAGATTTTCCTAAGTCCAGATAAGCCATTGCACACCAAGTCAAGGAGAAAAATAGGGCTAAAATCCTATGGGACTTCCATATCCAGAGGAACAGGCAGGTATTGGCCAATCAACCAGAGATTATGGTAATATACAAGATCAATGCCAAATAACAACAACATCAGAAGTTGAAGAAGTACCAAAGTCTGGAGGAAGAATTAGCGAGGTGGTGAAAAGTAAAGCCCACAGTTGTTCCAATCATGATAGGATAACTCAGGGCTGTGATTTCCAAAATGGAAGAGTGGTTCCAACAAATTCTAGGAGCATCTTTATTCAAATGTCTGGACTGCTATTTTTTTTTTAAAAAAAGGTATAATTGTTTCTGTGGGTCTTCTACTTTATTTTCTGCTATTGTTCTATTATATGCCAACTGAAAACTAAAACATATATTGCATAACTCCTCAAATTGCTACCACAGCTTTCAGTGTCAAGCTGTATGTGTTATATACAGCTATAACATGGGTTATATACCCATGTATATGCCCAATTATGCTGAAATTGATTAAAAGTTTTGTCAAGCTATCATGAATAAGACTGAAGCATATTGCAACCTTCTTATAAATTGTATGACTGAAGCATTATTCAGAGATTTCATTTGAAGGCAATCAGATGTTCTTTTTCAAATTGATTCAGAAAAGTGAATCAATGCAAGTTAATGATCCAATTTGAAACATCCAATTGAATAAGTTGATCTCTTAAATTGATTTGAATTGTTAAACTCAATTGAATTTGAAACTGGCAGTTTAAATTCATACTGGAACTGATCTACACATTCCTAACAAGTAGTTTTCACTTTAATCCTTTTTTATAGATTTAATAAATTTGTATATAATTTTCTGTGTATTTACATATAGAAAATAGCAAAATTAATAAGTTAAAATAATATAAAATATTTTAATTAAAAAGAAATAAAGCAGGAAGTCCAAAACGAAACTGAATTGCTCATCCAGTATTTGAGCAAAATCAACTTAGTTCTCACACTCCAATTCATTGTTTTAATTCTCCATAGTTCTGATGAAGTTAGTGGGATTAAATTGAAGTATTAAAGGTTAGAGGAAAAAGATGTAGATAGCAGCATTCTTCTTATATCCCACCTGCATAATTAATAAATTATAATAAATAATATAATGGCTCTAATTCTCCAGTAAATATGTCAATTTAAAATCTGAAAGGAAAACCACTGTCTATTCCACTTTTGGATCAAATGATTTGAATAGCTAAAAATGTTTATTTGAATTGTCTGGTAGCCATTCCTTTTCACTTTTTCCATTGCACACCCCAATCCAGTACTCTGTCTGTGATATTTCATTTGAGTTTTTCAAACGGAGTCTTGACTTTTTTCATCATTAATGAACTAAATATCATTAGCACTTTAAAGTCTGTCCTTTAATTGCCACAATCACATAGTTACTCCTTATGTTGTCTTGTAAGATTACAAGATTCCTGGTTCAGTGGAGGTAGGCCAGTAATGACCAGGGTCAATTTATCTTTTTTCCATCCCAAATCAACCCAAAGATATACTACATCAAAGTTAGAAATACCTTATTTGGCTTGCACATTTAAATCATCTCATTTTTTTTCCAATTTTAGTCACATGGTGCCTTTTCATTTGTCTAAAAAAGAAGAATATGGAGATACCCATTCCATAAACTCCATATGAATTTCCTTTTCCTTTCATTTCTAATGGTTTACTGTAAAAATCACTAGGCGATTTTAGGAATCATTGTCTCTATTTTTCTTTTTCCCTCCCTCCCTTTTTTTCTTTTCCTTTATTTTTCATATATAATAGATTCTAAGTCTTTGGCAAGCTCTCTCTACTTCTGCCACTAATAAATTTGCTGGTATCTTGTCAATCCAATACAATTTATGTCCATTATTGTACAAATGCACACGTTTAGCTGTTATAAGCCTTGAATTGTCTGAATGGCAGAGAAATGAAAAAGTAAAACACCAAGAAGAGAGCTCTCCTTGGTCCTGCATGGTTAAAAGAATAAGGTTGCCTTAGTATAATTAATTTATTCTCTTATTGGTCCTTATTCCCAATGGATCAGATATAACTTTGCTTAATCACAGTAATTATTGTACTTCAAAATACTAACAACTACAGAATTAAAATAAACATTCAGAAGATGAATAAATGATTTTTCTCATAAAAAAATCATTTATTCTTAGAATAAATGATTTTTCTTAGTTTGTCAGTTATGTGGGGATTTTTTAGAATTCTTTTTTTTAGAAATTGCATGTGTTTCCACATATACTTCTTCTAAATAGACTTACATATATTTGTTTAGTGTCCATTTAAAGTTGCAATGGCAGTGAAAAAAGTAATGTATGACCATTTTTTACAGATGACCATTTCAGCACCCCTGTGGCCATGTGATCAAAGTTTGAATGGTTGACAACTGGCATTTATGATGGTTGCAGAGTTTTGGGATCATGTGATCACTTTTTGTGACCTTCTGATGAGCAAAGATGGTAGGGAAGCTACATTCATTTAACAAGCATGTTACTAACTTAACAACTGTGGCAAGAATGGTCATAAAATGGGAAAAAACTTACTTAACAATTGTCTTACTTAGCAACAGAAATGTTAAGCTCAACTGTGAATGTCAGTTGAGAACAACCTTGTTGTTCTGTTTCTTATATTTTCATTTTTTACTAAGAAAATGGAAGAAATGTGCTTATTTTATATGTATATTTAAATGCAAATTTCATCGCCTTACGTGCACATTCTCATACTTTGGAAGGTTGTAAACAGAATTATTCCTTCATCTTTTGGAATTATGAATACATTTATAATTTTGCTATAGTATATATTTTTATTAGCCAGATTCCATTATGTCATGATTCACTAATTAGTTTATAGAGTCAGAATCCAGGCACTCTTTGTTATCACTGAGTTAGTATTATAGCCAAAAAAAGAAGGGTCTGAATAGTAGACTATTCAGACTCAAGTAGCTGAAAAAATGGGGAGGGAATCTGCAAATAGAAGTATAACACAAATATAGTACCATTAATAATGGACATCTTGGGTGCAATCCCAAACTATCTGGAGCACCATTTGAACATTATTGGCATTGACAAAATCATTATCAGTAAATTGCAAAAGACAGCTTCATTTGGAAGAACTTACATCTTGCAACAATACCTTTAACAGCACCAAACAACAGCATCTGCCTATCCCAGGTCCATACATAAAAATGCCAAATCCAATATAAACATTTGGTTGACTATGTAACCACCATAACAATTATATTTCTCCCTTATCAGTATTGTTTCATTATTTTGCTAAGATGCTTCTTTATGATGGTCCAAAGGCAATCAGTATGTTCTGCAGCTTTGTTTCATCTGCTGTTAGTTTTACAACTAAACACTTTTAAGATCAGCAACTGGACTGGACATTCACTCACCTGTTCTATTTGTGTAAACAATGAAAATCATTGAATATCATTGAACATCATTAGCCTTTATGAGCAGCAGTGAAAAGCTTCAGGTCCAAAAGTCCGGTCAGAATAATCTTTCCAGAGTATCCTCAGGGAGACTATAAATAGGCAATATCCAGACCAGTACTTTCATGGTAGTCTTGATGGCATAGAAAGATTTTTGTAGATGAGAGGGAGATTACTTCTTTATTTTGTGATGTAGCCATAACTTCCGCCTGCCCCTCTAAAAGCAGTTTCTATGTCTCTCATTTGAAGCAATAAACATGACTATACTATACAATTTAAAGGAAATTTTGAAGGATTGTAGAACGTTAGCATCCACCCTCTCCTAGAAGAATGAAATATTTTGAGAAATATTAAAAAGATTTAAACTGCTCCAAATTAGACTGAAGAAAATACGCATTTAGCAATAGAGTACAATTCACTACCTGACTACCATCACTAGCAAAAATCTTCAACCTTAGATTGTCTATAGTTAATCTCCCCCCTTTTCTAGGAGGTCTGTAAGAGGTGTGCATAAGCGCATCATTGTGCCTACCGTCCCTGCCCTACTGTCCTATTGTCTTCTTTTATCATTACTTTCTATGTTATATTTATATAAACTACTACCCTATACTTGATTGACAAATAAATAAATAAAAATAAATTATATTTCCTTGGATGAGAAATGGAGAAACATGCCACCTTCTTTAATATCCCACAGCAGATGTCAGCACTTAAGAGATGAAGAGATAGTTAGCTCCGTTCATAAGCAAATAACCCTCACTCAAGAATCAACAAAGGTAGGATTAGACTTCAGCTACAGTAGGAATTGTCCAAAGCCCCTTCACTGCATCATCTCAGTTGCATCACCCACAGTAGTTCAAACTTCAATCAAACTTAGCTCAGACAAATTCCTAGGATTTGTACATGGCTCCATGGGAGTCTGACAACAGCCAATATAATACATGTTCCTGAAGAGGAAGCTCAAGTACAAAGCCCAAGAGGAGCTCTCAACTCCATGGGGGGTCAGCTGCCCATCTTTCCAATCAGCCTCCTCCATGTTTCCAGTGTTTTTCTCCTGACTTGGAATTGAACCAGATGGATCATTGTCTAAAGACTAATTGTAAAATCAGATCCTAGCCAAGAGACAGAAGGAAAAATGTTCCCAAACTATTCCATACTGGGCTCATTATCTTTGAGCCCTTTTTATTATTTTCAGCCAAATCTTTTTCTTCTGCAACTCACTAGACTAATACACTGGGACATTTGTGAAAGATAAACTTTGGAACATTCTCCTCTGTCAACAGTGATAATTGCAGTAGCCAAATTAAAGCTTCCCCAGTCCTATTTGAATACAAGTGAATTAGCAGCCTGTTGCACTCACCTGCAAACCGGTGCGCTGCATGCACATCATCTTTATTCGGGCGCATCCATGAGTGCATACGCACACACATCCCTCACATGATTTTGCTTCCATACATGCACAGGAAACATCTTGTGAAGGGATACTTGTTCGTGTACAATTTTTTGCTTTTGCATGGAAGCAAAAAAATGCTGAAATCTCATGTGCGCAAACAAGATTTTCCTTCTGTGCATGCACATGCGCAGAAAGCAAAAAAGCTGAAAAATTGAAGAAAAAAGATAGCACTACCTGATGGACCAGCACTGGAGTGGTCCACACAAATTACGCAATCTGGCGGGTGCTATTGGTGTGGAGTCGCCTACCGCACTGGCAGGAACCCACCACTGAAGTGAATCATGCCATTTTTCTCTGGATGACTTGTATTTTGCTTTCTTTCTCTGACTCTTCTATCTCTCTCTGTATCTTTCTCTCTGTCTCTCTCTCTCTCTCTCTGTCTCTCTCTGTCTCTCTCTCTCTCTCTTTCTCTCTCTCTCTCTCTCTCCCACCTCTCTCTCTTTGCATTTCAAATTGAATTGCTAATGTTCCCCATTAGCAAATGGGCAACATTATACATGTATTTTTTGCTATTCCCCTTGGAAATTACTTGAATATTTTGAGTTTGTGTAATTTACGCGAGTCCATGTAAACTGTATTAATTAGAAGAGATTACTGTTTGTGAGGTAACTGACAATTCACCAGAATACATTTTTTGCTCATTGTTTAAAGACTCCTTAGTGAATATATATTAGAAGATAGTTTACAGTCTGAACTGTGCTCCTGAGCATATCTTGTAACTCTCTGTAAATATTTAGGCTGACATGGCCAAGAATTTTTCTCCTGTCTTTTCAATAATTCACATCCCCTTGGGTTCCCAACCTCCAACAGAGTCTAGAAAAAAAGTGTTTTAGTCAGTGTCTCATCTGCCTTTTTACCACTGCATAGCTGTGATTTCTCATTATTTTTTTTGACCTGAACAAATGCCATTCTTTGTAGCACACATATTTGACTTCAACGCTGCAGTCCCAAGGGCCAAGGGCCATTGCAGCTGCCCTGTTTCATATCAGAAGCAATGTTGGGGAGAGCTAATCGGGCTGCACAAAGAATTTGTTCAGCCAACTGATCCAAATAAAGTTAATATCGATCGAGCTTCAAGATTCTGGAAGAGTTACAGTACTCCAGCAAAGGGAGGCAAAATCCTTCTAAAGTCTTTCACTTCCATGCTTGATTTCAATAACAACCTGCTATCTTCACTATCACCCCTTCCTTCATACTCCATTGAATGCAACCCTTTAGGCTTGTCTGTGGATTACTGTATTTTTTGAGTACAGTGTTCCCTTGACTTTCGTGGGGGATGCATTCTAAGACCTCCCGTGAAAGTCAAATTTCAACAAAGTAGAGATGCGGAAGTAATTACACTTAGAATATTTTGTTGAGAAGATAATAAATAACAGATGTAAAATAGCACCTTCTCTTGTTTGACAGCTTGCATGGCTTTAGTTTTATTGAAAGAGAGTCAGTCCAAAACTTCCCATTCTCTTATATACCATATTTTTTGGAGTATAAGACATACTGGAGTATAAGACTCACCTTAGTCTTCAAAGACTTAGGGCTAAAAAAACCTTATTTGGAATAGCAATCAAAATATCCTGCAAACCGCGACGATTGTTAGCACCTCATTAGGGCTGGGGAACACCCCCCCCCCGAGCATAAGAAACACCCAAATTTTTAGCCTCTTTTAGTGGAGGGAAAGTGCATCTTATACAGTGTATGTCTTATACTCCAAAAACTATGATATATAGGAGAATGGGAAGTTTTGGACTGACTCAGTAAAACCAAAACCATGCAAGCTGTCAAAAAGAGAAGAAGCTATTTTACATTTGTTATTTATTATCTTCTCAAAAAAATATTCTAATTTAAATGTATTTTAAAGAGTGATATTTTGATTTAAGATTACATTATTATTATTATTATTATTATTATTATTATTATTATTATTAATTAGATTTGTATGCCGCCCCTCTCCGAAGACTTGGGGCAGTTTGCCACTTTGCATTTACTTTCAATTAAAATACTGTTTATATTTAAAACTAGGTGGGACAAGGAGACTCATATGTAGGAAAGGATGTATCAACAAACACATTGATGTCCATGAGTAAAAAGTTGCTTACTTCTTGTTGTGGTTCAGCCTGGGACCCCTCCGGGAATGGCTGATTTGCTGTCGGCTTCCAGCTCAGAGGGAGAGGCTGAGGACCAGGAGGTGCAGACTGACGAGGAAGCAGAATCCCAGGCTGAAGAAGAAGGACAGCCAGAGTTCCACCAGGGGGAGCTCTCCCCAGCAAGCAGCCTGGATTCCCTGGGGGAAGATGCTCATGACATCATAGATATGCGACAAAGGAGAGCTAATCAGAGACGAACTCAATTGGCTAGGTATTTCCAGCATTAGAGGTCACAGCTGGGTTTGGGTGTGGTGCTTGGGAAAGGATAAAAGGCGGCCCCACCCTTCCTGGCTTGTGGAGTTTTATCTTGGAGATTCGTGAGACCTGTCTGTGAACTTTGGTGGCTACAATCCTGGTTTGTGCCTTGGACTATTGAAACCTTGGGGGGGGGGGGTGCCAGCAAGAAGCTTGTGAAATTGACTGGACATCAGGACCCTGTTGTAACGTATTGTAACCTGTCTGCTGTGAAGACAGGTTTTCCTTTGTGCTTATTTTTTCCTGCTATAAAATACTTTTGGGATTTTACCAGAGTGTCTGGCTGTTTTTTCAGTGGGTGTGGAGGTCTGGGAAAACCCAGACAGAACACTTCTTGTTCAATTTTTATCCTTATACTAACCCTAGGATTAGCATGAGATAAACAGGTGTTATACAGATTGGTCACACAGGAAACCTCCTGAGAAACAGCATAGTATAAAAAGGCTTAGAACTATGTCACCTTAAACACAACCTAAGCATAGACCATAAAATCATCTGCTACAATGTCCTTCTTGTCAATAACTACTTCAGCTTTAATCACAATAACACATGAGCACACAACAAACACAAACGTAAAGTAAACTGCTCCAAACTGGACTGCAGGAAGTATGACTTTAGTAACCGAGTAGTTAATGCATAGAACTCACTATCTGATTCTGTACTATCATCACCTAACTCCCAAAACTTTACCTTTAGACTATCCACTGTTGACCTCTCTTGATTCTTAAGAGGTCAGTAAGGGGCATGCATAAGTGCACCAGAGTGCCTTCTGTCCCCTGTTATAATGTTTCTCTCTCACTAGTATCGTGTACTGTATATAAACATTGTTATATCTTTTTATACTACCAATACGTACATACATACGTACATTCGTAAGTAAGTAAGTAAGTAAGTAAGTAAGTAAGTAAGTAAGTAAGTAAGTAAGTAAGTAAATAAGTAAATAAATAAATAAATAAATAAATAAATAAATAAATAAATAAATAAATAAATAAATAAATAAATGTATAGTGGTTAAGATTAGAAATGGGAACATCCCTCTTAAACACAAAAAGCTGCTGGATCATTTTGGGTCAATTTCCACCCCTTCAGCCCTAATCAGCATCAGCTATGGCAACAAACTGATAGATAAACAAGACCTTTGTCATATCATGCACTGATAGCTTTGCTGTAAAGCATAGGTGAACACACTTCAAAAACAAGCATACTTTGCAAGCGTGAAGGATAAATACCAAGAAAGCAATAAAATCACAGAAAGCTTCCTAACTGAGTTGAGCTTATTCTTCACAAGATTACTATTTACATATCTCAGGAATAGCAGATTATAAGAAGATAAATAAATTACTTTTTCTGGCATTTCTGTCAACAGTTTGAATGTGTAATGTCACATTAAAATGTAAAACTAAACCTGTTGGATTGAAATTGGAGTCTCCGGAATATTAGTGCTAACCAATTTTTCTGAGTGGAGCAAAATATGGCTTGTATGTATAGCTTGTCCCTTTGATAGGCAGAACAGATTCATAAGCTTTATAAACTCCATAAGCTTCATTTACATAGTGATTAACTATACTGCTCAACATGTAAGCAGTGTAAATAATCATCTAGTCTCTAAGTAATTCAAATGCTATCATTAACTGCAAATACATGCATGTTAAGTGCAAGGGGCTATATTAGCAAAGCTGAATTTATTTCCATGAGATCTAGGTCCCTGTGATTACAAGTATGGGTGGGTTTCTCACGGTTCAGACCAAATTGCCTGAACCATTAGTGACCTGCTGGTGATGTAATTTTGGCATCGTGGATTCAGTTCTGCCTGTGCTGATCGCTGTGCACTGCCACCTTTAAAAAAAAAAAATTGGTGATTTTTTTTTCATTGTTTGTATGCTGCAAAAAAAAAGCCTGTCTGCCTGACCATGGGTTAATACTGTTGTGTTTGGCTTCAGGCCAGCTCCTATGGCTGCTGATTTTGACTTAGAAGACCTGTTTCGCTGGAGGAGGAATCAGACAGTGAACCAGAAGGAGAAAGAAATGAGGAAGGGGTTGGAGAGACAGAGATGGAAATGGAGCCAGTCCAGATCTCCAGCTAGAGTTTCATCTGAATCAGACAGGGAGGATTTAATGAACAATCCTATTCTCGATGTTCGGGTCAGGAGAATGCTGGGACACCAAGAGCTGCTGTGCAAATGCAAAAACAGATTCTATCTCACAGGTGTTAAGAATTAATGATGCTGCTGCAACCTTGAAAAAGAGGAGGTTTGCAGATGACGGTATGGGAGTTTATCCGTTCAGTTTTTGGAGACTCTTTGATGAATTGTGATTTCGTGTTTGCTGTAGATATCTTTGGACATTCTGACATTAAAGCCGTGAGTTATTTGGCTGACGTAAGCCAGAAAGGCCTCTGTACTTACTTGAGTGATTAACTGACCTGTTGGAATCTTAAACTAACATTGCTCTGAAACTCCGCGGCTTGTAGCTTTCTAAAGAACACCTCTTTGCTTTATTTTTACAAGCCTCTGTGTGTGTGCGCATGTGTTTGATTAATTACCTCGTTTCTGGGTGGCCTGCCGCCAGGCAGAACAAATACTGACCTTTATTTCTTTATCTGAAGCACAGCTGAGCAGCTCCTCAATCTGAAACAACCTTCTGAGCATGCACAGAAGTGAAATTGCAGGAAGTGATCCACGTGTGCAAAATGTCGCAATGCACACCGGTAGCGAAGGTAAGTGGAACCCACCCCTAATTACAAGGTTCTGCTTACATGTAAGCCAATGCATGCACAACCATAAATGTAAATACTTCCCTGCTATTGAGTTCACATTTAATACATGAGCCAATGAGGTAGTCAATGCGATTAAAGCCATGTTGAGGGGAGGAAAGGAAATTATCCAGATTGCTTGTGGGCTGTGTTCAAAATGCTTCAGATACTGATTGCTTGGACAGGACTATAATCATTCAAGTCTGCCAAACCTTCCCTCTCTGGCTTTAAAGGCTACTTCCAATTAATCATTCACACTACCAAAAAATTATGAGCTCACTTCTGCAAGACAGTGTGATATCAATTGTTATCTTAGCAAATGATGCTGCTGGGTTAGTGGGATCCTAGACAAAATGATATTGGGCAATGAGTAACATTCCTGTTTTGAATGTTGCCACATTTTCCTTCTTGCTCATAATCTTTTTTTAGAAAAATAAAATTGATGTTGCCTTTTTTAGTCTCCCATGTCAACCTGGTAGCAAAGAAAGAAAATCCTGTATCAGATCAGCCTGTTTTCACTATAGCACTATTTTAAAATGCTAAGTTCCTGACTTAATTCTGTATTTTTGGGGAGTATAAGATGCACCTTTTTTCCTCCCTAAAAGAGGCTGATAATTTGACTGCATCTTATACTCTGAATGTAGTTTAGTTTATTTAGATTTGTATGCCGCCCCTCTCCGCAGACTCGGGGCGTAGAATGTAGGATGTTCCCCCACCCCACAGCCCTAACTAGCTGCTAACAATCTTCCCAACTCTTACCTTGCAGGCTCTTTCATTGTTTCTCTCTGCAAAAAATGTTTTCCAAGCCCTAAGTCTTTGCAGGGGTTTTTTCCATTGCTCTGACTTGGGTTTTTTTCATTGCTCTGACTTGGGTTTTTTTCATTGCTCTAACCGAACCAAGTACTAACAATGTTCCCAGCTCTTAACGGTTTGCAAGCTCTTTCATTATTATTCTCTCCAAATAAGGTTTTTTTAAAGCTCTAACCAGGAGATAAAATAATGTGCTGAAGCTGACCAGACTAAGAATGCTAGCCAATGAATATCTGGTAAGCAGATTATTTCCCTTATTTTCCTCCCCCAAAACTAAGGTGTGTTTTATACTCCGGTGCGTCGTATACTCCAAAAAAAATACAGTAATAGTTATTGAAAGGCAGCACTGAGGTGTGGAACTGTCTCCTTCATCAGTTCAGGATTTTACTGACCAAGCTCTCAAAGCAAGCACTGATCCATTCAGCAGCTTCCTGTTTTTCTGGCAAGTATACTATATAGCAGGGGTCTCCAACCTTGGCAACTTTAAGACTTGTGGACTTCAATTCCCAGAATTCCTCAGCCAGCACAGCTTCTGTGAGTTGAAGTCCACAAGTCTTAAAGTTGCCAAGGTTGGAGACCCTTGCTATACAGTAGGTATACATCCACTATTAACTGAATGGCCAATGGATGACCTTGTTTTCCACTGAATCAAAAAATATGAGACATGTCCCTGATAACATTTTAAATAATGTCAATATACCTGCTGTTATGGTTAGCCATGCCCATGCACCACCATATTAGTGGAATGTACTGAGATTCCATGTGCTAGCTTTTATGTCTGCATCCATATCAGATGGAAGGTAGGGATGGGCAATGTAATAATTCAATTCAATTCAATTTATTAGATTTGTATGCCGCCCCTCTCCGAAGACTCAGGGCGGCTCACAACAATGGTAAAAACAATATTATAATGGCACGAATCTAATATTAAAAGAAATAACTAAAGCCCTATCATATTACAACCAGACAACACATACATACGAAACATAAATTATAAGGAGCCTGGGGGAAAGGTGTCTCAACTCCCCCATGCCTGGCGGTATAGGTGGGTCTTGAGTAGTTTATGGAAGACAAGGAGCATGGGAGCAGTTCTAATCTCTGGGGGGAGTTGGTTCCAGAGGGCCGGGGCTGCCACAGAGAAGGCTCTTCCCCTGGGGCCCGCCAATGACATTGTTTAGTTGACGGGACCCGGAGAAGGCCAACTCTGTGGGTCCTTATCAGCCGCTGAGATTCGTGCGGTAGCAGGTGGTTCCGGAGGTACTCTGGTAACAATCCTTTGCTTATTTTCATTTCTCTTTTTTCTAGCCGTAGCATTTTAAAGATAGGAGAAAATGTAGATAATTCCAGATATTTTTTTGCGTTAGTGTATGTATTTTTGTTTCCAAGTCCATAAATATGTCTACTGGATAGAAGAAAAGTAGTGAATAATTGGGGGGGTGGAAGCTACCCTTAAATGTAGCTTCCAAGTAATCCTTTCCATAGAGTAATAGAATTATGATCTGCAATCACCCATTTTAAATGGCAGCCAATCTCATTTCATTTCCTTTTCAGTTCACAACAACTTATTGCAGTCTTTAGGTCAAGCTGGCACAGCTGCATTGAAAATTAGCTGGTGATTTATGTTATTGTATATTAGCTCTGTGTAGATTTAGAAAGAATATATCTAGATAATGGAAAGAGATATGAAAGGCATGGAAAGACATGGAAATACTTCTCACAGAGAGAAATATGTGGGAAGAAGAAAAATATGTAGGACCAAGCAGCACAATTTATACCTATTTCACCTCTACCTTCCCTTTCCTGCCATGTATAGATGTTATTTCTCATGATGGGAACTTTTAAATGAGAAGTAAGGATAGGAATGTCAGCCATCATATGTCAAAATAGCTGGAACTGTCTTCAAGCACATCGGCTGGTTTTAAGTGTAACCCATATCGTATCTCAGACATTAACACCCTTGAAAATGTTCAAAGATACTTCACCAGAAGAGCCCTTCACTCCTCCACTCGAAATAGAATACTCTATGAGACTAGACTTTCAATCCTGGGCCTAGAAAGTTTAGAACTAAGACACCTTAAACAAGATCTAAGTATTGCCCACAAGATCATATGCTGCAACGTCCTGCCTGTCGGCGACTACTTCAGCTTCAACCACAACAACACAAGAGCACACAACAGATTTAAACTTAATATTAACCGCTCCAAACTTGACTGTAAAAAATATGACTTCAGTAACAGAGTTGTCGAAGCGTGGAACTCATTACCGGACTCCATAGTGTCATCCCCAAACCCCCAACACTTTACCCTTAGATTATCTACGGTTGACCTATCCAGATTCCTAAGAGGTCAGTAAGGGGCGAGTACAAGTGCACTAGAGTGCCTTCCGTCCCCTGTCCTATTACTCTCCTATATATCCTATATCTCTTCTTCTATTCTTTCATGATATACTCTATTCCTATATATATATATATATATATATATGTATATATGTGTGTATATATATATATATATATATGTATGTATGTATGTATGTATGTATGTATGTATGTATATGTATGTGTGTATGTATGTGTATATGTATGTATGTATATATATATATATATATATGTATGTGTATGTGTGTGTGTGTGTATATATATATATATATATATATATATATATATATATATATATATATATATATATTCTGTTACTATATTCTATATATTCTATATATTCTATTCCTATATATTCTATTCCTATATCTTCTTTTCTATTCTTTCTTAGATATATTTTACTATGAGTATCTCCTCTATAACCTTCATCATGTATTTTACTATGTGTATATTGATATATACTCACTAAAACCCTCATTGTGTATTGGACAAAATAAATAAATAAAATAAATATAAATTTGAAGAAAGGAGAAGAACAAAACAGTATGGGAGATAGGACTCATTATTGGGTGAGGAGAAAATGTGGGAGGACCTATGAATGCTTCAGTTATACAATCATAGTCATAATTGCATTGGTTGCCGATCGGTTTCCGGTCACAATTCAAAGAGTTGGTTATGACCTATAAAGCCCTTCATGGCATCGGACCAGAATACCTCCGGGACCGCCTTCTGCCGCACAAATCCCAGCGACCAGTTAGGTCCCACAGAGTTGACCTTCTCCGGATCCCGTCGACTAAACAATGCCGTTTGGTGGGACCCAGGGGAAGAGCCTTCTCTGTGGCGGCCCCGGCCCTCTGGAACCAACTCCCCCGAGATATCAGAGTTGCCCCCACCATCCTTGCCTTTCGTAAGCTTCTTAAAACCCACCTCTGTCATCAGGCATGGGGGAATTGAGATATTCCCTTCCCCATGGCTTATAAAAATTTATGCATGGTATGTCTGTATGTATGATTGGTCTCTTAAACTGGGGTTTCTTTTAAAAAATAATTTAAATATCAGATTTGTTTATATTGTTTTATTACTGCTGTTAGCCGCCCCGAGTCTACGGAGAGGGGCGGCATACAAGTTTGATTAATAAATAAATAAATAAAAACCTATAGCAGTTAAGGCGAACCTATGGCACGCGTGCCACAGGTGGCATACGGAGCCATAGCTGCTGGCACATGAACAGTTGCCCTAGCTCAGCTCCAATATGCATGTATGTGCTGGCCAGTTGTTTTTTGGCTTGCACAGAGGCTCTGGGAGGGCGTTTTTGACTTCCAGAGAGCCTCCTGGGGATGGGGGAGGGCGTTTTTTACCTTCCCATGGCTCCAGGGAAGCCTTTGGAGCCTGGGGAGGGCAAAACACAAGCTTACTGGGCCCACCAGAAGTTGGGAAACTGGCCATTTCCAGCCCCAGAGGGCCTCCAGAAGGTGGAGAAAGCACTTTTTGTCCTACCCAGGCATTAAATTAGATTAGATTAGATTTATTGGATTTATATACCGCTCCTCTCCGCAGACTCGGGGCGGCTCACAACAATGGTAAAAACAGTACATAGTAACAAATCTAATATTTAGCAATCTAAATTACAATTTTAATTTAAAAAGTCCAAAAAAGGAAACCCCAATATATAAAAAACAAGCACACGATCGAATCATACACAAAACTACATGGGCAAGGGGGAGATGTTTCAATTCCCCCATGCCTGACGGCAGAGGTGGGTTTTAAGGAGTTTACAAAAGGCAAGGAGGGTGGGGGCAATCCTAATCTCTGGAGGGAGCTGGTTCCAGAGGGTCGGAGCCACCACAGAGAAGGCTCTTCCCCTGGGTCCCGCCAGATGACATTGTTTAGTCGACAGGACCCGGAGAAGGCCAACTCTGTGGGACCTAACCGGTTGCTGGGATTCGTGCGGCAGAAGGCGGTCTCGCCGGTATCCTGGTCCGATGCCATGAAGGGCTTTATAGGTGTGGCACTTGTGCATGCATGTTATCAAACACCCACGCTCTTTCGGCACCCGAGGGAAAAAAGGTTCGTCATCACTGACCTATAGTATTCTCATGTCCCAGATGAATAAATACATCTAGGAGACTGATTCCTATATGGCAGCTGTTCCTCCATGTATAATCATGGGAGATTTGGTGCTGCCTTGCTCTGGGTTAGCATCAGCCACCCATGTAATGATCTGCCGTTATTAAGCATTTTCCATTCTTCTGCCTGATTGAGTTTAATTTGAGAGGAAATGGCACCTTCTAAGATTATCATCATTGTTCTAACTGCATACTGAATTATAGCTATCATCCCTTTAGGAAAACATCAGCATGGATTTTTGGGATGTTTATTTTGTACTGTTTTGCTTTGTTTTTGGAAAGACATTACTGCCTTCTATGGGAACCCTTTTAGTGCTGGCTGGAACAGCTATTTCAATCGGGTGAATTGAGTAAACAATTTTGGGGGGAGCCAAAAGGTTCTAGGTTTTGAGGCCACAGCTCACAGTGGCTCATTATAATGAGAAGGGGAAAAAATAAATAAAAGAGAATATGTTTAAGCAGAGCAGGAGTACAGGAAACTGCTTTAAATTAAATCAGGCTATTCCATTTCAAACAGAATATTGATTGGCTAGATATTTCTCTTATCCCTTTGGCACTATAAGATAACGCTTGGGATGTTTGTGTGTGTGAATGTGCGAAGTAGAGTATCCAAGAAATTAATTAAGTCACATGCAGATTACCAGAACTAATGGCACAGAGTTTTTATGCTATTTTATAATATGAAATAGAGATTCCCTATTACCCGTGAAGATACTGTTTTATACACACTGGTTATCTTAATCTTTTCACATTTCCACCTTGACCTTTGTGATTTTTTTGTGGGCTGGGTTTTCCTCTTTAAGAAGAATTAATTTAAATTAACCAATGGCTCTGTAGTTTATCTCTTCTCCCCTTCTCCTTAATAGCAAGCTACTAATATACTATCACTGTAGGGCAAAATATCAAAGAGCAGTGGTTGGTTCGCCTTTAGATACCTCTGCCTTATTTTTCAACTTAATGAGCATGTTTAACCTTTATATTAAACCAGGTTGTTCATATATAAAAAACAAGTAATAGTAGAAACTCAGGAGTATTTTGGGCCAGTTTGGCCAAGTAGATTAGGGGTGTCAAACTCAGAGCATCATGAACTCCAAATACGAACTAAATAATCAAATTATCACAGATAATCCCCACTCGGTTAAAGACCTTGGTATACTAATAACAAAAGATTTAAGAGCCAAAGCCCACTGCAACAATATAGCCAAGAAGACTTCAAGAGTTATACACCAAATCCTACGTAGCTTCTGCTCTGGCAATCTCACACTACTTACCAGAGCTTACAAAACGTTTGCCAGACCCATCCTTGAATACAGCTCATCTGTTTGGAACCCATATCGCATCTCAGACATTAACACCCTTGAAAATGTCCAAAGATACTTCACCAGAAGAGCCCTTCACTCCTCCACTCGAAATAGAATACCCTATGAGACTAGACTTTCAATCCTGGGCCTAGAAATTTTAGAACTAAGAAGCCTTAAACAAGATCTAAGTATTGCCCACAAGATCATATGCTGCAACATCCTGCCTGTTGGCGACTACTTCAGCTTCAACCACAACAACACAAGAGCACACAACAGATTTAAACTTAATATTAACCGCTCCAAACTTGACTGTAAAAAATATGACTTCAGTAACTGAGTTGTCGAAGCGTGGAACTCATTACCGGACTCCATAGTGTCATCCCCAAACCCCCAACACTTTACCCTTAGATTATCTACGGTTGACCTATCCAGATTCCTAAAAGGTCAGTAAAGGGCGAGTACAAGTGCACTAGAGTGCCTTCCGTCCCCTGTCCTATTGCTCTCCTATATCTCCTATACCTTTCTTCTATTCCTATATCTCTTCTTCTATTCTTTCATTGATATGTTCTATTACTTTATCTTCTTTTCTATTCTTTCATAGATATATTTTACTATGAGTATCTCCTCTATAACCTTCATCATGTATTTTACTATGTGTATATAGATATATACCCACTAAAACCCTCATTGTGTATTGGACAAAATAAATAAATAAAATAAAATAAAAAATATCAGTATCACGTGACATATCTGGACTCTTTTCGCCCTTCGCTAAACATGGCTTGGGAATGGCCAGTGTGTGATGCATCTGGCCTATTGCTCTGGCCTATTGCTCTCCTATATCTCCTATACCTTTCTTCTATTCCTATATCTCTTCTTCTATTCTTTCATTGATATGTTCTATTACTTTATCTTCTTTTCTATTCTTTCATAGATATATTTTACTATGAGTATCTCCTCTATAACCTTCATCATGTATTTTACTATGTGTATATAGATATATACCCACTAAAACCCTCATTGTGTATTGGACAAAATAAATAAATAAATAAAATAAAAAATATCAGTATCACGTGACATATCTGGACTCTTTTCGCCCTTCGCTAAACTTGGCTTGGGAATGGCCAGTGTGTGATGCATCTGGCCCATGGGCTGAGAGTTTGAAAACCTTGATGTAGATAAAGTTAAAAAGCTACAGGTAAACATTTGAATTTATGAATTGTACTAGCTATACATCATAGCTAACATAGGTATACAAATATTATGATAGAACATATGCTGTTTACAGATATAAAGGAATTCCAATATGAATTAAAGTGGAAGCACATTTGAATCTTCTACTTCCAACTGACTTAGCAGAAATAGGCAATCAATGATTGCTAGGGTTAATACCTCTATGAACAAAAGTCTGCATTAAGAAGTAAAAATGTATATACATGTAAAAGTAGTCATTATTTTTAAAAATACCTTATATTATTGTAATCTGCATTAATCAGAAATTGGATCAGGAAAAATTATGTCCTTAAAACAACTTAGACAACGTTGAAGTGTTTGTGGAAAATTGATTTTTTTTTAAAAAAATCAAAAGCCAGACTTACTGCAATATTAATAAAAGAATAGACACAGATTCTATCCCTAGTGCTATTAAAAATAAGAAAACAGTCAGTTAATGGGGCTTTCTGAAGATTCAGGTAGCTAAGAAAGCATAGAGTGCCTGATCAGGTGCTTTAAGCATATTTTTAAGAATTATGAAAAATTCTGATCATGGTTTGCTAATTATGTATCAGAAATATACTAGCCATTTTGGCATAACAAAATGCAAACTTGGGCCATATATTTTCCTTTCCTGGTACGTTCATAATCCACTCCAGTTAAGCATGCCAGAAGAAATATTTGATTTATTTTACAATTTTGCACTGTCTAGAAAAAAGTACATAGCTCACAGAGATCCCAAGTAAGCTTCAAAAAAGCAATTGATTTATTGATTACAGGAAGACAAAGTCTCTTTAACAGAGACATGTTGTCAAATGACAAGCGAGACATTTTGCTAAAAGCCCTTCAGATTGATTACCCAGCTTGGACTTGAACCTTCACTGCTCAGACCTTGACAGAAAATGATAATCAGTAGATTTATTCAGAGCATCTGATATGATGCAGCTTGGTTCTAATTTAGACTTGTAGTCTTACATTATCTGAAACTTTCAAGTAGGAAAACAACAGGAAACTCACTGCCGGACTCTGTAGTGTCATCCCCAAACCCCCAACACTTTACCCTTAGACTATCCACGATTGACCTCTCCAGATTCCTAAGAGTAAGGGGTGTGCATAAGTGCACTAGAGTGCTTTCCGTCACCCGTCCTATTGCTCTCCTATATCTCCTATTCTTCTTTCCTATATTTATTCTATTCTTTCACTGATATCTTTTATTCCTATTTATTCTCTTCTCTTCTTTCTTAGGTATATTTTACTATGAGTATATCCTCTATAACCTTCATTATATATTTACTATATGTATACCCAATATAACTCTCATTGCGCAATGGACAAAATCAATCAATAAAAACAAAGTTGGCAAGATGGCAGAGAAAAACAATAGCAGAAAATAACAAGTGGGATTTTAAAAGGTTATTTCTTCCATTCCTATCTTTACTATTAACCAGGGGTGTGTACTAACTTACATCACTGCTAATTTGCTTCCTCTTGCACCATGTGGACATGCGCACAGTGCACACCATATGGGCGTGCTACGTTGGTGCATGTACGCATGTGCGCATGTGCAGTACCCAAAATGTGGCAAAGCAAAAAAGAGCTTCTGTGCATATGCAGAAGTAAAAGAAACCAAAATCTCAGTGCCTATGCCACTGCAGAGAGAGCTGGTTCAGGGGCATGGCCAGCTGGTGGTCACTCCCAGTTCAGCAAGCAGGGGGAAATTCCCGCTACCAGTTCTATATAATTGGTCTGAATCGAGTTCGTGCAGAGGCTCTGAGATGGCATTTCTGTCATTTTTGCCCTCTCCGGCATCCAGGAAAATTGGACTTCCGGACCCACCAGAAGTTACAAAATGGATAATTTCCAGCCTCCAGAGGACCTCTGGGGGAGGAGGGAGTGAAGAAAGTAATTTAGTTCTGTGTGGGATTTACACTTCCAATAGAAACAGTAGTCAATTCTTCCGAGTACAAATTTCTGACAACAATTATGGGATATGATTGTTACTTACACCTACTTGCCGTGATAATTTTATCTATTTGTTTAATAATATGTCTGCAAGCTGTTGTGATTCCGTCTGAGGCTCCTCAGGGAACGGCTGAACCTCTGCCGGCTCCCTGCTCAGAGGGGGAGGAGGAGGAACAGGAGGAGGAGGAGGAGGCCCAGGCAGAAGGGGAGGAGGAATATCAGGCCGAGGGAGAGGGAGAACAGCCAGAATCCCCCGGGGTGGAGCTCTCCCCAGCAAGCAGCCTGGAGTCCTTAGATGAAAATGCTCAAGCCATCATCGATCACAGGCAGAGAAGAGCAGCACAACGAAGGGGACAATTAGCCAGGTACTTCCAGTCCTAAATAGGTAACAGCTGCGTTTGGGTGTGGTTCTCCCCAGAAAGGCTGAAAAGGCAGACCCACCCTTCCTGTATTGTGGAGTATTATCTTTGGGAGTCCTGGGACCTGGCTGTGATCTTTGGCGTCTCTGATTCTGACTTGTGGCCTTGAAGGCTGAAACCTTGGGGAAAAAGGCGTGGGGGCTTATTCTCTACAGTGGTGTGTGTGCCAGCAAGAAGTCTGCTGTATTGTCTGGCCGTCAGGACTCTGCTGTGAAGCCTCATAGCCTGCCTGTTGGGAAGAACAGATTTTTCTCTGTGTTTATTTTTCAAACTATAAAGTGCTTTTGCTTTTACCAGCATGTCTGGCTGCTTTTTCCAGTTGGTGTTGAAGTCTGGGGGCACCCAGACAGAACACAAGCTAAGTTCAGAGAATGCAGAATCCCATTGTTATATATCATTTACAATATGTTTATATTTCATTAATTCGTATATTCACTTTTTAACAAATCTGAAGTTTGTGATAAGTTCCACAAAAGTTCTTCAAAATAATTTTTGCACCCTTTTCAGGGTTTTTTTTTTTTAAAAAAAAAATAAGTCAGTTATTTAATATACAGTGTCTCAAGTTCATAGTAACTTGAGAACTCTTATATCCTGCAAAATTTTGGCATTCTTACTTGAAACTTCATATTTAGGAGAGCTTGTAAAATTTTAACCAGTTAAATAGCAAAAAATTGAGGGGTCTATAGAATCTGATGCTTTAACATGTTGCCAAGTTCCATCATAGAATAAAGTTTTTATAAGTACAGAGAGCAGACTTTGAATTCAGCATGGATATTTATAGTATAAAATTATTTTTAAATCTATTTTGGCAAATGTTCAAAAACTGACTGTAAAATTAATACATAAATCTTAAACTTCATTCTATTAATGTTGAAATCTTTCTAAATTATATTGGATGATTATAATCAAACCGATTATCTCTAGTGGCAATATCATTTAATTATTCATTCTGATTAAACGTTTTTGAGAAAATTGGGAAAATTACAGAATGGTTTTTAATAATTAATATGGGTAACTATTGACCATTTTCCTCAGGAGATATAAAATGGTTCAACACAAAATACCAACTTCCTAAGGACATATAAAATGGTTCAACACAAACTATTAATTGAATTTATGTTGTTAGCTGATTTATTACTGCAGGACACTGGAAAGCAAACAGCATCTTTTTTTAGATATGAGCCATTTTGAGTTATATCATTGCCCCCAAAATATAGCAAGAGTCTGAAAAAATAATTTGTGATTTTATTCACACATGGTCTTTTCATTTTCTTTTTTTACTTATATCAACTCAACAATTTATAAATATTGACCTCCAATTATAAAATGTTTTTGGGTGGGGTAGAAAGGTTGGATATCTCTAAGATTACAGTATACATTAATGTATTTCTATATATGCAACATTAGATTTCAGTTTTCTCTTTTGTATGCTTTCTTGTTTATTTTTTCTATGAATTTTATTTTTACCTTTTTACTTTCACCTTCACTTGAATACAGACTTTGAGATGGTCTTGGAGAAGCAATTAAGAAAATGTTGCAAAAATATGCAGAAGCATGGCTTTAATACTTGGAAAAAGCAAAGTATTTGAGAGAGATTTATCTGGATTCCCTTGAAATACGAGGAAAGGTACGAAAACACAAGCAGGTTTATAAATTGTTGATAGTGTATCTTATATCAATAAACGTATGGTTCTAGTCTTCTTGTGCAATCTGTTTTCTGAGCTGGACAACTTGGAAAGGCTGACATTACTATATGTTTAAATAATTCTTTTTGTTAAAAAAGGGCCTGTGATTGATGTGATGGAGTCAACAACTGCTGCCCTACAATACCTCTAAAAGGCAACCGAACTCATTTGGGAAGGTATTAATTTTTCTCCCCTGTTTTACCTTAAAGCCTAATTTCTAATGATCTAATTAGTGCTGTACATTAACTTCCAATTAAATGAAGAGCAGGAAATAAAACACTCCTGTAGAAATACAGTTGCTTTGTCTCTGGTGGCTGAGAGAAGACAGCATCTCCGGGACAGGTTGGCTGTTTTGTGGGTGTGTTTGTTTCTCCATCAGAGCCAAATGATTGTTTACCAAGCCTTTATTTATTAGCAGCATCAGGAACAGAGGATAAGGAGGGACTTATCATATTTAATGGGGCTTCTCATGTTATGGTTTCAATAATTAAAGGAGAGTTATCCATGTAGAACGAGAGAGAAAGTGGGAGAAGAAGAAATCTCAGAGAGTTATGTAATTATTTTTCCCTCTGGGCTTGTGAAATGTTTACAGTAAATAATCCCAGATACTGGTTAAGATTCAGACTACTACTTGCTTGGGGAAAAAAGAGAGAGAATCCTGTGCAGTGTCTTCCTACAGTTACTATCCTGATATTATTTCAGCACAGAGAAGTAGGAATAAATTTGGCATTAAGAGGAATGCACATCTGGCAGTAGGAATTAGCCATCAGTCTTTCAGAATCTCTGGGAAAAGTGGAGCAACAGATATGTATGTATGTATGTATGTATGTATGTATGTATGTATGTATGTATGTATGTATTTATTTATTTATTTATTTAGTCCAATACACAATGAGGGTTTTAGTGGGTATATATCTATATACACATAGTAAAATACATGATGAAGGTTATAGAGGAGATACTCATAGTAAAATATATCTAAGAAATAATAGAAAAGAAGATAAAGTAATAGAACATATCAATGAAAGAATAGAAGCAGATGACACTATGGAGTCCGGTAATGAGTTCCACGCTTCGACACCTCGATTACTGAAGTCATATTTTTTACAGTCAAGTTTGGAGCGGTTAATATTAAGTTTAAATCTGTTGTGTGCTCTTGTGTTGTTGTGGTTGAAGCTGAAGTAGTCGCCGACAGGCAGGACGTTGCAGCATATGATCTTGTGGGCAATACTTAGATCTTGTTTAAGGCATCTTAGTTCTAAACTTTCTAGGCCCAGGATTGAAAGTCTAGTCTCATAGTGTTCTGTCTGGGTCACTCCAGAAGCCAAGACCAACCCAAAAAGAGAAGCCAGACACACCGGTAAAAGGCAAAGGCAGTTTATAAAATTCAAGAGAAACACAGGTATTCTGTTTTGAGTGGAGGAGTGAAGGGCTCTTCTGGTGAAGTATCTTTGGACATTTTCAAGGGTGTTAATGTCTGAGATGCGATATGGGTTCCAAACAGATGAGCTGTATTCGAGGATGGGTCTGGCAAAAGTTTTGTAAGCTCTGGTAAGTAGTGTGAGATTGCCAGAGCAAAAGCTATTTAGGATTAGGTTTACAACTCTTGAAGCCTTCTTGGCTATATTGTTGCAGTGGGCTTTGGCACTTAAATCTTTTGTTATTAGTATACCAAGGTCTTTAACCGAGTGGGGATTATCTGTGATAATTTGATTATTCAGTTCATATTTGGAGTTCAGATTCTTCTTCCCAATGTGTAGGACAGAGCATTTGCTAGTTGAGATTTGGAGTTGCCATGTGTTAGACCACTCAGAAACAGCGTCAAGGTCTTTTTGGAGAGTAGTTGTGTTATCGGTGGTGTTGAAGAGTTTTACATCGTCGGCGAAGAGGACACAGTTGCTTGTGATGTAATCGCAAAGGTCACAAATCAATATTGGAGCAATGGCAATCAAACTGGTAGCCATTTAGATCTATTGCTGGATAGTTTCTAATCAATCAACTCTATAGTGACATGCAAAGAGATTTGAGTAGATAGGAGGATAGAAAGAAAAAAAACAACAGCCAGCAAACAAAATGATTGGTATCACATTTGTGTTTATGTTCATGCATAACACTTCCATGCATCATCTGTTATCTTCTCCTGGTGTCTTCTTGTCACTATATATTTCTTTCTTCCAAAAAGAAACATTTAGACTGATGGTGTGGGCAATGTGCTGCTCAGAAGTGTGGGCTATAGAAATTATTTTTCACTTTGACTCCATTTTCACTGCCATACTCTCCATCACAGTTTTCTCTTTTTCGATTGCTCCATCACAGATTCCCTCATTTCTCAACCTCACTTTTGAAAGCAAATTGTATGACTTGATATATCTGTGTCTATTTCTGCTGAGAGTGCCTATGAAGAAAAAATGTTAATCTGTTTTGGTCAGGTGCCAAGGTTTTCAAGACATATCAAGATCCTAAGAAAAACAGAAAATATGAAAAAGTGTCCTTCAGATCCAATTTAAGAAAGGAGTCTTCAAATATACTTGCATTTTTGTTGGGGAATGTAGACCATTTATCAGCTTCTTTATATTTCCATTTATCTAAATGAGTGCCTTTTGAGTGAAATAAATTCTGAAGATCCGCATAAATTCCCTGATGTCATGCACATTTGTGCAATCTTCCTTTATGTTATCCTTAAAGCACTCTACCCTTCAGCCAAATGAAGTTGCCTGGCTAAGTAGAAAACTGTCTCTGGGTTCCTGAGTCACAGTCCAGTGAACTATTATGACACACTTACAAATAGAAAAAAAAAGAACACTTTATGTTCCAAACACAAACATTCAAAAACAGAAGGATTACAGCGGTACCTCTACTTAAGAACACCTCTACTTAAGAACTTTTCTAGATAAGAACCAGATGTTCAAGATTTTTTTGCCTCTACTTAAGAACCATTTTCTATTTAAGAATCTGTGCCTGGAAAAATTTCCCAGGAAATTTGAGAGCGGCACAAAGGCCCAGCCAGTTTCCTGCCATTCCCTCTTTAATCCTGGCCATCTGGGCTGCCAGAGGAGCCTTTTGGTGATGCTTTAAGGAGGCTTTGGCAGTCCAGAGCAAACAAAGTGTTTTCCTTTCTCTGGGCAACACCTCAGAGTCCCTCTTTTTTAGCCGTTCTACAGGCTACTTCTGCTGCTACTGGCTGCCTTCAATTTCGCAATTAAAATCTCACCAGGCTCAAGATTGATTCATCCTTTCATCCTTCAGTAAAACGAGGACCCTGATTGTTGCGGACAATATAAGCTGACTCTGTAAACTGCTTAGAGAGGGCTGTAAAGCACTATGAAGTGGTATATATGTCTAGTGCTATTGATATTTCCATTTCCACTGTTAAATATTTCTCATCTGCCATACAAAAGAAAAAACAGACAGACTTGGACAGATAGAAAGTGCATGTCAACAGATTCTAATTACACACTTCAACAAAACTTTCTGCAGGTAGTCCTCAACTTACGACCATAGTTGTGCCCCAAATTTTTACTGTTAAGTTAGACACTTGTTAAATGAGTTCGTTCCATTTTGTGACCCGTCTTGTTTCAGTTGTTAAGTGAAACACTGCAGTTGAGGAGTTAGTGACATGGTTAAGTGAATCTGCCCCCCTCATTGACTTTGCTTGTGAGAAAGTTGCAAAAGGTAATTGCATGATCTTGGGAGACTGCAGCTGTCAAAAATACGAATCAGTTGCCAAGCATCTGAATTTTGATCACATGATAATGGGCTGCTGCAAAAGTCATAACTATGAAAAACATTCAAATGTCACATTTTTCAGTGCTTTTTTTAGTGATCATTAAACAAACTGTTGTAAGCTGATGACTACCCAGTGGTGGGTTGCTCCCGGTTCACCCCAGTTCTAAGAACCAGTAGCTCCAGCAGTGGGAGGCTCCACCCACCCAACTTGGACACTTCTCTGCATGGTAGCAAAGGGTTTTAGAACCCACTACTGAGATTACCTGTACATGGGAGTCATTTGAAAGGGACACATTCCTTTTTTTTAAGGTTTGGCTGTCTCTTTTTCTCCTGAAAGAATGTATTTTCTTTGTGAATTCTGAGTTGAAATAATGAACCCCAACATATGTTCAACTTTGTGAGTCTATAATGATGTGATGTAAAAGAAATATATTTCTCTTGCAGTACAACAGCTCTACTTTTAAAGCAATTAACAACACCATGCACCACAAACTTGAACAAAACAATCTGTTTCTGGAGCAGCTGATTTAATAGTACAAGTCAAAAATTAACCTTTGGAATAATCTGAATTTAGATGCTTGTTTTCATTTTAATATGTATTATCCTAAAATCAAGCTTCAATGAATTGATTTTTAATAGCTTAGCAAACATAATGTTTGGGTTTTTTTTTTAAAAAAAACTTCTCTTTGAAAAGGTCACATTAGATCCACTTATACTAGTAAGAAGACTCATCCATTTCTATAAGATGTACCAGCGCATACACATACACAATTTTTGGAATGAATAGGGAATCAATAGGAAAGTCATAAGGTAGACAACAGAATGAACACAGAAACTATAACCTAATTCCAAAAAAATAGACTTAGAAGGAAAAAAACAACAAATGTGCTTAAACAAAATTTAACTGGAAAGTGAGAAATAGCAGCATTCCCTAACCTTTCTTATCAGCAGGACTTTCTAAAGTAGTGAAACTTGTGGCTCATCACGTCTACATCAGCAAACCAATGACATTACTCAATCCTCTACAATATTATTCATCAAATCTCCAAATCTCAGTAATTCAAAGGCATTTTATTTGATTCACCACCTCAAATATGTTTAGATATACAATTGGAGATTTAACCTGAAGCAATGACTTTTTAAAATATTTTTTCAGAATAAAATGGTCCTTCGAAATTTGACAACCTGTCAAATATTGGAACACTGCTATCATGGCCCTCCTAGGTTTTTTTCCCACTAGACTAGACAAACCCAACCCCTGCAACCATTCTTCATTTTTTAGCCTTCACACCCCACCCCAAATATCTTTGTTGTTCTTTTCTGCCCTCTTTCCAGAGTCTCAATATCTTTTTTATAACATGGTGACCAAGACTGGATACAGTATTCTACGTGTGGTCTTACTAAGGCTTTACCAAGTAGTACTAATACAGTAGTTTATGTGTTCTTAATTCTATCCCTCTGTTAATGCATCATAGGATTTCTTGGATTATTTGGCTACTGCTGCACACTGCTGGTCATGTTTAAGTGCTTGTCCAATAGGACTCCAAGTTCCTTATCACAGTTACTGCTATAGAGCCAGGTTTCACCTAATTTGTACCTGTACATTTGAATTTTCTTGCCTAAGTGTAAAACCTTTCTTTTTTTCTACATTGAATTTCATTTTGTTAGATAGGGCCCAGTGTTCATGTCCATTGAGATCAGGATCTTGAGCCTATCTTCTGGAGTATTGGTTATTCCTCCCAATTTACCATCATCTGCAAATTAGATGAGTTCTCCTTTTATTCCCTCATCTAAATTGTTTATGAAAATGTTGAAGAGTACTGGGCATAAAATGGAATTTTTAGTATCCCACTACTTCCTTCCCTCCATGTAGCTGTAGTTCCATTGAAGACCACATGTTGAATGTAATTTGCTAGCCACTTTTAAATCCATCTGATGGTATCTACATTTTTTTAGCTTACCAAGAATTAGGTTGCAGTCTACTTTGTCAAATGCCTTCTGAAATCAAAGTATACTATGTCCATTTTGTTGCTCCACTAATTTAATCACTTTGTCAAAGAATGAAATCAGAATTATAATCTGTTTCTGACAAATCCATATTGGTTAACTTTGCTTGTTTCTAGATGTTCACAGATCTGTTGCTTGATTAATTTTCAAAGATTTTCCAGGTATTGCTGTTAGACTGATTGATCTGTAGCTTCCTGGATCTGTCCCATTTGTCCCTGGACAATTGCTGGTCTAAAACTACAGACCAATTGCTCTGACATCAATATCTGGAAAGATCCTGGAAAAGAAAATCAAGCAATTAAAAACTACAAAAACATACATTATGTGGAATGTGCATATTTTTATTGTTCTATTAGTGGAATCTAAGCTACCACTTTCCACCTACAGATCTTTCACTTTGAAACTACTAGTAATTTTTACTCTAGAATACAGTCAGAATCTCAATTCTAAGTTTTTTTCTTTACCTATTTATCCTTCAGAATCACTTGGCTTATTGGTTAATTACAAAAATTACACAAAATAATTATAAGTACACTAAATTATGCAAAAAATTCTGACACCCCAGATAGTGTATGGAAAGGAACAATGAAGATGAAAAGATGCTAAACTGCACAATGAGCAATTGAGAGGACTATGTACATCTAGTCTAACAAATAGAAGGACTAAGGATGATATGATAGCAGTTTTCCAATACTTAAGGGGCCGTCACAGAGAAAGGAGGTGTAGACTTACTGGTTTTCACCAAAGCACCTTGATGAAGGACAAGAAGTAACAGGCGGAAGATCATTAAACAGAGATCCAGAACTAAGGAGAAATTTCATAACAGTGAGAACAATTCATCAGTAGAATGACTTGGCTCCAGAAATTGTGGGTGCACAATCACTCAAGGTTTACAAGAAGAGACTGGACAACCATTTGTCTGGAACAATATAAGGTCTCCTGCTTAAGTAGGGATTTTGAACTTTTGTTATTTGTGATTATATTCGTTATTCTATATTCTGTGTTCTAATTCATTCTCTCTGTCTGTTTTTCATGTCACTGAGAGACTTATTAGAAAACAGAAGAGTATGTAGAGTTGAACATGTTGAAGAAAAGAAATCTGATAAATGTCATTGGATTGAAAAACAATAAGCTAAAGGGTTTTTTGTTCCTTTTTTCTTCTTTTGAGAAACATACCTCAACATTTTTATCGCCTATAGCAAATCCTTGACAGTCTAAAGAGATATAAGAGTTAGACGTGTTGCTTAACATTGAATCTGTCCAACAAAAGGAAACCCAAAAGTATTTTTAAAGATTCTTTTTCTGACCCCATATACCCAAGACATTTTGGATGAATATTATCAGACTTCTGCAATGCCTTCATTTTTTTTTAAAAAGTAGCAGTTGATACATGTCAAATATTAATATTGTCAAAGCTGTGTGCCTTTCTAAGGAAGAAAAGCATTGATCAGAATTCAATTAGAAACGTTCTTCAGCAATTTTGTCTAGGTAAATTAACAATTTTGTTTATTAATTTATCTGTTTAATGTCAGCCTTATGTTAAAGCCTTTCTGTATATGTTTTACGAAAGGGGAGGGATGCAAACACATGCATTCACACATTAAACACATAGAATGATGCAACAATTGGAAGATGTAAGAATAGAACAAGATAACAATCCAACTGATTCATTATTATTTGGTTTTGGCATTAAATTTTTTAATGTAAGAGTGGATGAAGAAGTGTTAAAATGTTGTATGCTGATAGAAAGGTATAGGACACACTGTGATCTGTTGTGATGAATGAACATTTATCAATGGTCTCCTGCTCATTTTGTTATATGAAAAGTAGAGTTGAGTTTATCAGAAGAAATATAAAAACAACCTGGACACAATGGCAGTAGAGTACTAAAGAATTCTGTGTAGTAAACAAGAACACTGAATCAAGTGCTAAGTGATCATTGACTGAATACAAAAGTGACTTACAGATTAAAGAATTATGTTGAGGTTGTTTTGGGGTCAAATAGAGAGAATGGATGAAGAATAAATGCAAACTGAAAACATGAAGAAAGAACAAAAGAGGCAGGTGAAACTTCTGGTTGGGTGGAAATGATTAAAAACAGAAAAAGTGAGTTTATTTTTTAAAAGAAATACTGTACAAGAAATAGTACAAGGACATGTGTATGCAAGTGCAGAAATATATAGAACTACGGTGGATGAAAATGCCTTTAAGTTATCTATCTATCTATCTATCTATCTATCTGTCTGTCTGTCTGTCTGTTTGTCTGTCTGTCTGTCTGTCTGTCTGTCTGTCTGTCTATCTATCTATCTATCTATCTATCTATCATCTATCTATCTGTCTGTTTTATTTATTCATTTGTGAAACAAGTATATGATAGTAGTTTGCATAAACATAACATAAGTAAAAAGTAATGATTAAAAAAAGGACAATAGGACAGTAGGCACAATGGTGTGCTTATGCAAGCCCCTTACAGACCTCATAGAAATAGGGAGAGGTCAACTGTATACAATCTAAGGTTAAAGTTTTTGGGGTTTGGGGAAGAAACCACAGAGTCAGGTAGTACATTCAGGCACTGATCTCTCTATTGCTGAAGTCATATTTTCTTTCATTTTATTTTGTTATTGCATTATTTTTACTTCTTTTTTTGTATAATTAATAATTTGATAAGAAATATATGCACATATACAGGCAGTTCTAGACAGGGTGATATTCTAGGTCCTTCTATTATTTGGCTCATCTTTTGATTGTGTTAGAAAAAAAAATAAAAAAAAGAAATGTCAAAAAGAGTATTTTTGGTTTGTTTGGTTGTTTGGTTGTTTGGGGTTTTTTGGGTGGTGATGGTGATGAGGTTTACATTTAGATTTTCAGCCCTGGACAATTTTTTTCTCTCTTTGATATTTTCACCCTATTTGTACTATGAAATAATATTTAACCTTCAATCAGAATGTTGATTCACTGAATATGTAGATCCTCTCTCTCTCTCTCTGTGTGTGTGTGTGTGTGTTTGAAGTCTTATTAATTTATCCTAATCCCCTAAAACCTGGCACCTTCTAGAATGGTGTCTACTTCTCTTAACCTAGAGCCAGCCAGCCCTATATGTACACATTCATTTCATAGTCTGTTAATGATGCACAAGAAGGTCTATTCCTGAATTCACAAGTCAATGCACAAGACATGTTTTCAGAGGCTTTTATAAACATGCAATTTTTAAGCTTTTAATAACTAAAGGGAAACTTAGAAGGAATGTCCTAAACCAATTTACAATTTGAAGGCTAAAATCAATATTTGGCCTATAAATTATAGTTTTCATATAATCCCAGTTATTTGCACTAATTAGTAACCTACCTGTCACATTTTTATCAAAAAGCTTTCCTGATGTTCGTTCTTGTCTCTACCAGAAGACAAAATGTCTAGCTTTTTGAGTAGCTAACCGAGCATCTTGTCTCGTCTTTTTCTCCCAATATTACTAACAGAAACTCAGCTCTGTGACCTTAAATAATATTCTCTGCAGCTTGCGGTGCTGCCTGAAATTGAAAAGATTTTAATCAATTACACAACTGAAAGCTGTGCTTCATAATGAGACCTAGCACATTCCTGTGATCAAAAAGAAGAGGGGGAAAAGACTTTCTGATGCTGCAAAGGATAGTTTCACATGCATTTTTGCAGTTTTTCCACTGTTAAGTTAAACAGTCTAATTTCCTTTCCCATTTGTTCTCATTTTCAAATAACTGTGATCTCATTTACCTGTTCAGATATCTGGTAACCCTCAAAGTAGCCAAGTAAATGCTTTGGTGTGCTTTGAGCTACCTATATATTTAAAGCAATTCCTATCAATAATCATAACCCTCTTAGTCATAACTTTATATCCACTGTCTCATTTCTAATGTTATCCTAAAATCTTATATCTATAGAAAATTACTTGTTTTTCTATTTATAGATAATAGTTGTTGTTGTTGTTGTTATTATTATTATTATTATTATTATTATTATTATTATTATTAATTAGATTTGTATGCCGCCCCTCTCCGAAGACTCGGGGCGGCTCACAACAGCAATAAAAAACAGTGTAACAATGGGACAAATCTAATAATAAAAATATATATAAAAACCCCAACAATTAAAAACCATACAGCACATACTTGCCAAACATGAAATATAAAAAGCCTGGGGGAGATGTCTTAGTTCCCCCATGCCTGGTGATACAGGTGGGTCTTGAGTAACTTGCAAAAGACAAGGAGGGTGGGGGCCATTCTAATCTCCGGGAGGAGTTGGTTCCAGAGGGCCAGGGCCGCCACAGAGAAGGCTCTTCCTCTGGGGCCTGCCAAATGACATTGTTTGGTCGACGGGACCCAGAGAAGGCCAACTCTGTGGGACCTTATCGGCCGCTGGGATTCGTGCGGTAGAAGGCGGTTCCGGAGGTATTCTGGCCCAATGCCATGTAGGGCTTTAAAGTTATCAATATATCAGTGATTCTCCTGATATTCTATTCAAAATCTAATACCTTTGTTTCATTCAAAAGAATTGCATATATACTAGTGATGGATTCCTACTTGTTCACCCTGGTTTGGGCGAACTGCTAGTGATGGTGGCAGGAGGTTCCACCCATACACCCAGATATCATTATAGATTATCTTTGCATGCACAGAAGGTTTTATCTTTATTCATCTGCAGAAGCATTGTATATGAGCAAAACAAACGTGTACACACATTCACAGTTCTGGACCGGTAGTGAAGGTAACTGAAACCCACTGTTGACATATACCCTTTCCCCCTTTGCCTTTATTTTATGAGTTACATCTTCCTTCTACAATCACACTGTAAACAAGAGGAGTACAGTGTGAAGATTTAGACTATTCTGATCAATTTCTGATGGAAAAAAGAGCTTATACAGAAGTAGTTGCTTCAATTGAGCTATTTTTATGGCTCTGGTTTGATGTTAACATTTCTTTTAGCCATTTAATTTCCAGCTTCCAAAATACTGTGGTTGCAATTTCTACAAAAATATAGCTGTCGTATCTACTGGATGAGTAGATACAAGTGGCCTGGGGTCTTAGGAGATTTGAATTCATGCCTTGACTGCGGGCTTAGTTCAGAAAGTTCTTTCATCTTTGTTTATCTTTTTATTTCAATCCACATATTTGGAACTATCATGAATAATGTATAGTCAAAAGACGAATCTTGATGCTAGCTGTTGTTTTGAGACCCTTTCCAAACAATTTATAAGAAATAAACAGTTACTATTCACTTACTGAATGGGCCTTCTCTCAATAGCTATTTTAATTTCTGATAATTTTTCTTTTTATAGAGTTTTACAGAATTTTGGAATTTTCTAATTAACACGTAATGGTAATACCAGAATTAATTCTGGAATATGTTAAGATATTATAAGAATACTTTTGTGCATAGTATCATTAAACATACAAATATGAATTTTCTGTTACCCAAATCTTATATTGTTGAGCACTTGTCAAAGATTTATTTTTGTCTTTAACAATTTATTGCATATTGAACTGTCCACATTGGACACATGCCTACATGTTGTGAAGCATCATTAATCCTTTTAAGATTATCTCATGGGTTTCTTTAAAAAGAAAGAGGATAAGGAAGTGGACAAAAAAAAAACCAATAGCAAGTGACTCAATTAGGAAGTGGCCATGTAAAGGCATTTCTTTCAAGGGAATACTGAAACCGTAAACAAGTTTCAAATTCTGAAATAGGAAAGGTCAGAATTTAAATAAACAATTCAGGAGAATATTTAAAAATGATATTTTTTGTGACTGATTTGTTTTGCAGATTTTTTGGATATGAAATTCTATATTTTGAATCTTCTCAGTTAAAAAGATCAAATGTTTTAAAATTGTAATAGTGTTCTATTGCTTAAAGTTCTCTAATAGATGCCTAGAACTCATGTTTTTGTTCACATAATCTTGAAGTTCTACTACTAAATATAGTTATAAGTGCAATGGAAAATATTGATCAGAACTGCAATTGTTCTTCTAAGAGCTTAGTGAAACATATGATTGCATAGTTACTTGATCAACCTGTTCCCTAAAAACTTCAAAACAATATCTTTTCTTCATCTGATTCATGATGAAAGATTGTTTCTACATTCCAAAGTTGGCTCAACCTGCTGTGGCTTTCAACCAGATTGGTAAAGTTTTGTATTGACAGAAAAAAAGATTTAACACTGTTTTATATTTCTGAGTGGGGGTGAGTGGGGGGGCGGAGGCAGCCGGTGCGCCCGTCTCGAGTCTCCTCTCGCGGCTGGCCGAGCTTTTGCCGGCGGCTCGGCCTGGCCCTTTTCCGCACGGAAGGCGCGGGCCCGGGCTCGCCTCAGCCCCAACGTCGCCTCCGGCCGTCGTGCCGCCCCGGCCCCGAGGACGCAGCCCAGGCCCACCTTCGCTGTCCCGCCCGGGGAAACCCGGAACGACGGCGCGGGCCGGGCGGGCGGCTCTCCTCCAGAATAGCCCGATAGCTCTGAGGCCACCAGCGACTTCCGACATTGGGAGCGGCCCAGGGGGATTGTTCTCCGAAGAGAAGCAGTTTGTCTTCTTTTGGATCGCGTCCACCTGCGTGGCCGTTTTGCAAGTCTTTTCCCCCTGTTGGTCGAAGTGGTTTAGCCTTCTGGTTACCTTGTTCCAGCTCATTCCTTTCCCCAAGATTTGCATGTAGCATTTCAGAGCAATTGATTAGCTGTGGTCCTGAAAACCCAAGGCCTCCAAAGAAGGGAAGTGGTCCCTTCTAAAACTTAGAAGATAAAAGCAAACAGGGAAATTGAGAGGTCTTTCAAGTGCACCTCTGAGGTTAAATATAGAATGCTGGTGAGACCACATTTGGAATACTGTGTTCAGTTCTGGAGACCTCACCTACAAAAAGATATTGACAAAATTGAACGGGTCCAAAGAGGGGCTACAAGAATGGTGGAAGGTCTTAAGCATAAAACATATCAGGAAAGACTTAATGAACTCAATCTGTATAGTCTGGAGGACAGAAGGAAAAGGGGGAACATGATCGAAACATTTAAATATATTAAAGGGTTAAATAAGGTCCAGGGGGGAAGTGTTTTTAATAGGAAAGTGAACACAAGAACAAGGGGACACAATCTGAAGTTAGTTGGGGGAAAGATCAAAAGCAACATGAGAAAATATTATTTTACTGAAAGAGTAGTAGATCCTTGGAACAAACTTCCAGCAGACGTGGTAGATAAATCCACAGTAACTGAATTTAAACATGCCTGGGATAAACATATATCCATCCTAAGATAAAATACAGAAAATGGTATAAGGGCAGACTAGATGGACCATGAGGTCTTTTTCTGCCGTCAGACTTCTATGTTTCTATGTTACTGTATTTTGCAAATCCCCAAAATAAGCAAAATGATTTTTCCCCATGTTTGTTAGCCTTGGATTTCACTTGTCCTTTGTGCCTGACAACCTTACATTTTGAAGTAGATAAGTAGAAAGAATTAAAAATAGAGGTCAAAATCAAAATGAGTATTTGTTATTTTGCTGGGAGAGATAGGAGTACGGTACATATTGTTACTTTATTGTAATTTCAATTATTCTTTAGCATATACTAACAATCATGTCCCATTTATTACTTTGAAAACACTTTGTGAAGAAATGAATGACAGAATGATGTCAAGGATTGTGTCTGATAAAAAAATATTTTAAAAAATATCAACTACTTTTCCCCCCAAGTAAACTTACTAGTGTGCTAAATTAGCGCACTGATTCTAGGAATCTAGAAATCTAGCTAGTGAATTCCAGGTACACCCATGCATACATATTTACATATCTCTTCTAGGAAGACCTGTAAAAATAATCATGATAATAATCCATTTCAATTTGCAGTTAGAGTCTGTGTCCAAAACAACAACAACAACAAAAAAAGGAAGTACAAAAGTAACCTTTCTACATAAACAACAGGTCATCCCTTCAAGGTAGATCAGACTAGGAAATTGAAGTTATGAATATTAATGCTGTTTTTATTACTGAGTTAAAATAACAGAAACTTGAAAGTCTACCTTGCCTGACCACTATTAAAATCCTTTATGGCAAAGGACCAGGTTATGTTGGGGGAATTGCCAGCTAGGTTATATGATTTACTGTCTCTTCCTAATTTTACCTGGCTGTCCTACCAGATCTGGAAGGAAGGACATGTCACAAATTTTGTTGACTAGAGAACTATATTCGGCCTGACCAAATCTTTTCTGCTGTAGCAGAAATGCCATGAAACAATCTCCCACATGAGATGAGGATATCTCACTGCTTCTGAGCTTCCAAAGGTTGTCTAGGCTGGGAGCTGCTAGCAAACAAGTGAACTACCCAGATGGCTCCATTATTTTTTAATCATCTCTTCATCTATTATTCTTTGTTTTACCTTGCTTTTTAAAGTATTTAAGTATTTCCATTTGTTAGGTGGACAGTTAAATAAATTGGTGTAATAAATAATAAAAATAAATAAATTGGTTTCATTATATAGATGTGGTAACAATATCCAGACCCACTATTAATACCAAACAATTATAATAATATTAAGTCTAGAACTTAATAAATAATGAACGTTGTTTTCATTTGAGTCAACTCTTGGAAGCCAAAGATGTATTTAAAGAAAATACCAATGCATTTTGGGGAGACAAACATAATGCACATATACAACCTTTTGTATCTACTGTCTTCAAATTAAACAGGCTGCAAAGATACACATGAGAGACTTAAACAGATTAATAAAGATTAAATATAACAAAGACTGAATAAATTGAATGAACAGAAATTTCCAATTCTTTACCAACCAAGGAATATTAATTCAACCTTTTCTTTTTTCTTTTTGGTAGGGAAGAACATTCACAAGATTTGCTTTGCTGAGTTTAGTATGTTTAATTTTAAAGGGGTTTTTTTAAAGAAAAAACAGAGTTGCTGTATTTTAAATAGCATTTTTTTCCTTAATAGTAAATACCAGTAGCACCAATAACAGCTCAGTGAACAACACTTAAAAGTCATATTGCCAGGAAGGACACTTAAATACAATATAGAATATTTCTGTATTTTTTCATAGGTTTCCTATGTCTTTAATAATAGCATAGCATCATAGGTATTTTATTGTATTATATATTGTTTTTCTATTACTGCTTTGAGCCGCCCCGAGTCTACGGGTGGCATACAAATTTAATAAATAAAATAAATAAATAAATAAATAATTTATGGATAATTTATGTTTTTTGAATAGTCATATATAGAATATAATACTTTTACTAAACCAGCCAACAGAAATAGTCCATATAGGAAGGAAGACTATCAAGTGTTGACTGCAAAAAAAGTGAATTTAGTAATTGTCGGGATTTTTGTAACATAGATCTGTAGCTTTAGTCACAGGTAAAAGCTACTGTCAAACTGACTGTCTATAAATTTGGGGAGCTCACCAGGAGATTGATGGGAAATAACTCTATAAATGCTGTTAGAAGAAAACAAAGCCTACCAAGTTATTAAATTAAAGCAACCACCTCCAATTTTACCAACTCATGGTTTTTGATGAAAAATAGATCCTGTTGTAGGAGGACCATATTAAACAAACAAACAAACAAAAATATGTAATATTACAAATTTTCTTCAGGTGCTGTTTGAAAGACAGGTTAATAGCTGCTGACATTCCTTTTCCTGCCTTATTAAAAGTGCAGAAGGTCTTTACGTTTTTGATTCGCTCTCATTATATGTCTTGTAAATTATAGAGTTGAAATCAATTTCATTGCAGTATTTTTATGTTTATATTGAGAGGGTACTTAAAATATCTATATTCTCTACTTTGTGTATAATTTTAATTATATGCTTTGTCATAGTATTTTGTAGTTAGGATACAATAATAATAATGTTTAACTTTTTTCCCAGCATTTGATAGATGACAGATGATGGCAATTTATTTGATGCCTAACTGTGATAGTTGACAGAAAAGTATTCAATATCAGATATTTTAAATTCAGAATTTTATTTGAGAAATATCTATCAGGCCTGATCAAAGCTTGGCAATTTAAGTTACTCCTTTAATTACTTTAATTTATGCCCTTTATAAGAATAGAACCCACACAATCAGAAGATCGCTTTTCTTCATTCAAGGGTAAATTTGATTGATGATACTTCATTTCAAAGTCATAACTTACATAAAAATGGGCAGTAAAATACCTGAAAACAGTATCAGAATTGTATTTTAGAATAATAAATTGTTAATTTCTGAAGTTTGGTGACTTCTAATTAAATTATATTAAAAATAAGACAATTGTCTTAACTACCATTTCCATCACCTTGCAACAAATACTTCCACTCTATTTCAAACACTTTGTTTGCTTATGTTGCCCAGTCCTTAAACTGCTGTTTTATCCTTACTTTGTATTTCACTTTGCTAGAGATTTCCCAGTTCTGCTCAGTTAAAAGCACGTTTTCAAATTCTGTCTCTTGGATTAGGCCACATCTTGTGTTTGCAGATACCAAGAGATTGGTCTCTCTGGCAGGATTAACAAATGCAGCAGCTGGAGCTAAGTATGTTGGGCACCAATCCAACACCTATTAGAGTAAATATAAACCTTTACTTTTTTTCCTCATTGGGCACTGGATCTATAGTACTGCACAAATGTATTCCTTACTCTGCATCTAAAAATGATGCAAACGGTTTCAGCACCACCGACTGTTTTTTCTCCATTGAGGCCTGTTAATTTATCCATTTGAACTCATGTATGCATCTGGTGTGTATTTAGTCCAGATAAATGTATTTTCTACCCTATTTTAAACTGTAGAAATTTAAGACAATGGAGACTAGTCAAATCAAGTTTAGGTTTGTATTATCCCCAATAAAATAAATGTTTAGTAACGGAAATAGTTTTATGCCAGGAGCCTAAAAGTTTTACTTGCCTATGAACTGCAGTTGATGTTCTTGAAGGACACAGCATCGCCAAGACCCTTCCCCTTTGGGGAACATGATAGTTTTTGGAGGAAGAAGATATTTTCTATTTATTAGGGCTATGCATATCTTCAAGGAATTCAAAGCAAAGCTATCATCCTACTTCATTTTATCTCCTCCAAATGATCTGCTGACAGGGCTAATAATTGGAAAAGGCTTCTGCAATAACAATGAAGATTGTATACAATCTGTGGATAATGACTGTCTCTGCTATAATTAACTGATAAAACTCTGAAATGCTGTGGTGGGATAGACTGGGCAGGGAATTGGACTCAATGATCCTACAACTCTATGATTCCTCAGCTAGCAAGCAAAGAGATTAACCAAGTGATTAGCTGTTTCTTAGGGATCAGATAAGAAAACTATAATTTGGAAAGCAAACTTTCTTTATTGACCATTTGCATAAACTTTAGGAACCTTGGAATGTATCAATGGAAACACTAAAAGCTCTTCCCTCAGATTATTTAATTTCTAGAATAGGAAAATTATAGACTCTGTGAATGTGGCAAATTAACTGTTGTTCCTTTAAAGCAAAACAGTCCTGCTAACAGAGGAGTCCTAGTTTGTTCTGAATCTTGAACTACTAGGAAAAATCAATTTCAGGAAAGTTTAATGGAAAATTCATTGAAGAACTATGTTTCTATCTCACAAATTCCAGGATAATTAGCTGGTGTTTTATCCTATGAAACAATGGCTATTTTATGTGCCCAAGACTATACTGATTTATTTATTATTAATTCACTACAACCTTATTTACTATTCCTCAATAGAACATACATTACGACCTACATTACTATATTCTCAATTTTGTTCTCTTTCTTCTTTCATACTTTCTTCCTATATCATCCATTCATAATGAAGTACAGTCCTATATTTTTGCATGGAATAGATAACATTAAAGATAAATAAGAATGTTGTTCTGGATTTTTATTTTTTTAACACTTCAGTTTTAAACAAACAGTCCTTGGCACCATTTGTAGTAGAGCCTAGTGAATAATTCACAATGAATAATTGATTTGTTGAGTATAGCTAGTTTTTTGGCTTGCGCTATATCCATGAGCAGATGGAGGCTGCAATGAATGTACTGTATTGGTTTTTCAAATTTGTTTGATACTTTTCTACTACCATGCTTGTTTTTATTTTACATTTTTAAATAAATACAAGTTTTTATTATATGGATAGATAGATGGTGCGATTCATAAGGCATACTTGGATTGCACATTTTGATATAATATGTTGAAATAATATGTTGAAAAAGTTGCAACTAATTGGTCCAAAGTTTCAATTTAAATCCTGCCATTGTGACCATGATATATAAATAGTAATCATTTTAGTAGAGATGAATGAACCAAATGTTTTAAAAGACTGAAGTTATTCAGTGCAAAGTGTTGCTCACTGACATGAAAACTGAAACAAACTTATATAGGTATTTTTGTGTTGCATTATGTATTTAAAACTCCAAATTTGCTAGTACTGTATATGAATGTATACATAGAAAATTCTACATATACTGTACTAATATGTGGTAATGTTTATTTTATTTATAATAATAATAATAATAACAATAATAATAATAATAATAATAATAATAATAATAATAGATTTATATGCCGCCCCTCTCCGCAGACTTGGGGCGGTTCACAACAGTGATAAAAACAATACATAATGACAAATTTAATAATTAGAATCAAGACATTAGGATAGGAATGGTAGACACAATGGTGCGCCTATGCATGCCTCTTATATACCTCTTAGAAATGGGGTGAAGTCAATAGTGGACATTCTAAGATTAAAGTTATGGGGGCTTGGGGATGTAACAACAGAATCAGGTAGTGCATTCCAGGCATTGCACTGGCTGCTGATTAGTTTCCAGACACAATTCAAAGTGTTGGTAATGACCTATAAAGCCTTACATGGCATTGGACCGGAATATCTATGAGACCGTCTTCTGCCGCACGAATCCCAGCGGCTGATAAGGTCCCACATAGTTGGCCTTCTCTGGTCCCGTCGACTAAAGAATATTGTCTGGCAGGACCTAGGGGAAGAGCCTTCTCTGGAATCAACCCCCCATGGAGATTTGAATTGCCTCCACCCTCCTCACCTTCTGCAAGATGTTGAAGACCCATTTATGTCACTAAGCATGGGGGTACTAATCCCCCCATTATTATTATTATTATTATTATTATTATTATTATTATTATTATTATTAACTACTCTATTACTGAAGTTGTATTTTCTGAAATTGAGTTTGGAGTGGTTTACCTTTAATTTTTATCTATTGGGTACTCATGTATTATTGCGGTTGAAGCTGAAGTAGTCCCCGACAGTTAGGATGTTGTAACAGATAATTTTGTGTACTATGTTTAGGTCAGACCATAGGGGGCATAGTTCTAGGTTGTCTAAGCCCAAATTGTACTTTATCATTTATACCTACAGAACTTAGAGGACTAACAGGTTCCAAAAATCATGTCATAGATATTGGAAAACTGATCTGATGATATAAAATCTCTGGAACAATAACAAAAAAAGAAACTGGAATGCTATGTAGAATCAAGATAGTAAATAACATATTCTGGAGAAATGAGATGTCCGTTAGTTTCACAGCAAGCAGATCTGCAGCAGAATTATCTAAGTAAGCACATGAAGGTTATTCGATATGTTGATTGACTATCCTAACCTTCTTATTATGTTATTTGATGTTGAGAGTTTGCCTCCTCTCTTGAGTTGTTCAATTCCCTGTGGTGTTACATGAGACCCATTCAGACATTAATCCTTTGCTCCACCATAAGATTCAAATACTTCAAGTCACAGAAGCCCTTTCCCTGTGGAGACCATCTGGAAGCTTATTGACAATAATGAAGTATCTCAGTACCTAGTAGGTGACAATTTCATTCAATCAATATTGGTCAACAGTGCAACAAAACAAAACCTTTATTTGGTTAAATACAGATATTTCCCTAGATAGGAGAATGGATGTAAAGAAACCTTTCTTTTTTTTTTATTATTATTATTATTATTATTATTATTATTATTATTATTATTATTATTATGTCAGTACAACACAGCAAACAAGATCACTATGCTGGATTTCGTATTTCATCACCAGTCGGGCACTTCCCAAGCACCTAGGACTGCGTGATGTAGCGGCGAATTATGTTTGCCGATCCCAGTAAAGCGGCCTTTTGCAATTGACAGATGGAGATTTTGTCAATTCCAATGGTTTTCAAATGTCCGCTGAGATCTTTTGGTACTGTGCCCAGCATGCCAAGTACCATTGGGACCACTTTCACTGGCTTATGCCAGAGTCGTTGCAGCTCAATTTTTAGATCTTCGTATTTCACTAATTTCTCTAGCTGCTTCTCCTCAATTCTGCTGTCTCCTAGGATTGCGATGTCAATGATCCATACTTTCTTTTTCTCCATGATCACAATGTCTGGTGTGTTATGCTTCAGAATTCGGTCAGTCTGAAGTTGGAAGTCCCACAGTAGTTTTGCTTGCTCATTTTCGACCACTTTTTCAGGCTTATGATCCCACCAGTTCTTTATTATTGTTATTATTATTATTATTATTATTATTATTGTTGTTGTTGTTGTTGTTGTTGTTATTGTTGTTATTATTATTATTATTATTATTATTATTATTATTATTATTTATTGGATTTGTATGCCGCCCCTCTCTGTAGACAACGTCCCTTCTTTTCTAGGAATAGGGACAGCCACAAAGTACTATGGAACTTAGCAGTCCGTCAAGATTTTCACTGGTTGCTATTTTAGCTCAATTTCAGTTTCTCTGTAACTTTTCCTTTTTCACATCATACAGTCCATTTCCCCCCCAGTACCTTTTTTTTGAATGCAGTATGTTTTGTGTCTGTCCTTTTCAAATGCAAGAATTCAAATTAGATGTAAATATTTCCACTATTGCCAAAGTAAAAACCATTGCTCGACGCTTCTTGTGGTGAGCATATATTTTTCTTCCTTTCCCCCCCCCAGGCAACCAAGGCTATAATTTTCCTTCCACTAAATGTTGAAATGGTATTGGGAGGGGGAATGCGAAAGGCTGCTCCGAAAGATGAACAGTAACCAGTGTAGCAATAAAAAGTTAATCAGATTTTTAAAAATCCTTTAGGTTTTAATGAAGAACTTCAACTACCCAATCAAAGTTAATGAGAATTTTCTTTGACTTCACTAGTTGCAAGGCTCTAATACAGTCCACACAAAATAAGGAGAGAACCTGTGAAGTAAAGGAACTATGAAAAACTCAGAGTCTCGGTGCCTTAGCTGAGCCTAGTGGGGAAGAAGGTCCATTAATCTATATTTGTTACTAAAGCAGCTTTACAAATGAACCTGTCTAAAAGTCGCTTTCCTTCCTCATCTATTTTTTGCTGGCTAACTAACAAAACAGTTTCTTTCATTAGATTAACTTTATTTTCTTTCTTAACGTAAAGAAAGGAGAGTAGAGTTCGAGACAATTCCCTAACTGTGAATTGTCCTCTCTGTTAGCTAGCAGTGTAGCTTAAATTGATCTGCTATATCACAATGGGATTTTTTTAATAATAGAAGCATTCCCTGGTCCCATCTGGCATAGCTATGTGTCACTGAAGGGATAACTGCAATATATTTATTGATTTAATCCTATTTGTATAATCACTCATCTCATATAATGACTCTGGACACTAGATATAAAATGCTTCCAATAATTTACTCTGATAGTTCCAACAGCAAATCTTTTTGTTTAATTGTCACCAAATCATTGGCAGCAGCAATACTGCAAAAATCCTTAAATTAGGTATTATTTGTTATAACCAGTCACTAGGATTTTAAAGCAGAACAGAGGTGCTTTGTTTTGAGCATCAGAATTTTGAATAGAAGAATTAACGCTGTTCTTTTGTATGAATTCGGTATTCAATTAGAAATATAGTAAACAAACAAACAAATAAGGAAGATGTTATGTGTACATGTGTTAATCTTTTTAAGACTTCTTAAATGTCTTGCTTGTTGTATTTTTCTTTTTTTGCTGTATTTTAAAAATATTTTGGTGTTTTATATTTTACCTTTTTTTTTGGAATATTCCTAAATATTCTAAATATTCAAAAAAAACCCTAAATATTCCAAAAAGAAAAAAACCCCCAACAACACAACCCTCCAAAATGAGTACTAATCCTCAATTTACAAGTGGCCAATCTGTGCTATGACAGACTTTGCCAGAACTACTTATGACCTAGTTTCAAAGTTCCATTAGCAGTATGCCCCCTTGTAGTCATGTGATTGTGTGACTAGGTAACCAGGCTGCAATCATGTTATCATGATTTTTTGCATTATTATTATTATTATTATTATTATTATTATTATTATTATCATCATCATCATCATCATCATCATCATCATCATCATCATTATTCTGTCAAGCTCTCTGGTAGAATCCAGATACGATTTCAGACACACACACGTTTGAAAATTCAAAGCAATGTTCTTTATACCTTATCAGTTCTGTGGTACTTAGCTTGCAGCTTTGAGGCAATTCACAGTCCTTCTTTTTTCACAAAGTGAAACACACTTTGCTCTGGTTTAGTTTCAAAGCAGGGAAAAATCAGCACACAAAGGTCAAAGTCAGCAAAGCAGGCATGAAACACAATGATCAGATAATCCTCCACAATGGCCAAACCCACAGGCTGCTATTTATAGCAGCCTCACTAATTACCACAGCCCCACCCAACCACAGGTGGCCTCATTTTCTTTGATAATAATCTCTCAGTTGTTGTTGCCTATGCATCGCTCTCCGCATGAGTGGCTGTATCATTAACTCTTGTTCCGAATCCAAGGAGGAGCTAGATAATTGATCTCCTTATGAGCTGTCTGCCACACTCTCCTCCTCCCTGTCACTCATGTCTTCGTGGTCAGAGGAGCCTTCATCAGCAGATTCCACCGGGAGCAAAACAGGCCTGCGGCAGGTGGATGTCTCCCCCACATCCACAGTCCTTGGGGCAGGAGCTGGGCCAGAGCTAACCACAACAATCATCATCATCATCATCATCTTCATCATCATCATCATCATCATCATTATTGCTGGAAATTGTCACTTCTTATTTCTGGGGGGAAAATGCCTATTGGCTAAAATTCATTCATCTAAGGACTACAACATTAACAACTGCAGTGTTTGATTAACAACTGCCACACACACACACAAAACAAATCATAACATTTGTCACAGAGACATGGTGATCTACTTAATGACCACCATGACTTACAGCTACAAATCCAGGCTCAATTACAGCCATAAATCAAGGACTATGTACCATGAAATGGATCAGATCTGACATAAAATTGCTTACTTTTTTTCACAGACTCTAAATAAGAATACCTATTTGAATAATAATTGTTCCTTTACTATGTCTCTTATAAAATCAGAATCAGAATTAGATTACTTATTCTAAGGTTCAGGTACCATATTTCATCTCATTAATTAAAAGAGCCTCACAAGTTATTAAAATATCCTGTCCTTTATCACAATACCTCAGCAGCAATCCTGTGAATATTGTATCAAGTCAGAAGGAAGTGCAAACAAGTGTCACCCATGGGGGTGGGTTGTGGGAAGCATTTAATGCAAAAAAACTTATTCACATTAGATGTTCTCATGTAAGTTCAGAATTATATAATTGTGGAAAGACATCATGTGTTTATCAAGGTTTGCTACAGAGACTTATGGGTACATAGACAGAGTAACTGAGTTTCTTTCCAATAATTTCTTTACTTGTTGGTATGATAAAGCTACTTCAAATTATATAAGTATTTGTACTATGACAAAGGTATATTTAATTTATGTCTCATTATTAGATTGTACTCCCTTTGTTCTCTTACTTAGTTCTTGTTGATGTAATTATAAAATATCTTGCCATTCATTTTAATTTCTTGGAAAAATTCCAAGATGACTTTTAATAGGCTTCCAACTCCTCTGCTTTCTGACTTTCAGGACACAAACACATTAGGGATTTGTTTTCCCTATTCTCATATACTTTCCTCTTCATTATAATGTTCTGCATATTATTTCTCTTTAAACTAAAAATCCACAGAAGGAGTGATTCCTGTGTCCTAAAGTGTACAAATCAAATCAAACCAAATCAAATAAAGAAATGAATGAATGAATGAATGAATAAATAAATAAAAAACATAATATTCTTTTTGTAAGGAATCCTAGCCAGAAACCTATTTGAAATAACCTTAAATAAACATTTCCTTCAGAGTTCTCATCAGCTGAAATATGGCCATTTTCTCAACAAGAGGATATGGCAAAGGTTGTCTAAAATAATTGAATCCAAGACATGTTTTCAAAAAGACATACCAACTATCTCCTTTGAAGAAGGCCAATATTTTATTTATTTATTTGTTTGTTTGTTTATTTGTTTGTTTGTTCCTTCCTTCCTTCCTTCCTTCCTTCCTTCCTTCCTTCCTTCATTTATTTATTAAGTCCAATACTCAACAGTACACAATGAAGGTTATAGAGGTTATACTCAAGAAAAATATATTAGAGAAAGAATAGAAATGAAAATTTAGGAATAGAATATATCAATTAGAGAATAGAAGGATATTATGAGAGTAGTATAAGAGGATTAGAATAGACCACTAACCACAACAAATAGTAGATATGATATATGAGATAAAGGAGAGACAATAGGACAGGGGACAGGAGGCACACTAGTGCACTTATGCACTATACCAATATACACAATACCAAGGCATGAACCCATTGGTCAATTCTCAACTTCAGCTAGATCGAATTATTTGCAAAGCAGAACCTCTAAGAAACCACAGGAATTCATGTGAGTTATAGGGAGTCAGCATTCAACACCCCCCCCCCTTTCCTGGGATCTCAGCTAGTTCAAGATCCAAGACCTGAGGAGGCACATTTCCAAGTGTGGAGGGAAGGGGTGTTATCTGTTTTGCTTGAGGCCAACTGGATCGGAACAAAGAAGGCCCCCACGAACAAAGGATTCAATTCAAACACTTTTATATAGTTAAAGGTGCTTTGTACAGACAGAAGCCGATTTATCAGTTCATGTTGGCAGAAGCCCCACTCAAGTTGGCCAAGAGATATTCGCTCAAACAGCCAGCTGAGAGGCAGAGCTAATTAGCTCATTCTTCCTTTATCACACACATACCTTTACAAATCTCAAGGTTTCTTTTCTTTCTCATTCATCGGCATCTCTGCATAACTCTTATTAAAGGAGCCACAGCAGTTTCTTAGCACGGCAGTTCCGGAACTCTGGATCTGAGTCCTCCACCATGATGAACGTTGAAACTCCACACCTCTTTAAACAGAAACCCTCTTTATATACAGATTGGATGTGGTCAACTGTTCCGTAGAGTAGTGTTTCCCAACCTTGGCAATTTGGAGATATCTGGACTTCAACTCCCAGAATTCCCCAGCCAGCATTTGCTGGCTGGGGAATTCTGGGAGTTAAAGTCCAAATATCTTCAAATTGCCAAGGTTGGGAAACACTGCCCTAGAGCTATATTGACTAGACTTTCTTTCATAGACTCACTTTCTGGACTTTTCTCCATAAAGATATTCCTGTCTGCTTCTTGACTTTCTGACTCGGACATCTAATAGGGGCTTCTGGTTTCCCATGTTCCTCTCCTTCCCTGACTCAGACATTACCATCACTGGGGTTTCTACAATATCTGGAGTTCCTCCAGTTCCAACTCTCCCTCACTTTCACTCTCTGATTCAGCCAGCAAGAACACTGGCCTGGGGTACAAAGATGGCCTAGTTTATACTCCTCAGAATCTGTCACTAATTGATCCAGTCGTGGACCACTCACAACATTATCCGCCTCTCTCTCTCTCTCACACACAAGAAAGCATCCAGCTCTTGGCAATAGAAAACAGGTAAGCGGCTTCATCTATAATAAGATCATGAAAGATGAAAATTGCACACAAATCTGGTTTTGGTTGCTATCATACATCAGGCCCAATGACTTTCCCTGAAACCCATTCTTGGATTCCTGCTATATATCCCTTTATCCATAAATATAGTGTGTTACAGTCTATCATCTAATATATGTATACAATATTTTTTCTAGCAAAGCTGAATGAATATATTTTTAAAATTCATATATATATGAGGGTGATCCCAGTGAGGGTATGGCTAGCTGATGAGGCCAAAATAAGACCAAAATAGATCTATCCTAGTCTCCTTTAATTTTCAAATTCAGCAAAAACATGTGACATATACATAATATAATGTCATCTATGAATAAATTAACTGCCTTGGAAATGGCCAGGGTTGGGCTGAGAGGCAAAAAAGGAGATGTGATGTTCTTTCAATATACCAGGGTGATTCGACACAAAGAAACATGTAATCCTTACCTGGTACAGAGCTGAAGGGGTTGGATACTGTAGCCTAGAAGTTAATTCTCTGCCTTACAAGGCAAAGGTTGCAAGTTCAAGTCCCAGTGAGGGTATGGGTAGCTGATGAGGCCAGAATAAGGCCAAAATAGATCTATCCTAGTCTCCCTTAATTTTCAAATTCAGCATAAAGCATGTGTGTGTGTGTGTATGTGTGTGTGTGTGTGTGTGTATGTATGTGTATGTATGTATGTATATATATATATATATATATATATATATATATATATATATATATATATATTCGCCACAAAATGTAACCCTTCCCTGGTACAGAGCTGAAGGGATTGGATACTGTAGCCTAGAGGATAATTCTCTGCCTTACAAGGCAAAGGTTGCAGGTTCAAGTCCCAGTGGGTATGGCTAGCTGATGAGGCCAAAATAAGGCCGAAATAGATCTATCCTAGTCTTCCTTAATTTTCAAATTCAGCTTAAACATGTGACACATACAGATAGAATTGTCGGCTATCAATAAAATTAACTGCCTTGGAAATGGCCCTGGGTTGGGCCGAGAGGCAAAAAAGGAGCTGTGATGTTCCTTCAATATACCAGGGTGATTCGACACAAAATGTAACCCTTCCCTGGTACAGAGCTGAAGGGATTGGATACTGTAGCCTAGAGGATAATTCTCTGCCTTACAAGGCAAAGGTTGCAGGTTCAAGTCCCAGTGGGTATGGCTAGCTGATGAGGCCAAAATAAGGCCGAAATAGATCTATCCTAGTCTCCCTTAATTTTCAAATTCAGCTTAAACATGTGACATATATATATATATATATATACACACACACATGAATATATGGATTTTAAAAATATATTCATATATTCACAGAAATATATTTAAAATTATTTCAATACCTTATTTCAAATACTACATTTATGCCAAGTTTGAATCAGTGTTTGTGTTGGGGGAGGGATGGAGGAATTGGGATATAACTATATGAGAGGGCTTTTCCCCTGCATGCCATGCTACCTTTTCCTACTGTTTACAACCACCTCCTCTAGATATCCTTCCTGATTAAAAATTGACAATATATTTCTGCTGGAATTGATGCCCAGCCAGGCTTTTCCCCACTTTCAGCTGGTACACCAATTGTGGCCTGTTTTGCAATAAGATCTTTTGATAATCTCGTGCTTTCATTATCATCATGTGGTTAGACTACTCCAATTCACATCTCATGGGGCTGCCTTTAGAAATATTACACATTAGGTCCTTTGAGCCAATAGATTCCAGGTGCAATTTAAAGTGCTGATTTTAATCTATCAAATTCTACATCGCTTTGTGCTGAGGGATCTTCAGAATTGCCTATTTCAGTGAGAACCAGACTGTGTAATATGAACATCTACTTGTGAAGAATTGTTCATAGTTTTCCTCTTGCACTAACTTAGGGATGCTGAAGTCAGTATGAGGCATTTCTTACTAATGACACCTATGTTGTGGAATAGCCCTCCCTACAATTATGATATTATTATTCTCTTGGAAACAAGTTAAAATGGTGCTCGTTGGAATGTTTTTCAAATGTAATATGTTGAGTGAATGGCTATATATTTGTTTAACTTGTTTTGGATTGCTCTTGTTTTCTTGTTTGCTATACAATTATATTTTATGATTACATATTATGTAATTATTCCTAAACACTACCAAGAGTCCCATGATTGCAGTAGGCTGGAAATCTAATAAATAAACAGGACTCGATACAATAAAAAGTATCTCAACATGAAAAGGAACTGTGAAGTTTTCTGCTATGTTTCTGCCTCCATAGCCAAGCATTTGTCATAACAGGATCCTAGAACTTCAAATGTTTATAGAGGTGTCCATTCTTGAGGACAGGTGGAACGGAATGAATTCCTAGAGATCCTGACAAAAAGGCACATTTGACAGTGCAAACCTCCGTGTGCTTGGCCCAGGCATCTCTTTAATAAGACAAGCAGTTCATGTATTGGCAGTTCTGTGTTAGCAAAAACTTCAGAAGAAAAGGATTTAAGGGTAGTGATTTCTGACAGTCTCAAAATGGGTGAACAGTGCAGTCAGGCAGTAGGGAAAGCAAGTAGGATGCTTGGCTGCATAGCTAGAGGTATAACAAGCAGGAAGAGGGAGATTATGATCCCGCTATATAGAGTGCTGTTGAGACCACATTTGGAATACTGTGTTCAGTTCTGGAAACCTCACCTACAAAAAGATATTGACAAAATTGAATGGGTCCAAAGACGGGCTACATGAATGGTGGAAGGTCTTAAGCATAAAATGTATCAGGAAAGACTTAATGAACTCAATCTGTATAGTCTGCAGGACAGAAGGAAAAGTGGGGACATGATCGAAACATTTAAATATGTTAAAGGGTTAAATAAGGTCCAGGAGGGAAGTGTTTTTAATAGGAAAGTGAACACAAGAACAAGGGGACACAATCTGAAGTTAGTTGGGGGTAAGATCAAAAGCAACATGAGAAAATATTATTTTATTGAAAGAGTGCTAGATCCTTGGAATAAACTTCCAGCAGACATGGTAGATAAATCCACAGTAACTGAATTTAAACATGCCTGGGATAAACATATATCCATCCGAAGATAAAATACAGGAAATAGTATAAGGGCAGATTAGATGGACCATGAGGTCTTTTTCTGCCGTCAGTCTTCTATGTTTCTAAGCACTTTGGCAGGTACATAGACAGAATGGCAGAGTGTTTTCATGCCAGATTGAAGCATACTGGTGGGGTTATATTTGCAAGTTTCCTACATTGCAACTATGGAACTGGCAAAGAAAAGGTGAAGAACTGGGAAAACAGATGGTTTGGTGTCGGTCCCATTAGATGTCAGAGATTATGTTTACCAGTCCCCTCCTTTTTAAGATTCTGTCCTATCTTGTTTATTTATCTCTTCTAAGCTGGCACAGATGATCCAAACAGGCCTGATTAGTCATATTCCCATAGCATCTTTATTTGTTGGCTCCTTTCCCAATACATTCAGTATGATTTGAAGCCCTTCCTCTGCTTTCCTTTTCTATTGTATACATATTCCTACACACAGTCACAAAGCCTCCATTGCATATGACAGGCCCGTAGCATGGAAAACCATTTTAAAAATTCAGAAAGAAGCAGCCCAGTTTCTGAAGAGCCGTGATGCTCATTTGTTTGTTCTTCCATACCTTTTATTTCCCCTTACCCAATTGGATGACGTTGCCGTCCTGGAACAAACCTGACAAGGTCACACTGTTTGATTGTGATGTCAGTTTCAATTATGCTGTAGCTTTTATAACCAAATCAAAATACAAAAGGCTAGAACACAGACAGTGAAGAGACAAAGCAGGATCCAGCTGTAGGCTGAGAAATGACATTTCAATTTGTCAACTGATCCAGGATTCCCCCTCCTTTCCCCGCCTCTCCCAGCCCTGATAGTTAATTAGCAAGTTTACATTGTTGATAACCAAGAAGGGAAATAGGCATTTTGTCAAGAGAGGCAGGCTGGGGATAATTTCATATATATAAAATATATGTTTGAAAATGTATGTATGTATGTATGTATGTATGTATGTATGTATGTATGTATGTATGTATGATGGTCTTGGTATATTTGGGTTTCTTCCCATGTAGGATTTGGAAATTTCTGGCGATGTTTCGATGAGGTCCCACTCGTCATCTTCAGGCTGGTGTTTCTGTCCTTGTTCTAGGGCGAACACAGCGAGACCTGAGCTGCCTTCCTTCTATAAATACTGGTGGCTGGGTGTGGTTTGATGGCTGAGCAATTGCCTGCTGTGTAGAAACTTCCTGGTGAGTCAGTGGGGTAACACCTGGGATCGTTGATGTAACTGAGGTATGCTGATTATTTAATGGTTGTAGAGTAGGCGTGATATCCTGAGTAGTTGGAGCTTGCAGGCTACTTGATTGTTTTGTAATGTGTGTTCTGAGTCTGGTTTGCAAAACAATCGTGTGTTCTGAGTCTGGTTTTAGTTACATCAACGACCCCAGGTGTTACCCCACTGACTCACCAGGAAGTTTCTACACAGCAGGCAATTGCTCAGCCATCAAACCACACCCAGCCACCAGTATTTATAGAAGGAAGGCAGCTCAGGTCTCGTTGTGTTAGCCCTAAACAGGGACAGAAACACCAGCCTGGAGATGACGAGTGGGACCTCGTCGAAACATCGCCAGAAATTTCCAAATCCTACATGGGAAGAAACCCAAATATACCAAGACCATCATACCTGTACGCATGAAAGTCTACGAAAAGATGAACTCAGAACAATCTACATATATATAAAGCATTCTCTATAAATATAGAAAGAGTCCCTCACTTGGCAATGGAAAGGTTCCAATTCTGCTACCTGTGTCTCTGTTTGCTCAGGAGGCCAAATCCTTTGGAAACAAACTTAAATTTAGATACTGGGAAACCAAGTATTTTTTCTATTATATTCCCATTTGTGAATTAAAAGACAAACAAACAACAAGCATTATTATTATTATTATTGTTGTTGTTGTTGTTGTTATTATTATTAGTAGTAGTATTATTAGTAGTATTATTAGTATTAGTATTATTACAAAAAACAGTAATACACAGCAATCCATATGCTGGGTTTTGTATCACAATTCAAAAACTTCCCAAGGACTGTGTGATGTATGCAGATCCATGCAGATGTATGATGGGTGCAGATCCAAATACAGTGGCCTTTTGCAACTGACAGATCATGATTTTGTCAATGTTTACTGTTTTTAAATGCCAGATGAGGTCTTCTGTCACAGGACCCAGTGTGCCGATTACCACTGGCAGAGTCGTTCAAGTTCAATTTTAAGATCCTGATATCGGCTAGGTTTTTCTTGTTGGTTTTTTTTTTATCAATTTGACATACACCTGGCATGGTGACCATCAATGATCCACACATTTTTTTCTTTTCCACAATTTTGAGGTCCAGTATAATGTGTTCTAAAACCTTGACAGTTTGAATTCAAAAGTCCCAAATTATTTTGTCCTTGTTTTCAACTAATAGGTTTTCTCAGGTTTATGATCCCACAGGTTCTTTATCACTGGTAGGTGGTAGTTGTGGCACAGGTTCCAATGAAGCATCTGGGTCACACAGTTGTGTCTCTGTTTGTAGTCTGTCTGTGCGATTTTCTTGCAGCCACTGAGGATGTGATCAATGTTTCATCAGCTTCCTTGCAAAGTCCTTGCTTGCAAGCTGATTTTTTGAGTCTTGCCTTAATTGCATTTGTTATGATTGCTTGCTCCTGGGCTGCAAGAATCAAACCTTCTGTCTCCTTCTTCAGTGTTTCATAAGTGAGCCATAACCAAGTCTTCTCCTTATCAACTTTTCCTTCAATCTTGTTGAGGAACCGCCCATGCAAAACTTTATTGAGCCAGCTGTCGGCTCTGGTTTGCATTGCAGTTTTCCTATTCATTGTCTGCTGTGTTTTCAGAAGCTTCTGGTTGTTTACTTCAATCAATGCAGGGTTTTGTTATTATAGAATTATATCATCATCAGCATCATCCTTTGGACCAAAATTGTAATACAGGGAGGGTTTTATGCCACACAGTTTTGAAGGACTTATGGACTTACTGAATGGAGAATCATGAAGAGTTTGGAAGGAGAAAACCTAGAAAATGAACGAGAAGACTTTGAACTGATTCTTGAAACTTATTTATTGTAATCATGGAGCAGAAAATAATAGAAAAGCAAAGAACTAGGAAATGATGGCCATATGTCTTCAAGAATATATTTTCTGATTTTTATAAAGTTAATTTGTTCAGGAGGTTTTAACACCAGGAAGATAAATATTACTTTATATGATCTGGCTAAATATTAGTTTAGGATGGGTTAATGTTAATTGTTTTATAATAGGATATTGATAATATATTGGCATATCCTTTATTCCTTCTGCTTATGTTATATCCATAAGTTATATCCTCAATTCCTCTTTGTTAATTTTCAATTACTTTTCAAGGCTTGACAGCAAATGTAGCAGTCATAACATGGAACATTTTAAGTCTCAACTATATTGGATGGCTTTTGGAACAATCATTCAGCTCAAGGTATGTCACAGATTTTGGGTGATGAAGCTAACATGAAGGGCTCATAAATATTAACTTTAGCTGCCTGGAAAAAGTGGTGATGTTCATAAATTAAACAAGTAATGAATATATAAGAAATAGAAATAAAGCATTATTAGCCTACATTAGCTGACTGCTATGTTACAGTAAGACTTAGACTCTAAACATATTTCAGTCATTCTAACTCTATGAGAACCAGAGCAAACTAGGGAGTATGGGTTGCAGGATGGATGGGTGTGAATGACAAAAAGAATAATTAAAAATTCAAATAATGTAGCATAAATGACTTAGAGATGACTGGGATTCAACAGGTGAGATTCAGCTCACTTCAAGGGAAAACAATGTGAATTTATCTTTGTACATTTCAGTATTTCAGAACCCATGTGTTATTTTTCCATTTTTCCTTCTCTTTGCCCATCTGATATAGAATTCATTTCTTTATGCCAGTTTGTCAATTGTAAGAAAAGCTTTTTTAAAAGAAAATTAATTCTTTATTGTTCTTTATTGTGTCAACAAAGGGAAAAAAAGCATTGCTATCTTGTTCCCAATTCATGAGTGGAAACATAACAGGATGCTGGTAAAAAGCTCTAGTAAGCACAGCATAAGGACTCTCTGCTACTGGATTTGACAGGACCAGGGGTGGGCAGCAGGTAGGATGGGAAATGAAGCTGTATACACAGCTCCAGCTGACTATCCCCCCCCCCTTCCCATCCTCCTCCTCCTCCTTGGAAAGTAGCAGGGAGACCAGCACTGGCAGGAGTTGCAGGGGACCCATTTTCTCCCCCCTCTTTTATCAACAACTGATATACACCCATTCACCTAGCTACCCAGCTTGAGGCAGGGGACAATCCAGGAAGGAGAGCACAGTAAACACAAAGAAAATTGTCACCCTACAGAGCAACACTGGTGAGGTTGTAAGTTGAGGACTTAACAGTTCACTTGCACGATGATGATCGTTCAAGCCACTCCCACCTGGTCACATGGCCAGCAAGCCACTCCAACCAGTCACATGACCATCAAGCCACACCCACAAAATAAGCTACACCCATAGTGTGGCAGTAAAATTTTTGTCTGCCCATTACTGGACAGGACCCAAGTGAGGGATTGTAAGATGGTTCCTTGCCATGTGTTATTATTTATTACAATGAAATGTTCTCTCAATAGCCAATAGCCAAAATAGCCAAGGTACTGTCAAACATGCTTAGATGTCAGCAGCAAGAAGAACCTGTTGATCTCCAAAGTTGTTGGCTAGACAAATAACTTTAAAAAAACCCTTCAGGAAAACTCTGTACTTGGTATTTTTATATATTGACCTTCACTCTAAAATCAATAACCCTGTGAGGTAAGTGGTACAGTCACCCAAAGTCAGATTGTGCTTCTTTTGCTGAAGATGGAGTTGAATTTGGGTCTTTTTATTCCTTACTATTCAGCACCTTGTCCACTGTATCATACTGGCCTTCAGATATATTTTGGAAACATGCCCAAAAAGGAGATAACATTTATTAGGGTACTGCCACCAAGTGGAATTTTAAAAAAGTAAAACAAAACAAAAAACAAAACAAAAAACATGTTTTATAAATGCTTGTAGACAGAGATAGATAGCAATAGCAACAGAATTTAGAGTTTCATATTACTTTACAGTGCTTTATAGCCCTCTCTAAGCAGTTTACAAAGTCAGAATATTCTCCCCCAACAATCTGGGTCCTCATTTTACCCACCTTGGAAGGATGGAAGGCTGAGTCAACCTTGAGTCAGTGAGATCTGAATTTCCAAATTGCAGGCAGCCAGCAATCAACAGAAGTAGCCTGCAGTACTGCACTCTAACCACTGCACCACCATAGCTCATGTAGATAGATACAAATACTGCTAATTTTGACTAAGATGAGCTAACATTGACAAGAAAGTATAGTAAAATGGAAGAAAAACCTAATGCAAAAATAGGAATAGGTGTTTTTTGTACTAAGAGTCAATGCTAAGCAGAGGACCAAACATTAAGACAATTTAGAGTTGAATTATAGAATCATACATTCATTTGAATTTTTTTTTTCATATTGAAGAGACAAATATGTTCCTTCTGCTAAGAATACTTGAAAAATCATGTACACAGAGTAGTACTGGAGCATAGAAACATAGAAACATAGAAGATTGACAGCAGAAAAAGACATAATGGTCCTTTTACTATTCCCTGTATTTTATCTTAGGATGGATATATGTATATCCCAGGCATGTTTAAATTCAGTTACTGTGGATTTACCAACCATATCTGCTGTAAGTTTGTTCCAAGGATCTACTACTCTTTCAGTAAAATAATATTTTCTCATGTTGCTTTTGATCTTTCCCCCAACTAACTTCAGATTGTGTCCCCTTGTTCTTGTGTTCACTTTCCTATTAAAGACACTTCCCTCCTGAACCTTATTAAACCTTTAACATATTTAAATGTTTTGATCATGTCCCCCCTTTTCCTTTTGTCCTCCAGACTATACAGATTGAGTTCATTAAGTCTTTCCTGATAAGTTTTATGCTTAAGACCTTCCACCATTCTTGGAGCCCGTCTTTGGACACGTTCAATTTTGTCAATATCTTTTTGTAGGTGAGGTCTCCAGAACTGAACACAGTATTCCAAATGTGGTCTCACCAGCGCTCTATATAGTGGGATCACAATCTCCCTCTTCCTGTTTGTTATACCTCTAGCTATGCAGCCAAGGTACTTGCTTTTCCTACCGCCCAAGCACACTGTTCACCCATTATGAGAGTGTCAGAAATCACTATCCCTAAGTCCTTCTCTTCTGAAGTTTTTGCTAACACAGAACTGCCAATACAATACTCAGATTGAGGATTCCTTTTCCCCAAGTGCATTATTTTACTCCTTATTCTTTTCCCCAAGTGCATTATTTTACTCCTTACAGCATGATTTACTACAATGGCACTGATACAGCATCAGTCTGGAGCAGTGTGGGAATGGCACACTATAGCCAGACCCTGCTCTGTTGGTGCTGCTTCTTCCAAGAAAGCCTGCCAAGGTCCATTAATAGAGAAAAGGACCAGCAGAGCAATCTTGCCCTAATTCTGTTCAGACTTGGCCTTGGCATATGTGGTCACAAATGCTGAGGCTTCATTCAGTTTCTCCATGCAGTAGTCCACAATTTGATTTGATAAATAGAGCCCAAACAAATAAAGGTTATTCAGGAGTTCAGAGAGGAGGAAGAACTTCTGTGATCAATTTGAACTTCCAAGTCCTTTTGTTAGGCATCCAATACTTGTAATCACAAACTTTTACACTACCTCAAAACCCACCAGCACTCTTGCAACAAAAGATTTCTCCCTTTTGAATTTTCTTAGGTTATCACCTTGTAAAATCCCCATCAGTCTGAAGTCTTATTGAAAGCCATATACAAATAAGAAAAAAAAGGTTTTTTTGTACTCATGCACAAACCTCAACCTATTGAGCTTTTTTTAAAAAAGAGTAATGAAAGGGAGAAAAATAAATGTTTCTCCCTTAGATTTCAGGAGCAAAAAGAAAATAAGATAAAATACAGGAAATAGTATAAGGGCAGACTAGATGGACCATGAGGTCCTTTTCTGCCGTCAGTCTTCTATGTTTCTATGAAAACCACTGCCTTCAGCTTTCACCATAATAATGGTTTAAATAATATCTCTGAAGGCTTGAAACTATTTTGCAAGATTCTATCATCAAAATAACCTAACTAACCTGCACTGCAGAAAGAGCTTGATATAATTATTGCTGTCACAAAAGCACGAATCAATCATTACTTGAATGATATGTTGGAGTTCATTCAATATATTAACAGTGAATTGATTTGTTTTTTTAAAAAAAATCTAGCACAATTCCTCATAGGAACAAGCATGGAAATTTAGAATTCCAGATAAAATGCATTGCCCCCCTAATGGTAAAATATTGCTGAAGAGCAAGCCCCTCTAGTAACTCAACTGTGAAATTTGCTTTTAAATCTCCTTCTTAAATTTGATGTTAGGCTTACTATGATCTCAAAATCTCAGAAGTGGGATTCTATGAAACATGCTGCAATCTACACCCAAAATGTATGTGTTTACCAACCATGGACCCAGACGAATAAAGCATATAATTGCTTAATTCTTAGAGCTTGCTAAGATAATGGTTGAGTTCTCATAATAGGCTGAACCATGTTACCTAACTCCATTTTATTCTAGACCTACTATTGCAAGCCGAACCTAGTAGCCACATGAGTATTGGCTGTTCTGAGGTAATTAAGAAATGTCAGTGAAATTTCATGGTAATGGCCTTTTCTGCTAACATGAAACAACAAGCAAAAAGGGACACATTCATAAACATTTACTATTTCTCTTTATAGAAATGTGCATTTTTATATATTTCTGCTTCCCATTTCTTTAATTTTTAGAAACAAATTTAAAGCACTACTCACACCTCACACAGAAAAGAATGAAAATCTTCCTAACATTATACGGTTCTTGGGCAATCTGAGGCTTGTTCTGAGGTCACAAGAGCAAATTGTGAAGTGATACAATGGACTGTAACATAACTATTAGCCTGAAGCATTTTGTTTCCTTGGGTTTCCACACATTCCTTCCAGTGAAATAAATCAATTGATAACTCATGGAGCAAACCACATGTAGTCTTTGAATTACAATGGTTCATTTAGTAACTGTTCAAAATTACAACAGAACTGGGGAAAAAATGACTTGTGAACATTTTTCACACGTATGACCTTTGTAGTATTCCTATGGTCATGTGATTTATATTTGGATGCTTGACAAGTGACTTATATTTATGATGGTTACAATGTCTAATATCTTAAAGGGCTTATTTAGAGGGACATTATCTTCCCTCAAAAGCTTATCTGAAATTGCTTTTAATCAGTTCACTGCATATTTTTTATAATTAAAATGAAAAAAGTAAGATCAGCCACCACACATTGTGTGTGATGCAAAAAGATACGTTTGAATGTTCAGTGATCAACAGTAAAGGTGAAGAATATGAATAGTGGTTTTTTAAACCCACAAATATTGGGAAACCACATATGAAAAGATACAAAGGAACACCCAAAATATGAGCAGATAAATTGTGTATTTTTTAGGGAGCAGCAGTCAATGAATAAAATCTAACTAACATGATCCTTCCTTGGTATACATTTTTTCCTGCAAATATATAAAATAAAATTGGTACTGTATGTCATTAGAAGAATACTCCGAGATGTTTTTCTATACCCTGAAGTTTCTAATTCCTTATCACAGAATGAAAAATAAAACCAGAACTCAAATTAACCTATCCAGCTGTAACAAACAGTTTTGTTTAATCAGAAACATACTAATGCATCTTCTTAATCCCACAGTGCTCAAACTTCTTTGTAGTTTCTGTGGGTCATGTACATATTTAATTTTTTTTATTAATTCCTAATTAAACAGCTAATGCTGCTAAAGGAACTGCATAAGAAGGTAAAAAGAGTTCCACTTCAACAGACTGCAAAGTTATTCCTTCCATCCCCTGCCCTATTGCTCTCCTATATCTCCTATACCTTTCTTCTATTCCTATATCTCTTCTTCTATTCTTTCATTGATATGTTCTATTACTATACCTTCTTTCTATTATTTCTTAGATATATTTTACTATGAGTATCTCCTCTATAACCTTCATCATGTATTTTACTATGTGTATATAGATATATACCCACTAAAACCCTCATTGTGTATTAGACAAAACAAACAAACAAACAAACAAATAAACAAACAAACGAACAAACAAACAAACAAACAAACAAACAAACAAACAAACAAACAAACATACTGTTTCCTTCAATAGCCATATTTAGGCTTCCAGAGACAGTTACAAAATAGATTGAAGCAATAGCTTGCAATGATTTGATATCAGTAAAGAATATTTAGAAGTATTTATTGATTCCAAATACGGAAATTTCATTAGCTGTCATGAATCATATACTTCTTCCATAAATCTCTTTGTTCCTTAAAAAATGTTGACCATTATTAGACTGTATTTCTTTTTGCCTATCTGTTCTCAACATATGTCCCATTAATTTCCTTGAGTTTTTTTTCAATTATTATCAGAAATATGAAGGAAGAAGTCTATTCCTTCACTGTATAACTTTAAGACTTTATGAATATATTTTCTAGCTTTTTATTATTTATTTATTTATTTATTTGTTTAATTCATATCCTGCTTTTATCATTTCTATAAACAACTCAAGACAGTGAACATATTCAATACAACTTTCTCTTTTTAATTTTCTTGCTACAACAACCTTTTGAAATGAGCTAGGCTGAGAGACAGTAACTGGCTCAAAGTCATTTAAATAAATATTATACCCTTCAATAAAACACTTCTCCCTTGTTTCTCTCTTGTTTAATTATTAAATTTTAATAGCTCAGGAACCCCAGAATTTCTTTCTTCTTCACAGTAATTCCATTTATTTATTTTTCCTTCTCTAATGTCTTTTCTCCTCTACATTTAAGCTTTCATCACCGTTATTCTATCTCTTCTTTTTCTGCTTTGCCTTCCATTTGCTGTTCTTGTTTTTGAAGAAACCCATGTTTCCCCTCCATAAAATTCTAAATTATGTAAAATGATATATGTTAAATATTGTAATAAGGCACTCAAATGAATTGAAATGTTGAAGTGCATTTCAGTTCAATAGAGATTCAAGCTTTTCCAAATAAGGAAAAAATAGATAAGATTTAGTAACTACAACCAGACAAGGTCTATAGAATTGCCAAAAATCAGACACAATTGAATAGATAGCAAAATAAGCAGCTACTATATTAAGGGTAATGCTATCTCAATTGGACTAATAAATTGTTTAATAATAGCTTTCATTTTGCCCCTCCTTTTAATTCTGGATGGATAAATTGTTTCATCAATGAATGGAAAATTAACATTTTATGCATCTGGAATCTTATTTAGTCTCGAAATCTATTATTTTATTGGGGAAATTCTAAATTTCATCATAGGCAGATGGTGTTAAATTTTAAAACTCCTAGCCTTCTTAGTCTATGTAGACCAGTGATAGCGAACCTATGACACACATTCCACAGGTGCATCGATGGGCTACGAGCCGGAACGCTAAATTGCCCTCACCGCTGCGGCTTGTAAGTTCTTGCGGGACAAACTCGGTTTTGTTGCTGCACATGTGAAGGTAGCAAAATTGCACAACGAGCCGCAGGTAAAACCTCACTGAAACACGGGCACAATTTTGCTATCTCCACAGGTGCAGCAGCAAAATCACGCTGGTCTTGCAAGAACTTACGAGCCATGGCAGCGAGCGCAATTTAGCGTTCCGGCTTGTAGCCCATCGCTGAACAGGTGGCACATGGAACCATATCTGAGGGCACAGGAGGCATTGCCCTATCTCAGCTCCAGTGCACATGTGCGTGCTGGCCAGTTAATGTTTGGTTTCCTGTTCCGCCATTTTTGACCATCCCTAGGGTTCAGGAAAGCCTCTTAAAGCCTGGGGATGGTGAAAAACAACCCAATGGGAAGTTTGTTTCCAAATTTCCATTTGGCTCATCTGGCTATTTTTCACTCTCCACAGGCTTCAAGAGGCTTTCCTGAACCCTGCAGAGAGTGAAAAACAGCCCAACTGGCCTACTGGAAGTCTGGAGGCTTCAGTGAGGCCTGTGTACATACATTTGAGGAGCGTGAAGAGATTGTGTGCATGCAGAGGGCAGCACACATGAACAGGGGAAGGGTGTGTGGTCACACATGTGCATGCTATCTTGCATGCATGCCATCCTTTTGGCCCCCAAACAAAAAAACAAAGGTTCGCCATCCCTGATATAGACCATCAATAATACTTAGACCAGTGTTTTCCAACCTTGGCAACTTGGAGATATTTGGACTTCAACTCCCAGAATCCCCCAGCCAGCATTTGCTGGCTGGGGGATTCTGGGAGTTGAAGTCCAAATATCTCCAAGTTGCCAAGGTTGGGAAACACTGACTTAGACAATTGGACTGTTTAAATCATATAACTTTCAACCGTGATGAAAAGGATTGAAGAAAAAAACAACAACTAAAAATGTATTTCCCAGTAGATTTGGAAACTAAAAATTAGGAAATATTGCAGGCATTTAGAATAAAATATGTCTCATCACTAATATTCTAATTTCCCATACCTAGACTGGGAAGTGCAGCTCACTGTAACTCATAGCAACAGCAATAGCAATTAGGCTTATATATTACCACCATGGTGCCTTACAGTACTTTTTGAGTGGTTTCCAATGTAGAAATATTATTTGAATATTGCTTCCAACAATCCTAGTCCTCATTTTATCAACGTTGGAAGAGTGGAAGGCTGAGTCAACATTCAAATTAGATTACTGCAACACACTCTGCATGGAGTTGCCCCTGAACACTATTCAGAAACTTCAAGTACTAGTGCAGAATGCGGCCATATGGGTAGTAAATGTTGCTAGGAAAGAAAAGGGGGGACATGATCGAAACATTTAAATATGTCAAAGGGTTAAATAAGGTTCAGGAGGGAAGTGTTTTTAATATGCAAGGGAAAACAAAAACAAGGGGACACAATATCAAGTTAGTTGGGGAAAGATCAAAAGCAACATGAGAAAATATTATTTTACTGAAAGAGTAGTAGATCCTTGGAACAAACTTCCAGCAGACGTGGTTGGTAAATCCACAGTAACTGAACTTAAACATGCCTGGGATAAACACAGATCCATCCTAAGCATAAGGGCAGACTAGATGGATCATGAGGTCTTTTTCTGCGGTCAGTCTTCTATGTTTCTATGTTTCTAGATACACTGCACATGTGAGCTGCATGAGTTGTACTGGTTTCTGGTGAACTTCCAGGTGCAATTCAAGTGCTGGTCACATATAAAGCCCTACATAGCTTGAGACCGGGTTACCTGAGTGTTCTGTCGGGCTCTCTGGTAGAATCCTCCCAAAAATTCACAGGTACAAATTTCAGACACACACACGTTTGAAAATTCAAAACAATGTTCTTTATAATGAAAATTCACTTAAACCAAAGCCTCTTTTGGTATAGCAAAGAGCACTCGTCTCCAAACAAACTGGTAATTTATACAAGTTCCTTATCAATTCTGTGATATTTATCCTGCAGCTGTGAGGCAATTCACAGTCCTTTTTCTTTCACAAAGTGACACCCACTTTGCTCTGGTTTAATTTCAAAGCGGGGAAAAATCAGCACACAAAAAGTCAAAGTCAGTAAAGCAGTCACGAAACACAACGATCAGATAATCCTCCACAATGGCCAAATCCACAGGCAGCCTCACTAATTACCACAGCCCCACCCAACCACAGGTGGCCTCATTTTCTTTGATAATAATCTCTCAGTTGTTGTTGCCTATATATCGCTCTCCGCATGCGTGGCTGTATCATTAACTCTTGTTCTGAATCCAAGGAGGAGTTAGATAATTGATCTCCTTCTGAGCTGTCTGCTACACTCTCCTCCTCCCTGTCACTCATGTCTTCTTGGTCAGAGGAGCCTTCATCATCAGATTCCACCGGGGACAAAACAGGCCTGCAGCATGTGGATCTCTCCCCCACATCCACAGTCCTTGGGGCAGGAGCAGGGCCAGAGCTAACCACAACACTGAGAAATCTTTTTTTTTTCAAAATTCTCTACCTGTTCAACTAGGTTGACAAGGATAGGCATGCTGCAGATCCCATTAGACAAAACATGTTGAATGGTGAGGACGAGAAGAAAAGCTGTTTCCTGTAGTGATCCCTTCTCAATGGAACACATTCCCTTCAGAGATCAGAATGTCCCCAAACCTTTCAAAAGGCCCTAAAAATCTGGCTATGTGCTTGAGCCTCGGACACGGGGACCCCTTTCCTGACTAAATTGCTAACTGGCCAAATATTTTGCTGCTATGTATATTTAATTTGGATGTTTTTTATGTTTTTTTTTTAGTTGTCCTAGTTGTAAATATTTTTAATATTTTAACTAATATTTTTAATTGTAAGCCACCCAGGATTATTATTTGAGATGGGCACCAATAGAAATGGAATAAATAAATACAGTGTTCCCTCGATTTTCATGGGGGATGAGTTCCAAGACCGCCCGCAAAAGTCAAATTTTCACGAAGTAGAGATGCGGAAGTAAATACATTATTTTTGGCTATGAACAGTATCACAAGCCTTCCCTTAACACTTTAAACCCATAAATTTACAATTTCCCATTCCCTTAGCAACCATTTAGATTATTACTCACCATGTTTATTTATTAAAGTTTATTAAAAAAAATTAATTAAAGGCGGACAAAAGTTTGGCAGTGACATATGATGTCATCGGGCAGGAAAAACCATGGTATAGGGAAAAAAACTCGAAGTATTTTTTAATTAATATTTCTGAAAAACCGTGGTATAGACTTTTCGCGAAGTTCGAACCCGCGAAAATCGAGGGAACGCTGTACATACATAAAAGTGTTTTTCTCCAGTTCTATCTGGAAATATCATGACTGAGCTTGAAACTTTCTGAATGAGAAACTGGTATTCTACTGTTGAACTATGCTCAGTCCCCAAAGGACTGAGGAATGAAAAATAGCAATAATTAAAACTAGGCAAAAAGATCCATTTTCCAAAGAAGTTCAAAAACGTGGCTGTTTTTTGAAAGAAGTACTCTTACGATTCTAGATTTGTGGGATGAGAAGATCATTATGAACAGATTTCTGGTAAACATTATTAGTGAATGAGTCCCAAGATTGAATTTTTTTTGTTTTACATTTATTGCTTGCTTACTCAAGGTACAGAAAACACATGAAGGTTTGTGTGTGTGTGTTGCTTGTTGCCGTAGAAACAGATACTGCAATCTTACCAAATGGTACTTAATGCATCACTTCTTTACTTCCTCCCTTAAGCCCAATGCAACAATCTGATGCACAAACTGAAAATTTCATTGCTGCCTTTGGAAAAAGATAGAAAGAAAAAATAGAATACAAAAATGTTGACATCCTACCTTTTACTGAAAGCTTGTGAATCTTTTAATGGCTCTCATTTTCTTGAGCATCTATTTTAATTTCTCCCCGTTTCTTTCTTTTCCTTCCCTTTTTAATAGTTTCAGTTCTTTTCAGTGCCACATCACTTACATTTATGAAAGGTTGCGGGGATAACACAAATTGTATATTATCAAGTCACCCTTGTACATAGCATATTTGTCACTAAGTCAAAAACCTTGGGGCTTTCTTCATAGCAGTAATGAAGTATTTGAGAATAATGTATCTCTAACACATATGGTTAGAATAGCACCCAGAGGGGAAGGAAGAATATGGAGACTAGGAAGATGAGAACACCATTAAATTATCCTTCCTCTAAGTACAAGATTGAAAGGCTGATAAAACACATTGAGGAGATAAACAACAAATAGTAGCACAACTGTTACTGCCAGGGTCTTTGAACAAGCAGGGACAACATTTATGGAAGAAATGTGAAAGAAATGTGTTTAATCTGAAACAAACCAGTGATCTAGTCCAGCAGACTCCAACCTTGGCAACTTTAAGACTTATGGACTTCAACTCGAAGAGTTCCTGCTCTGCTCGCTGAGGAACTCTGGGAGTTGAAGTCCACAAGTCTTAAAATTGCCAAAGTTAGAGACCCCTGATCTAGTCCATAGGCCGAGACTTTTTCAGTTGTCTGGTCTTTTGGGGGGAGAGAGTAACCTATCAGCACAATATTATATTGCTGTTCTTTTTCGTGTTAAAAATTTGTGTTCTTTCATTTAATTGATTTGATAGTTCAGTGCACAAACTATATTTTCTGCTATTTCAGATTATTAGAATGCCTTCTCTGTCATAATGCCTGCCTTGGGATCCGGATGGCCTCCACTCTGCTGTTGTTTAGAAGATCCATGAAGATCTGAATCTTTACCCAAAACTCAGCAAGAGATAATAGAATAGAATAGAATAGAATAGAATAGAACAGAACAGAATTCTTTATTGGCCAAGTGTGATTGTACACACAAGGAATTTGTCTTTGAATATGCTTTCAATGTACATAAAAGAAAAGATAGATTTGTCATATATTGGATAGTGAGACCTTTCACTTCATTGAACTTTTATTTATTTTTATTTATTTTATTTAAAACACTTATATAGCCAACTATCCTTTAGCCAACTCTGGGTGCATAGTTCCCTCTAAGCTGAGCAGGTGAGCAATCGCTCACTTAAAAATCATCATCAACTCAGAGTTTTCCAAACCTGCCCAGAAGCCGAGAGGGAAATTTTATTATAATTTCTGTGTCGCCCAGTCCCGAAGGGACTGCCGCTCAGACACTATACTTTTCCGCCCACCCCAAAAAAATTTTAGAGAGAACACTGTCTGGGTGGTCCTTAATCAAAGACAAAACTAAGTATAAAATCATTTTTAAAATTATAAAATGCAACAATTATTCATTCGTTCATTCATTCATTCATTCATTCATTTATTTATTTATTTATTTATTTGACTTCTATGCCGCCCAATCCCTAAGAACTCAGGGTAGCTCACAACAGCGGTACAAATATAAAATAAATACAAAACAGTAAAAGAAGTCGAATAGTTACCAGAGGTTAAAACATAACAAACTAAAACTAAATGTTTTAATTAAAATATTAAACATTTAAAAAAACTAGTGCTAATCTGTATTAACTAATCTAATCATCTTCCAATGCTTGGGGGGGGGGGGGAAATGCAGGACTTTAAAACCTTATAAAAAGCTAAAAAGGTAGAAGCATGCCAAATCTCAGCGGGCAAGTTTTGCATAGAGCTTGGGATGCCATGGAAAAAGCAAATTTTCTTCTCATTGTATGACAATATTTGGAAAATGGAGGAAACAAGGCAACAGTATTTCCTCCTTGGTAGGATGCCTGAGGATGTCTTTAGGGAAAGACAGTGCTGTAGATTGCCTGATCTTGTACATATAGGGATTTTTAAATGATGACCATCACCTTGAATTGTTCCCGGGGAAAAAATTCAAAATCAATGCAGCTTATGAAACACAGATGTTATATAGGCACACGTATTACTGTGCATACTTCCGCATTCTGGACTACTTGGTGATTCTGGCTGGTCTTCAAGGGAAGCCCCATGTAAAGCTCATTGCAGTCATTCAGGTGGTAAGTGACCAAGGCACGGGTAAGTGTAAAAAAGTTCAAACAATCTAGGAAAGAGCACATTGGTACACTAGAGACGTCCTCCATCACTACAGCTTCCATCGGCTCCTCAGGCACAAGCTGTGAGTCCAGAAGGACTCCCAAATTGCACATCAGCTCAGTGCTACCCTATCCAGACTCAAAAATAAAGAATCATCTGGTCCTGTGAAGGCCAAAAATCTATAGCCATTCTGTCTTGCCAGGATTAAGTCTGAAGCTGGTTCTACCCTATCCAGAAGCTTACAGTCTCCAGGCATTCAGTTAGCACTAACACTACATCACTTCTCTGGCTAGGAATGGAGACATACTGTATTTTATCAGCATATTGCCATATTTATTATTATTATTATTATTATTATTATTATTATTATTTCTTTGCTTAAAATTGTTGAGAGTTGTGTGACAAATGGGTTAAATAACTAAGACACAGTAGAATAGAATATAAAAGATGGAGAAAATCCCAAAATGTAAATATATGTAAATAGAAGTAGAATAATTGTGGTTAAAAAAGCAAAGGTAGTATTAATAGTAATAAGGTCCCTGGGTGTAATCTCAAAACATCTGGAGCAGTGGTTCCCAATTTGGGGCCCACGCCGCACAAGGAAGCAATTTGATTTTTAATGGAGAAATTGAAGCCTTGGTTAAACCAAGTTAACCAAGATAACATGTTACCTTTTAGGCTTCCTCTGCATGTGTAGAATTCACTTTTTGAATAGTAAAAATTATATGTCATGGGGGTAGGGGGCATCAGGATTTTAGAGATGCTTGGGTGGGGCATGGCCAATAAAAAGGTTGAGAACCACTGATCTAGAGCACCATTTGAACACCAATGGCATTAGCAAAAGCACCATCAATCAAATGCAAAAGGCAGCTTTATTTGGAACAGCTAACAACCTCTAAAAATACCTTGTAACACCATAAAACAACAATATCTGCCTGCAGCATTTTAGGTCTTTGGGAGGGACTGAGTTGCTGAACAAACATGACTAACTCACACCAACATAAAAATGTCCATTACATGCATGAAAATAATGATGTTTATAATGATGTTTATAAATTCATCAATTAAGCAAGGAAAATGTTAGGCTATTTTTTTTAATGAAAAAGCCAAGTTATCTTTATTCTAGAAAAGAGTTGACCTGCAGCTATATCAATTGACAAAGGAGAGAGGCAGAGGGGGCACCCTATAGATATAGCTTTTGAAAAAGAATTGTTTGCTTTTTGTGCTTTATGCCACCCAGACATACACTTTGAGTTGGGCAGCCTTATAAAACATGAAAAATAAATTAATGATAGCATGCTACCTTTCATTCCAATGTAATACTATTCCCAAGAGACCCTTGTACAATTCATATTTACTGATCAATAAAGAACTCATTTAAAAATATGTTTCTAGAAGCACTTTCAAATTACTCTGACTCTTGCTGTACCTACAGTGCTGTACCTACAGTGCATCATGCTATCATTGAAAAGCTAAACCTTCTAAAAAGCAATAAATGACTGTAGCCTGTAAAGCATGGGTTTTTTTTTTTAACCAATAGCTTGTTGTGAGTAACCAAGAGACAAGCAAGGGATGTGTGCGAGAAATGTCAGAGTATCCGTTGATGCACCTTCCTTTTATTATTTGCTGAACTGATATCTCCAGACTTCCTTTTCCCCCTACCGCTTTTCTGTTGACCTTTTATTTTATACACCTGCTCTTGACAGAAATGATTAGGGTTATGGGAGAGCTTCTGAATGCGGAAAGACTGAAAATATGAGGATTTGTTCAGTAGGGGAAATTACTAAACTATCAATGCCACAAAACCCTAAACACATCTTTGAAAAAAAATATTGAACAATTGAACAAGCAAGAAGATAATATTTACATAGAGAAAATAATCGAAAGGAATTGAGGTTATATTGCTGCTGCCCAGGTAATGTATGTAAATATCCAAAGGCATATCCAGCAATATGAAATCTTGTGTAAGAAGTCATTTCTTCAGTCAGGGTATCCATCTGCTGTAATCAGCAGTGGTCATTTAGGCGCACACAGAACCTTCCAAAAAACTCGGAAGATAATGTTGGTCTGGACAGCAGTTCGCAAAAATATACAGTGGCACCTCTACTTACGAACATAATTCATTTCATGACTAGGTTCTTAAGTAGAAAAGTTTGTAAGAAGAAACAATTTTCCCCATAGGAATCAATGTAAAAGGCAAATAATGTGTCCGATTGGGGAAACCACAGGGAGGGTGGAGGCCCTGTTTCCTTCCAGGAGATTCCAAAGCGGGCCCATGGAGGCTTTTCCCCATCTTTTCTGGCCCTGTTTCCTCCCAGGAGATTTCTGGAGAGGCCCTAGAGAGGCTTCTCCCTGCCTTTTCCAGTTACAGTTTCAGAGGCTTGGGTTTGTAAGTGGAAAATGGTTCTTGAGAAGAGGCAAAAAAATCTTGGAACACCTGGTTCTTATCTAGAAAAGTTCATAAGTAGAGGTGTTCTTAGGTAGAGGTACCACTGTACTGCCTTTGAAGATAAAGAATGCATTAGAATAATTAGTTATAACCCCTGGCACCTATTTTTTTCCAGACATAATAGGACAAATAATAAAATCTAGACTCATAAAATCTACCTGCATCTCTCACTAGGATAAGGTGACCAGATGTCTTGCTTTCCGTGGGACAGTCACGCTTTTTAGCAATTTGTCCCACGTCCTGGGGCGTTTTTTAAAAGTCCCGATTTTCTGAAAGAAGCCACTGGGTGGAAATTGCTGGACCTGTGCATCGGGCGGCTTGGCTGAAGCATTGGACTCCTACAACCCATTCTGTCCCTAGCTCGTCTCCGCTTGCCAGGAAACCCCACCCCACCATCTGTGGCCGTCTTCACACGGCCTTGCAACTTTTTGCTCTTCACTCACTCAGTCTCCCGCAGCTGTCATCCCTTCCCGCCTTTCTAGCCCCCTCTTTTATTTTTCTTTCTTTCTTTTTTTATTTGCTTGCTTCTCCTTTTCTTTCTTTTCCACTTTTGCTCACTCCTTGCACGTGGCTCGACACCTTCCTGGGGCCCCAGCCATTGGTGTGCCGAACACTGCAAATTTTGGCACGGACCCAAACTATGCAAGTTCGGTTATTATTAATGACCAAAATTGCTTAAAGACCACAACAGAAAGAGACTTCCATTGCAGTCACTGAGCAAGGTAGTCACACTTTTCTTAATAACTTCTATGACCATAATTCCTGGCTCAATTGTGGTTGTAAGTAGAGAATTGCCAGCAGAAGGACATTTTTTATATTATATGTGCGTGTGTTTGTGTGTGTGTTTGTTTGTGTGTGTGTATGCCCACAAAAGTACATATGAATACATTCAGTGATGTGCTGCCAGTCAATGGTGCTCACGGTGCCCTCTGTGCATGCACACACACATATGGCATGCACGCGCATGAACATCCTCAGCATGTGAGATTTGGCCAATGTTCACTTTTTGTCCTCATGTGAGATTTCGGCAATTTTCACTGCTTTTTTGCTTCCACGCATGCGCAAAAACAAAGAAATAGCTGAAAATCGATCATATCTCTCACGCATGAGGACACTCGTGTGAGAGAGATTTGGACGATTTTCGGCTATTTCTTTGTTTCTGCGCATGTGCTGAAGTTAAAAAAGCCAAAAATCGCCATTATCTTGCGGTTGTGCATGTGCATGGCCGGCAACCTACCAGAGCTGCACAACTAGGCACAACCAACCTACCGGAGCCGCGCACCTAGGTGCACCGGGTGCAGCCCACCCCAAATACATCCCTAGAGATTTATATATACAAACTATGTTTCTCACAAATTTAATCAGAAAAAATATACCATTTAATCTGCTCCTGCACTCTGTTGCAATACACTGCAAAACAGTGTCAAGGCTGCTTCATGCTGACTTCAGCACACAGCATTTTGGCCTGCTCACATACTACTCAGCCTCTGGCAAAGTGGCTAAGTCAGCAAAGGTGGACTACAACTCAGGTTGCCAAGAGCTGAAAATATCCAGTGACAATGCCCAGAGGGGAAACTTTTTAAAAGTTGTGAAATTACTTCCTTTGGGGTATAACCTGATTTTAATAAGTGTTGGCTGACAATTCACTTTTTGTTTCTCCTACAAATAATTTGTTTAAAGCATGTTTTTAATAAATACACTATTTTGTAGTAAAATAACCATCAATATTGATCAATGTCCATTATAAAAAGGGGGAAAGCATAAGAAACACAGGGAAGTCAAAGTGCTTTATGTAAATAAACATCAATGACCAAAAGGTCACATGAATCAGAGATCTAATCTTGCCCTCAGGAAACTCTATACAGTAGTACCTCGACATACGAGTTTAATTCATTCCAGACCCGAGCTCGTAAGTCGATCAACTCGCATCTCAAACAAATGCCTTTAGACTTTGTTTTTTGCGCCGAGATAACTGGAAGGAAGGAGATTCTTGCGCCACCTAGTGGAAGCTTGGCTTGTATCCCAAATTTGAGCTCGGGTGTCAAACAGAAATTTCACTCGCATTGCGGCTCGTAACTTGGAATACTCGCATGTGGAGCAGCTCGTATCTAGAGGTACTACTGTACTAGTTTTTACCAACCTTAGCATGTGTGGACTTCAATTGGATGTGTGGACTTCAATTCCCAGATTTCCCCAGCCATTGTGGCTAGCTGGAGAATTCTGGAAGTTCACATGTCTTAAAATTGCCATGGTTGACAAATAGTAAACTAAAATTTCCAAAATTTTGAACTATGGGAATACAAATCAAAACAGAATGAACATCTAAAGCATCAAGCAAAACCAGTCCATCTAACGTTAACAAGTACAATGCAGAACTTCTGTAAACTGAACCCTACCCTATACACAATGCTTTCTTTTTAGATTCAAAGTTCCTCCTGGGAACTAAAGCAAACTCACACAATTTTTTTTTAAGATTGAACATATTCTGAGAACCAAAGCAGTAGAATTCTGAAGGAAAAGAAACTCTAAATGGGGGAAATGATGGAATTATATTACCCACATGTCTAGATAATAAGTCTTCCCTTTGTTTCTTTTTAAAATAAGAAACAGTTTTCTTACCACCGCTGTAAACCTGAAACTGCTGAAAGAAAATAGCATTTTCTTTTAAGAGTTTTTAATTAAAACAATATTAAATATACAATGTACAGTAGCCAAGCTTAGCTACAAAAACTGTCACTAAGGGTCCTGTTAAATATCATAATGTTCTCCCCGAGAACTTTACTACAACCATTTTTAAAGGTTTACAATCCACTATCTTGGAAAAGCCTTTTCTTATTTACTAATATAGAAGAATCAAATGTTATATCAGTAAAACAAATAACAATATTTCATTCACATATCAGATGGCTTGTGGTGCCAAAAAAAACCTCAGGGCAATTATACGCAAGAAAGAAAGAATACACATTTTTTAAAAGCTATCATACTTAAAAGTACAGTTGTACCTCTACTTAAGAATGCCTCTACTTAAGAACTTTTCTAGATAATAAACGGGTGTTGAAGATTTTTTTGCCTCTACTTAAGAACCATTTTCCACTTAAGAATCTGAGCCTGAAAAAAATTTCCCAGGAAATTTGAGAGTGGCACGAAGGCCTGGCCAGTTTCATGCCCATCCCACTTTAATCCCGGTCATCTGGGCTGCTAGAGGAGCCTTTTGGTGGTGCTTAAGAAGGCTTTGGTAGTCCAGAGTGAATGAAGCATTTTCCTTTCTATGGATGCTTGGACAGGGAATAAACTGCCTCTCCAAGTCGGCATACAAATCTAATTAAATAAATTAAATAAATTAAATAAATTAAATAAATTAAATAAATTAAATAAATTAAATAAATTAAATAAATTAAATAAATTAAATAAATTAAATAAATTAAATAAATTAAATAAATTAAATAAATTAAATTAAATAAACAAACAAACAAAACCTCTGCCAGCGCCCAGAGAAAAGAAATGCTCCCTTCGCTCTGGGCAGCTGAGACGTCAACACAGCGAAGGAAAAGCACCAGCTACAAAGCTAGCAAGCGAGACGAGAGGGGAGCCCTTCAGCATAGGAAGGAAGAGGCAGCAGGTAGCAGCAGCAGCCAGTGTCTGGGATGCAGTGTCTGGGAGGCAGCCTCGCGCTGGGTGTATTGGAGGTGCATGCCTCCTCCTCGCCACCTCAGAGTCTTTCCTTTTTTTAAGCCTTAAAATTTTGAATTTTTTTAAATTCACCTCACCTCACTTTGGCAGCGACTGTCCTCCTCCTCTTTTTCCCCCTCCTCTTCCCATCCAAATTCCAAGCTTTAAAAAGTTAAGAACCTGGTCACAGAACGAATTAAGTTCTTAAGTAAAGGTGCCACTGTATATCATAGATTATGGAGAGACCAATAGTTTGTAGAAAATTTATAAATTTTGAAGAAAAATAAAATCTACTATTTAATCATAATATTTCATGGTTTATTCCTTCACAAATATTAATTAGTTTTTAATAACTTATTAAAGCAAGTTGGATCTTTTTCCAGCAGGTCAGAAGAAAATAAATAGTTAAGCAATATGAGATTTTTTTAAAAGAAAACTTTGAAGTACTTTTTGATTCCTGCTATAAGAATATTTTGCTAATTCAGAATTTAGTTAATATACATATATATTAACTATGTATGTATGTATGTATGTATGTATGTATCCAATAATGGGCAGCCAAAATTTTTACTGCCACAATGTGTGTGTGGCTTAATAGTCATGTGACTGGGTAGGAGTGGCTTGCCGGCCATGTGACGGGAGTGGCTTGAATGATCATTATCGTTCAAGTGAACTTTTAAGTTCTTGACTTACACCTTTACGAGTGTCACTCGCTGAGATGACAATTTGCTTCATGTTTCCCACTCTCTCCTTCCGGGGTCGCCCCCCATCCCAGGCTGGGTAGCTAGGTGAACAGGTGCTGCTAGAAGTGTAAATTCTGCCAGTGCTGCTTCCACCCACACCTTCTGTTTGTACCTCAGGCGGGTGGTGGCTGCGTGAGGCTGGAGGGGCGCTAAGCAGGAGAGAGGGAAGCTTGTCCGAGGCCAAGAAGGAGGAAAGAGGAAAAAAGCAAGGAGCGCAGATGGAGCAGTAGCAGCAGGGGAAAAAAGGAGAGTTGAGACGAGACCAGTAATCCAGGAAATGACAGCCAACGATCAGCTGGAGCTGTACACACATCTTCATTTCTGCCAGTGGAACTGCATTCCACCCCATCCTGCCTGCTGCCCACCCCTGTATGTATCTATGTATGTATGTATGTATGTATGTATGTATGTATGTATGTATGTATGTATTATGTGTGTGTGTGTGTGTGTTCAGTTTCTTTTTTATCTTTATGACAAGCAAAGCTTGTTTAGGCATTTGATTTTGAACTTTGAATTGACTTTCCTTTTCTGGCTTCTTAGCTGCAAACTTGCTGCATTGGAAGTCAGAAGTCTTGATATGAGATGAAAAGAAATTTGAAATCTTCTGGTTAAGAGAACAGACTACCTGAAATCCAAGAAATCAAGAGTCTCAAAAATCTTAGTTGCAGCCCCAGAGACTTTTTGATGTTATTATTATTAGTAATTTTTAATACGAGCAAATTGGGAATTAATTGACTATTAAATTTTAATAATTAAACATATTAAATGTCAAGGAAGTAAACCATAATATCTATATTTTATGTAATTTATTGTGAATGAAATGAGCTAAGCTTATCCTCATCCCATTTGTATTTACCATCCCATTTGTATTTACGCAAATATAGCCCTTGACTCTAAAAAATTGTGTGACTCCTGATCCAGGGAGAAAAATATACTTTGTGTTGTGTCCAGAGGACAGTTAGGCTTTGTACCCGCCCCATATTCCTTGGGCGGGAAAATACTGAAAGGTGATTGGTTGGCTAAGCCTGGCAGCTAGGGGTATATATAGCTGCCAGGCACGGCCATGTTGTTGTCTTGTTCCGTTCCTTAAACCGTTACCTTCTGCTCTGAATAAAAAGAACCGTTACTTAACCTAAGTCTGCAGTCCTTTATTCCTGCAAGGATCTAACACTTTGGTCTAGCCCTACACCTGATATTTATATATACAGCATATTTAAATATGCATGCACACATCACATTTTCTTTCCCTGGCATTAACATTAGGGAAGGGACGTGACTACTGTCCTGTCATAATGTTTCCTCTTATCAGTACCCATTTCATGAACAACGTTATATATTACCAATAAGCACTTAACAAAACAAACAAACAAACAAAGGCTAGCAGAAAACTTTGTTGAAAAAGTTCAGTAAGTCGCGATTCTATTGAGAGAAAAACTACAGACTTGGTAAAAAGATGGCAGTGATTTTTCTTTTATAGGTTTTCTCTCTTTTTTTTCAACACAGCTTTTAAGTTTTAAGAACAATGCCTATTCCAATTATGGAGGATAACCTTCAGGTTTTTCGCTCTGTAAGATGAAAATTAGGTCAGGGGCTTTTGTTTACTTCCTTCTAACTCCCACTAAGCACATTAGCGCTCCAATCCTCAAGACAAACCATTAACTATTGCATTTTCTCCTCCTTTTCTTACAGTGAAGGAAAATATTGTTACAAATAGCTGCCATTAGCATGAGCAGAGCTGCATATTAATCTGTGTGCGGGTGTTTTGCTGTCATGAGGCAGAAAGGCCCTAGAGGCCTTGCATTCACTGGGAACTGATGAAGGCATTAGCATTAATGATAATGATAAGCAGGGCACTGTAACTAATATGCCCATTTCTTTTGTAATCCTGTTTGGACAAGGACTTCTTCCTTCTTCCCTGTGCAAACTAGGAAGTGCTGTGCATTGGAAAATGGGGGAGGCCCCAGGAAATTATCTGCAAGGACAAGAGACTTCTGGAAAAGGTATTAAGCAGCTGTGGCTAAGGAGAGATGACAGCAAAAAGAAAAGGTGACAGAGAAAATAGAAATGGATTTTGTAATAAAAGTACTTTTCCTGGAGTTTTCTTGTAGAAACAAGAAAGGAATCCTAACTGAGGTTCCATGTGTACATGTCCTCAGTGGAACTCCGAGTCTACGGAGAAAGGCGGCATACAAATCCAATAAATAATAATAATAATAATAATAATAATAATAATAATAATAATAATAATTTATTAGATTTGTATGCCGCCCCTCTCCGAAGACTTGGGGTGGCACACAACAATGATAAAAACAATATTATACTGGCACAAATCTAATATTAAAATAAAACTAAAAACCCTATCATAATTAAAAACCAAACAGCACATACATACCAAACATAAATTATAATAAGCCTGGGGGAAAGGTGTCTCAAATCCCCTATGCCTGGCGGTATAGGTGGGTCTTAAGTAGTTTACGGAAGACAAGGAGGGTGGGAGCAGTTCTAATCTCCGGGGGGAGTTGATTCCAGAGGGCCGGGGCTGCCACAGAGAAGGCTCTTCCCCTGGGGCCCGCCAGACGACATTGTTTAGTCGACGGGACCCAGAGACGGCCAACTCTGTGGGACCTTATCGGCCGCTGGGATTCGTGCGGTAGAAGGCGGTTCCAGAGGTACTCTGGTCCAATGCCATGTAGGGCTTTAAAGGTCATGACCAACACTTTGAATTGTGACCGGAAACTGATTGGCAGCCAATGCACCACGGAGTGTTGTAGATAATAATAATAATAATAATAATAATAATAATAATAATAATAATAATAATAATAATAATAATATATCTACATAGAGGAAAGCATGCAGTGGGGTATTCCAACCATCTGTTTTAGGCCTAGTACTCTTCAACATCTTCACAAATGATCTAGATGCTGGGGATATAAATTTGCAGTGGGGTGTATAGTCAACATTTTAGAAGACAGGCTCAAGATCCAGATGTACCTTGACAGATTTCAACACTGGGCCCTATCCAATGAAATGCCATTTAGGCAAGCAAAACTAAATGCACAGGTATAAAAGCAATAACTGTAAGAGGGATCCAGGAGTTCTGGTGGACAATCACAATTACGAACCAGCATACTATAGCTGCCAAATCCTACAATGTAATCCTAGGCTGCATTAACAAAGGATAGAACCAAGCACTTTATACTACATTAGTAAGATCACACTTGGAACACTGCCTCCATCTTCGGTCACTAAGATGTTGAGTGCAGAGAAAAGTAACATAAATATTTAAGGGACTGGAGTATAAAAAACACAATGAACAATTGTAGGATCTGAGTATATCTAGAGAAGAATTGGGTGACCTGATAGCAGCCTTGCAATATTTGAGAGGCTATCATAGAGAATAGGGGTTTGACCTATGCTTCAAAACACTTGAAAGTTGGGCAAGAAGTAATAATTGAGCCAACCTTGACCTAAAGAGACATTTCCTGACAGTGAGAACAATTGATCAATGGAACAGGGAGTATTGTGTGTGTTCTAACACTGGAGGTTTTTAAGAAGCAATTGGACAGCCATTTCTCTGGAATGGTACATGGTCTCCTGTGTGAGCAGGAGTTTGGACTAGAAGACCTCCCACATGCTTCCAACCCTGTTATGCTACTACTGCTGCTGAGATATGATTTGAAGAGCTAGGCATAGATATGAATTATGGTTTGTTAGTATTGAGTAACAATCGTATCATAAACATAGAGTCTATAATGGTTTAAGATACTTTAAAAATCATGAACCAGTATTGGACTATTGTTAAACTGTAAACCTGAAAGTCAGTGTTCTATAGTGGTTCAGATGTGAGACTAGAACTGAAGGTAACCAGGTTCAAGTTCTGCCATGATATCCGCTTGGTGACTTTTGACAAATAACCATCTAGCCAACATACAGAAATATATTTTCGGGTAAGGGAGTAATGGAAGATGGAGAAAATGTGAGTCACATATCCAACAAATAACTAAAATAAAACAACGTGTTTACTTAAAAAGAATATGTTATGTGCCTTTGAATTAAATGGGAAAAAACCTAATTTAGTATAATCATGCCTAGAACTGTACTTTTATGCATATTAGATCTTGACTAGATGATATTCAATATTTCTTCTCAGTTTTCCAAAGAAGACCAGATTTTGCTGAGTCAAAGCAATGTGAGAAAACAAAATGGAACATACAGTTTACTAATGATCACAGAGAAACAAAATCTCCTTCCATCTCTGTATGTATTAATGCTTATCCAACTGGCATGTTTAGAAATAGCAAAATATTTCAACATGTCCTATCAATTGATTACAACCATGTTACTGATAGTTTACTAAGTAACTTACAAATAATTGGTAAACAGCACAAATAGTTATTTTGCCTTTAACAAGTTGCATTGGGTACTACCCAATCCAAGGAAACAAATTATTTATTCATTTATTGGACTTATATACCGCCCCTCTCCGTGGACTTGGGGCGGCTTACAACATTGGGTAACAATTGGGTAAAGTGTCTCAGGACTCTATCTATTTCTCTATCCATCACCAGGTTAACTATAAAGCAGATCAAGAACAAACTTAGTTTGATGGGGAAAAAATGAATTTGAGAAAGAATAGTATTGATTTGGCTATGGAAAAAAATCCAGGCAAAAATAAATCCTCAATATATTCCTAAGGGAGAAGCAATTAGGCAATGTTTGGAATATTGAAATATAGTTATCACCCTCCTTTCTTGTGTCATGGCCCAGGGTGGATCTACTCATAAATACTCATGAATAAAACTTGATAGGAAAGCAGAAGCACAAAAAGACAGAACACAAGGAGAACAAATACACATAAGCACCAATTACTCATTTTAACACTGAGAAGGAAAACACTTATGCAACCCCTGATTATACCCTCACACAAATATATAGAACATATTATTTTGTCAATCAGAATAAAGTATAGAGTTCTCATTATGGCAACTTCTGGTTAAAAAGCTGAAAATGATGTCAGAAATTGTGCTCCGTATATTTTCCCTCTCTTTTTCTGCCAACCCAATTGAATGTTTGCATCAACTAATTTAAAGCTGTCAGATTTTATACATCTGAAAGATGACTCCAGGATTAGAACTCAGCATCATCAGCCTGGCTGTTGAATCAGGAGAACTGGGAAAATTAGGTCAAGCCATTAAAAATTGAGTCCCCAATGTTGCCCACTTGCAAACACAACTTGACCCAACCTTGATTACATATTTCACATTTATCAACAGAATATCAGAAGACGAAAAAAATATAAATCAGGAGTATAACATGATATCATATCTTTAAATTGATTATTTTGATTCTGGAAGATACAATACATATACACATATACATACAATGATTAAATAAGATCATATTAAAAGCCTATAATAATGTTTGTGATTGAACTGTCAAAAATACCTACAAATACTCACAATTCCTGCAAGTACCACCAGTTGAAATCTGAATATGACTTTGAGTGACATATAAGAAAGGACTTGTCATCACATTTGAACTATATGTACCTCCAAATATTCACTTACCTAGAAAAAGAAGAAGAAAAAAACTTAGTTATATATCAAAAATAGTCTCATATTCTGATAATACAAGTAAGTGATTCTACAGTCTACATTTGTTACATTTTTTTTCTTTAAAGTGGATATAGAAATACGTATGAAACTTCATGACTTCATTAGCACTGCCATTTAAAGAGCAGTAATTGGTTTGTAGTGCTATTTAATATTATACAGATGACTCATTAAGAAAAAGCAAGCTTGAGCAGGTGTTTTCATCAACATCTTGTTTTATTTATTTATTTTCAAAAAAACCCAAACACCTACACAAAGGCACAAATGATCGCAGCTGTGAGCAGCAGGCTTCTGAAGATCTCACTTTCTAGTCACTGTCATTACAGGGAGAATGGGAAAAAAAAGCATACTTTAAAAAGAGAAAAAATGACCAGGGATATGTTTATTTCACATTATCCGGAGCTGAATGTTGACACCAAAATCTTAGGGATATTGGACAGAAAGTAATAAAATACAGTGCCAGATCATTTTTTTAAATGGCGGCAGTTTGTGTTTAGAAACTGCAAATTGTGCAGAATGCAGTTGTGCGAGAGGTCATGGGCCTCCCCAGGCATGTCCATGTTTCTCCAACACTCCACGGTCTGCACTGGCTGCCAATTGGTTTCCGGATGCAATTCAAAGTGTTGGTTATGACCTACAAAGCCCTGCATGGCATCAGACCAAACTACTTACAGGTCCGCCTTCTGCCTCATGAGTCCCAGCAACCAGTTAGGTCCCATACAGTTGGCCTTCTCCAGGTCCCATCAACTAGGCAATTCTGTTTGGTGGGACCTAGGGGAAGAGCCTTCTCTGTGGGGGCCCTGACCTCTGGAATGAACTCCCCCTGGAGATTCATATTGCCTCCACCCTCCCCGCCTTCCGTAAGTCTGAAGAATCATTTATGTCACCAGGCCTGGGGTCATTAGACAACACCCCCTGACCAATGAATGTATTGTGAGCTTGTTGACTGAATGGGGATGACAGTATTTTAATTGTTTCTTAGGATTTTTACATTATCAATTGTAATTAATTGGATTTGGGATGTATATTGTTTCCTATATGTTGTAAGCCGCCCCGAGTCTTAAATCAAATAATAACCAAGCAAGCAAGCAAGCAAGCAAGCAAGCAAGCAAGCAAGCAAGCAAGCAAGCAAGCAAGCAAGCAAGCAAGCAAGCAAGCAAGCAAGCAAGCAAGCAAGCAAGCAAGCAAGCAAGCAACAACAAACAAACAAACAAACAAATAAATAAATCCTATCATGATTTTCCAGGTGTGGTCAGAAAATGTTTCAGTAAAGCTCAAAAATATCCATTTTTAAATAGGTAGTTCTGAAGATACAGAAACCAGAAGAAAAGAAAAGATTTTAGGAAATTATAACTGAAGCAGAAAAAAATAACACATGACCTTGCCAACATTTATACTACAGGTTTATGTCTAACATGATCCATCCAGAATCAAAAAGACAAGGTTAGGTTGTAGGGTGTGTGTGTGTGAATCAAAATGCTACAGACCCTCGGAGTCAGTTGTGATTGGAACAACTTATAAATTACGTAGAATAAATAAACACAATATTAAAATTAATGCTAACGTAATAAACGAATGCTATCATAAACTCTGGTGCTTTGAAATATATCTCAAGTGTTGCTCTGGTACCTTTTAATGGAAAAGTACAGGCCTCATATTTCCCATGTATTGATGATTCCTTTGCTGCCTTGGATTGACTCTCACCTCCTCTCCCAGGGAAAAGGGATATTCTTTTATTGAATTATTAGCTGAATTATTAATTGATATGAAAACTGCATTTCACTGGGCATAAAAAGTCATTTGCAAATGAGATAAAATGTTCTCCGCATTGCCTGCCCCTGAGCAGAACAGGAGAGAGAGAGAGAGTCTCTGACAGCTTGATTATTATGCACATTAGTGTAATCTGCTGAGTTTCTAATGCACACAGAGAAGAATCCGCTTATATCGTACCCATCAGTCAACCTCTTCCTTTCTTCTTATTGCCTTCTTTACATCTCTATCAAGGAGACCTCAAGGGGGAAATTTTTCTTTCTAATCCATCCCAAATGTCATGGATAGCAAATGGCTAATGGTTGTGGTGAATGATGCTTTTCTTTCAATTCCACATAGGATGAATCTCACTTTCTCTACTTTACTTCCATTTCCATTATGATTAGAGAAGGGATTTTCATTATTGCCTTTCTTGGCCCTACTCCAGAACCAAGGTAACGGGGAACTTAAGTGTTTTAATTGTCTTTTTGAACATATGGAAAATATGGAAAATTGGTTATGTTTCTTCATTCTGGAGATTTTGAAGCTAAATCACAATGCTCCCCTGTTTTTATTTTTTATTTTTTGAGCAGGCTGATTTTGAACATTAAAGAACACATGAAACACCTAAGTGTAGAGAAGGAGGCCATGTCAAGGTTGTGTGCAGCAAACCTCCTATCTCTAATGGGCCTCTCAACCACTCGACTCAGTGGTTCATGATAAACTACATTTGAAACTGAAATCTTACAGCATCTCTGGACCCTTACATGACTGGATAATTCGTTCCTATCAAACAGACAACAAGTGGTCAAAATAGGGAGCGCCCTATCTAATCCTGTTCCTGTTAACAGCAGTGTACCCCAAGGCAGCATACTGGGAACAACATTCTTCATACTCTATATAAATGACCTTTGCAATCACATTACAAGCAACTGTGTTTAATCACCAGTTATATAAAACTCTTCAACACCACAATAACACTGCTACCCTCCAAAAAGACCTTGATTTTGTGTCAGAATGGTCAAACATTTGGCAACTCCAAATCTCAACCAACAAATGCTCCGTCCTACACATTGGCAAAAAGAATCAGAACACCAAATACAAACTGAATAGACAAGACCTTGGAGACAACCCTCATTCTGTAAAAAATCTTGGAATATTCCTATCAAATTACCTAAGTGCCAAAACTCACTGCAACAACATCACAGTAATATCACCCCTGCTAACCAGAGCATACAAAACTTTTGCCAGACCAATCCTTGAATACAGCTCATCTGTCTGGAATACTTACTGCATTTTGGACATGTTTGGCTACCACAAGGATGTTTTTTTATTATATGTGATCAAGAAACTTTTAATTATATTCCTGCTAATGTTAGTGAAGTGCCATATTTCCTTGTTTGGTTTCGAAATAACAAATTCATTCAAGTCATTCTCTGGGTGGGATCAACTAAGATAGCACTTGTGACACAGAGGATCTGGGAAATGTGCAGAGTGCTCCTGGGGCTGGGGAAAGGCAAAAACAGACCCATTTTGCAAATAAATGGGGGTATTTTTTGCCTCCCCTCAGCTCTCAGGAGCACTCTGCAGGCCTCCCAAACCTTCTGAGTACCCCATTTTTGCAAAAAATAGACCATTTGTTGAAAAACGGGAATGTGGGGGAAGGACTTTGGAAGGCCAAAAATGGCTGAATTTGGTGGATAAGATGCAGTGACATTTCCATCTTCTTTTAGGGGTGGAAAGGTGCATCTTATACAAAAAATATGGTAAGGCCTAATTGTTATTAGAAATGTGCCACAAATTGCAATTTCCTCTGCCATTTCAGTCTATTTGTCTTGTTAAAGACAATTTGCATCAAAATATATCCTTCACGATACGTTGAAAATCTCCTAAAATTATCAGTCTGTATGGTCAAGTTAAAATATTCTGGAATCTTACATTGGATGAAAAATTACAGTCCATTCAGCTTTGATGAAAAACTATGTTGGTCTTGTCAACAATGAACCCCTAATGTTTATTTATTTTATTGATTGATTGATTTTGTCCAATACACAATGAGGGTTTTAGTGGGTATACACATAGTAAAATACATAATGAAGGTTATAGAGGCTTGGAGCGGTTAATATTAAGTTTAAATCTGTTGTATGCTCTTGTGTTGTTGTGATTGAAGCTGAAGTAGTCACCGACAGGTAGGACGTTGCAGCATGTGATCTTGTGGGCAATAATTCTATTGCATTTTAATGGTTGATTTGCCTGAATGTCAGGTCTCAAAGTTTTCTATTTTCTACACTCCCAAGTAACACTGATGATGCTATCTTGTTTGGTAATGAAAGATTTATAAGAAAGCAACCAAGCTTTCAGAGAGCCCCTAGTTCAACTATGAACTATAAATATTTTCTTCCTTTGGTAACTTCCTGCTCTTAACTGATTCTTCTTTGTCAGAATTTCTAAATAAAATTTCCCTTTTACCATCCCTTTTATTCTATTTTTCACTGCATTCCATTCTGCATTGGTGGATAGTGAAAGACGATTATATGCAATTGTAACCAAGCACTGCAGAAATTACTTGGAGAAATAAGACAGCATCCATGCTAATCCAATGGTTGATGATTTCTCCACTTTAAAAATGTGAAAATAATTAATTTGTAACAATTAGTGCAGAACACTTTTAAAAACCACTTGAAGGCATCTTAGCCGTTCATCCTATGAATGTTATGATGATATCCTTTTTGAATGATTACTGTGAATGTTTATTTCAGATGTGACATAATCCTTTCTAATGTGCCCTTGAAAATATTATTTATAAATTCTAATGTGGTAGAAAAGTTAGAAAGCCCACAGTTATCTACAATGATCATTTATCTGATTAAAAGATAAAATTTCATTCACCTTCATTTTACACCAATCAATTATTCCTACCTTTCCTAATGAACATTGCAAATAAAGTAATTTCAACAATATTTGTCTGCACATAATATAATCAAATATTATGGGAGAATGAATGTTAACCATCTTGGGACATGAAGTTTACATTGTACTTAGTAAAAATGTAACACTTGACATTGTTACAAGTAATAATACAACACTAAAACCATATCCTATGGTGATAATGTGAAACCAGTGCAATAGTATTTTAATGCTTAGATTAATAGATTAGATTAATAATAACATCCAAAATGTCATTAAAGAAGCATAACAAAGAATGTTCTTTCTACGCCAACTCGGAAAGCTCAAACTGCCCAAAGAGCTGCTGATACAGTTCTATAAAGGAATTATTGAGTCTGTCATCCGTACCTCTATAATGGTCTAGTTGGTTCTGCAACTCAACAAGACAGACACACGCTTCAGAAGATAATCAGAACTGCAGAAAAAACAATTACTACCAAGTCGCCTTGCATTAAGGACCTGTTTATTTCACGAGTCAAAAGGAAGGTCGTGAAAATATTTACAGACCTCTCAGATCCTGGACACAAACTGTTTCAACTCCTACCCTCAAAATGATGCTAATGAGCACTGCACACCAGAACAACTAGACACAAGAACAGTTTTTTTTTCTGAATGCCATCACTCTGCTAAACAAATAATTCCTTCACCACTGTCAAACTATTTAGTAAGTCTGCACTACTATTAATCTTCTCATTGTTCCCATCACCCATCTCCTCCCATTAATGACTGTGTGACTGTAATTTTGTTGCTTGTATCCTTACAATTTATATTGGCTGATTCCTAATATGATTTGATTGCTTATTTGTACCTGGACTACCATTAAGTGTGGTATCTCATGATTCTTGATGAACTTCTCTTTTCTTTTATGTACATTGAGAGCATATGCACCAAAGACAAATTCCTTGTGTGTCCAATCACACTTTGCCAATAAAAAATTATATTCTGTTCTGTTCTGTTCCATCCCATCCCGTCTCATCCCATCCCATCCCAATCCCATCCTAATAGTATACTGTCATTAAGTTAATCACAGAGTAAGAGCTTCACAGTTAAGGCAATAGTATGGCAGATATCTATGAATGATGATCCTTCTGAGAGTCTCTTTCTTTCTTACTACTGCTGGAAAGCAGGAAATGTCATAATATTTATTCATATTCTTTTGATCCTATCACTTTATTTTAGCCAAACTTCTTTATCCTTCCGGACAGCAATGTCAAAGTACTATAGAGATTTGAAGTAGGCTTCAAAAAATATTTTCCAAAAGCATCCATGCATGCAGTAGACAATTGTATTAATACTTTTCAGAAGTTCCTGGGAGGCTTTCTAAGATACTGCTGTCACCAGCAATTCAAAATGGTCTGGACTGCAGGGTGTTAACCTCAGGGGGTCTTAGGAGCTTTCTGAATTCAGAAAATCTGAACTACAGTTAATAAATCTGTTGTGTAATGAAGAAAGACACACAGCAGATCTTTCTAGATTTAGATTCTATCCAAACTTAGTTTTAGAGCAAGCTCACAGTGCAGACTACTGAAAACATATGTTGGTTCCTTAGTGGAGGTCTAATTCATATTACATGGATATTACACATATGGCTTGTCATCTCCTTGCCTGATTTCCTAGGCTTGTTTTTCTACATGTCTTAATTAGCCCAACATCTGTTGAAAAAAGACACACACTGCCAACCATATTCCTTCAAGCAAAATTCCCGAGTCGTCTTGCTGGCAGCTTTTGCCTTCAGAGTGTAGAAAGGCACAAGCAGGTCAGCTATCCTTGACATCATAATTAATCAATAGGGAAGACTGACGGTAGTTGGGGAAATGTCAAGGACGTTAGGGGCAAGTAGCCATGTAGTAATGTTTAGCCATTTATACATATTGGAATCTTGAAGAAAGTGGATTTGAAAAAACTCTGAACAATGATAAATATGAAAATCTAACAGGAAGAGGAGCTCCACATGTGTAGGATTTCCTAAGAAGATGCTACAAGCACAAGGGTACAAAGCAGTGAAGGGCTACCAAAATTTTTACTACCACACTGTGGGTGTGGCTTATGCATTTTCTTTCAACATCTTTCAGTGCAAATTGGGTGCTCTGGAGTGGGGCTCCATTTTTGCTAGCCCCACTGCATTCCCCCACATCCAGGCAGCAGCCCACCCCTGGTACAAAGCTACAAAGACCAATGAGTGGGGGGGAAATGAGCTTATGAAAAAAGTTTAATAAGAATAACAAAACAGAAATGAAACATACAGGAAATAAAAAGAATTATGTCATCAAAGCATAATTAAGAAAAGTAGCTCAATTGATGCCAAGTATGTAAAAACTCAAATGAACTGAGACTAGGAAAATAACTTATCTCTTTCTCTCTGTACATCGTCGGCAATTTTGAGTCAATCCTGACTCTTGGCAGTCCCATACACCACATCATGAAATTTTCCTGGCAACATTTTCAAAATTGGTTTGCTTTTGTCTTCTTTATAGGGGTGACAGAGAGTGACAACCCAAAGTTACCCATCTGGCTTTGTGCCTAATGAAAGACTAGAATTTTATGATTTCCCAGATTCTAGTCCAGTGCCTTTAACCACTACACCAAGCTGACTCTCCTTTTGATATATTCAGAATGATATGTTCATAGTCAGTATACCAGCTGGTCAGTTAAAAAAAATGAAATTCTACTAGCAACAATCACCCCAACAAACATATCTAATCAACTTCTTCAGTCTTCTCAAGCAAAAATACCTATGTATTGTATTCCAAAAGGAAAGCTGGCAAGAAAAGGGGACAAGATTATTATTGATAGCAGCATGGTCATTTTTACTTTAAATGAACTTAAAACTCCAGGAGCAGATGGTTTGCATCCTAGGACTCTAATACATTGAAGAAATTAGCCAATGATTTGGTTCAAGAAATTCTAGATAACTGGAGCAGACATTATTATACCTTCAAAAAGAGGAAAAAAGAGAATCCAGTAAACAATAGATGAGAAGCTTCTGATCAGATAATAAAACAGTTGATCTGTAAGTACCTTGAGAACAATCAAATGCCAACAATAAAACTTGAAAGACTAAGGCAAGTAATTTCCTTAATAGATTATGGGGCTCCTGCAGAAATCCATCCAACCAAGATATCCATTTGTCAGTTGACGTGCTGACAATCAAGGATAACTGAGTTGATTAGCTAGTGACTATGTTAATCTTTCCAGTTGATATAATGAAAGTTGAAAGACTTCCTACTTTATTTCCTCTCTTCCCCTTCTCATAATGGAAAATTAAACCAACAGTGGCATAATCTGGGTTTTGAGGCAGTTTTAGACAATCTATGTACCTTCACCCCTTTCTGTTTTTATTTTCCTTTACCTTTCTGTGATAAGTGTGATTAAGTGTTGTACCACATGATTCTTGACAAATGTATCTTTTTCTTTTATGTACGCTGGGAGCATATGCACCAAGACAAATTCCTTGTGTGTCCAATCACACTTGGCCAATAAAATTCTATTCTGTTCTGTTCTAAAAAGAGAAATGACAACCCAAAATATCCATGGGGTGGAATGCCTAAATAACAGAATTATACTTAAGAATAATAGTTAAGTTTTAGGTAAGAAGTTCAGTTCTATTTTTTTGCAGGGCAAAATAGAAGTGAAGAGAATTCTTGGTAATACAGATAATCCGCAATTTGCGAAATGTCACTTAGTGACAATTTGACGTTACTACAGACTTCCCCAAAAATAATTATGATCCAGTTTCAAAGATAGAGCTACAGTACCCCAACAGTCATTTGCTCTTACAATGGACTGCAGCATTCATCCATCATTCAGCTTCAGATGGTTGGTTCTTCCTCGATCTCTGGGTAGAGAAAAAGCTGAAGGAATGTGGGGATCCCAGCAAGAAGCAGAACATGAGTTACCCCAGAGAGGGTGGCGGATAATAATTGTTAAACAAAATGACCCCACCCCTCTTCTCCTTGATACATCTGTTAAACAAACAGAAGAGTTATTAAGTGGAGAACAAGCCAAGATCTTCTGCCACGGGCTTTGGAAGCCCATGGCAGGAGATCCTGGGCCTGTTCTCCACTTAATAACTCTTGCCTTTGTTTAACAGATGTATCAAGGAGAAGAGGGGTGGGATCATTTTGCTAAACAATTATCAGAACATGTGGCTGTAATGGGAAGGCTCCATTACTGTTGTATCTTGAGGACTACCTATAGTGACTGGAGAAGGGGGGGGAAAGTCTAGATCAAAGCAGGTTTGGTCAGCAGGACCAAATGTAGCATATTCAGCAAACACTGTCAAATTAATTGGTTATGCTTATGTTGGCAAAAGATCCCAAAAGATTTCAGCAAAAAGCAGAAGTGCATTTGAATGACACATTTTACAATATTGCAAATAGTGCAGAAAAGAAATATCTCACTTACTTTTAGCCTCTGCAATAATGTGCATAAAATATAAACAATCAATGTGAAATTGGGAGCTCTTTATTGAAGAAAAAATTGTCTAGCACTTTATTTGGAGAGAAGAAAGTCACATTTTGTATGAGCAAACCCAGTGTTTTTACAGAGTTGCCAAATTGCAGATTATATAGTTAGATGTGTTTCTTATTCTTTACGAAATATTATGGCATGCAGAGAGCCAGTAAAGCCTTTTAAGGCATAGGAATCCATTTTTATAAGCTATCTTGAATGCTAATATAAGCATAAAAATGGGATACAATAATAATTTTTATTTATTATTAAATTTTATTATAACTGTACAACTCCACTGGACTCTTGGCAGCCTAATCTAGATAGCACACCAAACCAGAAATAAATAGGCTATATCAAATTGTAATAACCTAGGTTCAAAATGCTTTCTTGCAGTTGCAAGAAGAAAGAATGATATGATATGAAAAATGGAATGAAAAATGAGGAATGATATATGAAAAATTGACTAAAACAATTTTTTAAACGGAACCTTGAAACCTCCATAGTAGTCAGCATTCACTACTATCTGCTGGAATCTGTCACTTTTGACATAATGCAAGATCGGCTACTTTGTGCATCTCCAGCACGCAGTGTTATATAGCAAAATAGAAAAAAATTATGGAGCTTGCATCATGATTGCAGGACATCGCTCAGTTAACTGCATCCTCCTTCTCCTCCCCTCCACACACATATATACAATGGATGCTTTCAGCAGCTTTCCTTCCTTAGGCTTTCCATGCCTGCTTCCTAGTTGCAGAGATAGATGTAATGGGGATGCTATTCTGAAAAGACAGGTTAGGGATCAATGTTTTTGCAGCTTGGGGCTACTAAAGAGAACACTTCTAACACTTGTTTCATTCTGATTGATGACAGACTAGATGCAGGGGAAGCAAAGATGGGCTTCAAACAGTATGGAAGTATTGACTACTGCTAGTTGTGATGTCAATATATTATCTTTAGGTGCCGTAGAGCAGTGATTTTCAACCTTTTTTGAGCCACGGCACATTTTTTACATTTACGAAACCCTGGGGCACATTGAGAGGGGGAGAGGGGGGGGGGCTAAAAAAAGTTTGGACAAAAAATTCTCTCTCTCTCTTCCTCCCTTTGGCTCTGTTTCTCTCTCCCTCCCTCTTTCTCTCCCTTCCTTCTTTCTCTCTCCATCCCTCTTTCTTTCTCTTCCTTCCTCTCTTTTTTGCTCTCTTTCTCTCTCACTCCCTGCCTTCCTCTATGTCTTTCTCTCTCTCTCCTTCCCTCCCTCTCTTTCTCTCTCTATTGCTTTATTTCTCTCTCTCTCTCTTACTTTCTTTCTCTTCTTCTCTCTCTCTCTCTCGCTCTCTCTCTCACTTTCTTTCTCTCTCTCTCTTGCTTTCTTTCTCTCTCTGAGCTTCGCGGCACACCTGACCATGTCTCACGGCACACTAGTGTGCCGCGGCACACTGGTTGAAAAACACTGCCGTAGAGGATAGCATATTATTCCTGGTGCTGTTTTCTATCAGCATTGCTGTCCATTATGAAGAAGGAAAGACTGGATTGGCTGGATATTTTCAGCATTCTTAAAGTGAACATGAATTAAAAGGACATTTTTATATTCAATGGAATAAAATGCAGACAATATTAATAATGTAGCACGAACTATATGTTACAATAGAAAACCTTTTCTTCAATGTCCCTTTTCAATAACTTTTCAATTCTATTAAATATTTCTTCTTCTTCTTTGTGTCTATCTTTTTCTGTTATCTAAATCATTTTGCACTTACATCTTACATAAAGACATATTTCTTTCTTTAATTACTGTTTTTGTAATATATTCATGTGTATGTTTGTGATTCATTTTTCTCTTTTATTTATTTATTTTTCTTTTGCCATCCTAATGCATGGAATCATTAGCATAGTAATATCTAATTATTGATTAGCACTATCAATTTCCCCAAAACTTTGGTTTGTAAAATTTGAAATTTGAAAAATAAGAACGGTTAAACAATTTTAGTTTATTTTAATAAATACAATAAAATGGAAAGTAACAAAAATTAAAGAAAAGAGATTGAAACTGTTATAAGATTAAATACAATAACTCAAAGTAATGTTGTATTAGTGCTTCATATTAAAATACCTTGTATCAATTAACAAATTACCTTATTAAAATTAAGTTATTATCTAATGACTATCCACAATTGCCAGTATATAGTAGTATAATGAATATGTAACGATCAATTATAAAATTTAGTGATTTAATAATTTTATCTTTATGTTACAAATCAAGCAAGAGCTTAAATATTAAATCTTTGTTTTAAGAGAAAAATAGACCTCCAAAATGTTTTGATTTGACATTACCACCAGTTATGAAAGCATGTTCCATTGCATGTACAATTCTTTTCAGCAATCAATTCAATTGAATCCTGAATAGTAAACCAGGATTTCTTGCTTTAGGAATCAAGGATTTCTTATACCAACATATGTTTTCTCAACATATATATTCCAAGAAGTAATACAGAAGACCCTCTCCTAATTGATTTGTTTGGTCGTTTATAAAGTAAAACATAAAGTATGGCATAAAATGAATACATATTATGTTAGAAAGGGTGGCCACTAAAAGTCAAAAGATCTTAAAAAAATCTTTCCTGAAAATCTTAATAGTCTGGCAGATTTGTAAAAAGTGAGATAAACCCTTACACAATGAAGCTATAATACATTTTGATTTTAAAGGTCACGGCTAACAATTTAAATTGTGGTCAGGAAGCAATTGGCACAGATTCCTGAACTTTGAAATATTCAACTATTTAACGACCATATTGTATGCTATTATAACAGTTGGATTTTTCCCCCCTAAATGGCAGCTCCTAGGATAGAAACCAAGGCACATCTGAGTGGTTTGGGGTGGGGTGATATAAGAATAGAAGCCATTTTGGGACTATCTTCTTAAATCACTGACCTAGAAATAAGACTGGCCTATAATTGTAAGAGGTTAAGGGAGAATTTATCTATTAAAGTTCTTACTACTAGCTTTTTTAGATAGAACAATGAGACATGTAGAAATTCTCTAACTATTGAGTCAGTCTAGTCTGACTGAGGTAATCAAGAGACAGCTAGCTTCAAAGCCCTTATCTTTCCATACATCCTGACTATAGCCTTCACATCTACCAATAAAAAACAAAAAGGCCATTCCTCATAAATAAATGACACAAATAATAAATAGTTTCCAAGGATACATCTTTATTAATGGTGCAAACTAATACTGATGTCTAAGTTGAGACAAATCTATTTGACTTTGTTTGCAAAAGAAATGAAGCGAATTTTGCATTACCCAACATTGTCAGATTTGGCTTCTTTTTTCCAGCATACTAGTGAAGGAGATGCCATTCAGTATGAAAGATTAATGTTACCTGTTTTGTTGTGATACAATGGAAATAGTGACTTCTTGGACATATAAAAATATTGATGACCCAAGGTGTTTCTATTAAATGAGGTTGGTGCACCAAACTGTAACCTGTCACAGACAGAGATAAGCTAGCCAAGATAATTCTAAAATATATACCGCAGTTGGTTACTGCAGTGTGCTGTATTTGGAAATACAGTATTTCTTTCAAATGCAGCAGCTACATTATTGATTGGCTGAGACTACAATGAACACAACCTCACTTCTTTCCTTCCATTCTGAATATTGGGTGGTGAAAACTTTACAGAAATCTTTTTCAATCTGTCCACATTCCAGATGTATAAACTTTAATTCTTGGAATTCTCAACAATAACCATACGGGATCTAATAATCAACCAGTCTTTGGTACTGGAACCCAAAGGGATAGTGGTCAGATTAGAAAAGGATATTAATAGCTATACCATTAACTGTTCTGTCGAGCTCTCTGATAGAATCGTCCCAAAAATGCACAGATACAATTTCAGACACACACACGTTTGAAAATTCAAAACAATGTTCTTTATAATGAAAATTCACTTAAACCAAGCCCTCTTTTGGTATAGCAAAGAGCACACAAAAGATCAAAGTCAGTAAAGCAGTCACGAAACATGATCAGATAATCCTCCACAATGGCCAAACCCACAGGCTGCTCTTTATAGCAGCCTCACTAATTACCACAGCCCCACCCAACCACAGGTGGCCTCATTTTCTTTGATAATAATCTCTCAGTTGTTGTTGCCTATGCATCGCTCTCCACATGCATGACTGTATCATTAACTCTTGTTCCGAATCCAAGGAGGAGCTAGATAATTGATCTCCTTCTGAGCTGTCTGCCACACTCTCCTCCTCCCTGTCACTCATGTCTTCTTGGTCAGAGGAGCCTTCATCAGCAGATTCCACCGGGGGGGGCAAAACAGGCCTGCAGCATGTGGATGTCTCCCCCACATCCACAGTCCTTGGGGCAGGAGCTGGGTCAGGGCTAACCACAACATTAACCATGGTTATAGTTCATATCATTGTAACTAGGAGAATTTCATATTTTCTTTTCCTTTTGTTTTTTAAAAACATCTAGCATTGAATATAAGGATTTAATGAATCAGATGAACATCTGTTCATAAATGGGAAAAGAATTTTGACAGAGTTACAGGAGGAGACATTATCAACTGTTTAACGTATTAATGATGTAAAAAATCCTCTGTGTATATTCATCTCATTTCATGGAGATTTTTGCATATTTTATTTTTTTTCTATAAAGTGAGAATTTTTTAAACAATTTCTTGCTTGTTGTGCACTGCAGGAAAGCAGAGAATATGCCATTGTTAAAATAGAAGTTTTTTAAATAAAGAAAAAAATATTTTTCCTCCTACAGGAAAAAAAGCATTGTAAAAATTCATGAGAAATAGCAATAAAGGTGAGGTTCATATATTCCAATTATTACTTCTATGACTTTGTAGTAATGTTTATTGACATGTTTCAATAGAGAACATGTTGCAGTTCAGTTCAACTGCCTGTGAAAGTAAGACAGTTGTCAAGAAGCAAGTTTAAAGATTTTTAGTGGTTTCTACTTTCATAAAACGGAGGCATGATATTATTTAGGTTAGAAATAAGGGGAGGGTTGGAGCAGGACAAAATTCACCAGAGCTGCTTGCTGGGAAAAGTATTGGATTGGGAACAGAGTTCTTGATCTCTAGGGAGCAAAAAAGAAGAAATATCAACTGCAAATGAGAAATCAGAAAAGAGCTTTGAATAAATTTTCAAGGTTTTGGATCACTACATGCACAGATTAGATGCAGATACACTCTCCAATTACCAGATCCCTGGGAGACACTATAAAATTAATTTTCCATAGGTGAAGAAAGACAAGCTAGAAATGCTGCCTTAGCAACATTACTTGCTCATCCATATATTATCATGAAAGAACTTCATTAGCAGATTCTCTGACAACGGAGACATCTCTATGAACCTTTCATTTTTTCCCCTCGCCCACAATTCCCACTCTTCCTGAACAATGAGCAGAGTAAAATGTTTGATGATAAAATGTAGTACTGTATGTCCTACTGCATGGAATTAAAATTGGAGGAAAATGAAATAGCCAGCAGCTCAATTGTAAATGAACATGTGCAGATGTTCACAATATACATAGAGAGAATATGCACCACTCCCCAGAGTAATTGACAATATAAAATATGAATATCCATATTATTTTAATAAGTGCTTTATTCTTGAAATTTGTCCCTAAAAGGCTATTTCAAATAAGAGACTTGAATTACATCTGTCAATCATATGAACTTGGATTCTATATGAGAGAGTACTTAAAAATAATCCAAGTGACTTTATTTTTATTTAATATCTTTTCATTTATTGATAGAGCTATGGTAAGTTTAAATTTGCAACAGTACAGTTGTATAATGAAACTATTATTAATTTAAATTTATCATATTCTTCCTATCCTATGGACAAAGTACATTGGGAAAGACAATGTGCATTGCATTCATCAGGTTCTTTTTCAATTTATTTTGTTGCTGTCCAAGGTAATGCCATAACTGGCATTAAAGATTGTGTTCACTTGCAAAGTATATCATCCATAAGTCTGGATTTTAAATTTGGGAAACTTATAACTTGCTCAGTAGTTAAAGTGGCTATTAAAACTTCAGATATAATTTCATATTATAGCCAAAATGACAAAGAATCTCAAGTATTTTGTAGCACAAACATTAATTATCTACTATTTTTATGTGTTACGATCTTTTATTAATGCTGTGAATATGTAAGACAAGCTATATTGTTATAGTTGTTATTGGAAGACTTGGCAATTGATACTTAACCAAAGAACCTGGGCAACCAAAGTAAATGATAACAGATGCAAACACATGGATGTTTCATGTCTGCTGCATAGAAACCATAAATGCATTTCATTGCTACTATATTTATTTATTTATTTATTTATTTATTTATTTATTCATTCATTCATTCATTCATTCATTCATTCATTCATTCATTCATTCATTCATTCATTTATTTATTTATTAGATTTGTATGCCGTTCCTTTCCATAGACTTGGGGCGGCTCACAACACAATAAAACAGTTCATAAAAAATCTAATAATTTACAATTTAAAATATTAAAAAAACCATTATTAAACAGACATACACACAAGCATACCATACATAAATTGTATAGGCCCGGGGGAGATATCTCAGTTCCCCCATGCCTGACGACAAAGGTGGGTTTTAAGGAGTTTGCGAAAGGCGAGGAGGGTAGGGGCAGTTCTAATCTCTGGGGGGAGCTGGTTCCAGAGAGTCGGGGCCATCACAGAGAAGGCTCTTCCCCTGGGGCCCACCAACCGACATTGTTTAGTTGACTGGACCCGGAGAAGGCCCACTCTGTGGGACCTAATCGGTCGCTGGGATTCATGCGGCAGAAGGTGGTCTCGGAGATATATATAATGTCTGCAGCTATTTCACACTATTTAAATTTTATTTTAATGTCTAATTATCATTATCATGTCAGTTGTGTTATTAAGATAACCTCTTTAATTGCTGTGTCATATTATTCATTAATATCCTAGATAAGTGATGGCAAAACTTTTTTGGCTCGGGTTCCAAAAGGGTGTTTGTGAGCACAATGGCGTGTACGTGTGTGCCCACACCGATAATGCAATGCCCTCCCCACACACATGCACACAACCCCCGCACTGCCCCCCACATGTACAACCACTGATACTTCTCCCCGAACATGTGTACAGGCGTCACTGAAGACTCCAGACTTCTGGTGAGGTCTTTGGGACGTTTTTAACCATCCCCAGCAAGCTTGGTGTGAGGGAAAATGGCCGAAAAGAAAGCTGAAAATCAACTGACTAGCACACACATGCATGCTGGAGCTGATGCCTCATGTGCCCTCACATATGGCTCCGTGTGCCATAGATTTGCCATCACTGTCCTAGATAGATTACTAGCCTAGATAGATTGCTTGATTTTACATGTGCTATTTGTTCAATTAACCAAGAGAATTTGTAACTTAGGGCAATCAAAATCGGTTCTAATGTTTGTGTGTCTGCATGTGTATCATTCTTATTCTTATTCTTATTCTTATTCTTATTACAATACAACACAGCAAACAATATCAATATGTGGGATTTTGTATTTCATAACCAGTCAGGCGCTTCCCAAGCACCGAGGACTGCGTGATGTAGCAGCGAATTGTGTGTGCCAATCCCAGTAAAGTGGCCTTTTGCAATTGACAGATGGAGATTTTGTCAATTCCGATGGTTTTCAAATGTCCATTGAGATCTTTTGACACTGTGCCCAGTGTGCCAAGTACCACTGGGACCATTTTCACTGGCTTATGCTAGAGTCATTATAGCTCAATTTTTAAATCTTCGTATTTCACTAATTTCTTCTTCTTCTTCTTCTTCTTCTTCTTCTTCTTCTTCTTCTTCTTCTTCTTCTTGTTATTATTGTTATTGTTATTGTTATTGTTTATTTATTTATTTTTCCTATCTCCATGAAATTAATGTGTTGAATTTATAATGTTTCTATTAAGTCGGAGACACAGCAGGTAATTAACTGCGGTTTAGTGAAGTCGGACATGAAAACAACCGGTACAAGTAATACACAGAACTGAGGAGCCTGAGCTACATGACAGCTCATTTAAGCTCCAGCCCATAATAATATAACCAATGAACACGCTACAAAGTTCCCGCCAAGATTTGTCTCTACCCAGTGACAGGAACGCCCAATGGCAGTTCCTTTACTAGTCACTGGGCAGAGACATAACACTCCTCCCCACTTATGTTGCTACAAATATAATCCCTCAAATAAGTCGGTTTCCGGCAAACCCTTTCTGAACGGTGGGGAAGAACTTCTTCCCAGGAACTGCCCTGGGTAGGAGTAGGGGGGCCGTTATCCAAAATTGGAGCTCTTCCTAAAGATCTGGATGAGGTGTTTCCTCTCCCTTTTTTTCTCTTTAAGGAATTCTGTGGAAAAGGTTGGAGTGAGAGAGAACAACTGGCCCACATCATCCAATGCTTTTTCTGATGACAGACTTGACCTGGCATCCACATTTCAGTCCAACACCTTAACTACCACATAATACAAACTACCTCTTCATGATGTGTGGATTTTCAAATCAAAACTTTGAATTCAAGGCCCAGTTAAGATTTAAAAAATAAAATAAAATACTCAGCGCATCATGGATTTTGAATACACATATAATTAAAATGTGTACTTCTACAATCCTTACAGAAAATTGTAGCTGTATCAAAACATCTATTTATAAAGATGAGAGGAGTATCTATTGTCTTCTGCAAATGCATATCAAAATACTGTGCAAATACTTTTATATTTCTGGATTATCTCCTGTTAATTTGGCAAGAGCACCCCAGTTCTTTTAAATCCGTTCAGCTTCTCTTCTGTTTTTCACACAGAGATTTTCTGATGCATCTCACATTCCAGCACTGCAGTTCTGGTCCTGGACCGTCTCAACTTGTTACTATGGAGACTGGACTAGGCCTGACTGATGCCTCCTCCTCCTCCTCCTCCTGTACCCTAGCACAGTCAGTTTTTGTCAAGCCTCATAAACCCTTCAAGTCATAATTCCCTGTGCTCTGGCTTCTGAATTAGTCCAAGGAACAGCAACAGTATCTCATTAACATTGCACCACCTATAATATCACAGTCTCTTTATTTTTAAAAAAATTTCTCCCAAGCAAAATTGGATAGAATCTTGCATAAATGAAATAATTAAGGAGGAAATCGTTATCCTTTTCATAAAAACTTAACAATTCCTAGCAAAGGTCCTGGTAATCTATTTGTCAGTGCACAGAGTTCTCCCATTCTCCACAAATATAATTTCAATAATGTTCTCCGTAAAGTTCATAAATTGAACAAAGCCTGTTTTGTTCTCCTTATCTTAGCAAAGAGGGGACATGTGTCTTAACATAGAATAGGTGCGCGAATTCTTATATATTTGAGAAGTATAAGCAGAGGACACCTGATAGGCATTTTGCACAAAACTAAAACTCTTGAGTCTAGTTGAGCTAATCTTTCTGACATGTTTAAGGACAGATCTATTGAGTTAGGAAAAAAATATAATATCTGTTCTGTCGGGCCCTCTGGTAGACTCCTCCCAAAAATTCACAGGTACAAATTTCAGACACACACACACGTTTGAAAATTCAAAACAATGTTCTTTATAATGAAAATTCACTTAAACTAAGCCCTCTTTTGGTATAGCAAAGAGCACTCATCTCCAAACAAACTGGTAATTTGTACAAGTCCCTTATCAGTTCTGAGATACTTAGCTTGCAGCTGTGAGGCAATTCACAGTCCTTCTTCTTTCACAAAGTGAAACACACTTTGCTCTGGTTTAGTTTCAAAGCGGGGAAAAATCAGCACACAAAAGGTCAAAGTCAGTAAAGCAGTCACGAAACACAAGGACCAGATAATCCTCCACAATGGCCAAACCCACAGGCTGTTATTTATAGCAGCCTCACTAATTACCACAGCCCCACCCAACCACAGGTGGCCTCATTTTCTTTGATAATAATCTCTCAGTTGTTGTTGCCTATGCATCGCTCTCCGCATGCGTTGCTGTATCATTAACTCTTGTTCTGAACCCAAGGAGGAGCTAGATAATTGATCTCCTTCTGAGCTGTCTGCCACACTCTCCTCCTCCCTGTCACTCATGTCTTCTTGGTCAGAGTAGGCAAAACACTGGGGGCAAAACAGGCCTGCAGCATGTGGATGTGTCCCCCACATCCACAGTCCTTGGGGCAGGAGCTGGGCCAGAGCTAACCACAACAAATATAAAGTCATATCATCAGCCCATGTGAAAACCATGTTATAATAACCTACAAAAAGAAGCTAAATTATCAGTTCTGATGAATAATAGGAAAAAAAGTTTTGTTGTAAAGATAACCACTACCACAACATGCTTTTCTAGAAGGTGACTAAGAAGACAAAATATGGGTACTAGTACAAAATATTTTCTTCCATTGTCTCATGGATAGGAATCTCATATACAGGACGGTTAGGTGTGGAGCATATAAAACAATATGCATGAGAAGTAAATATTACTGTTAGGAGTAATATTTACTTCCATTTTCTCATAGGAATGAAATATTACTCCTATGGATAGGAAATCTAATCTTATGTATAGGACCGTTACATGTACAGCATACAAAATAATATTCACAAAAAGGATGGAAAGCTTGGCTAAGAAATTCCTGAGCAATTTGACCCCGTATGAACATTATGAATGCAACTCCATCTGTCCATCCATTACCCTGGGGGGAGAATCACTGGCCCCCTCAGAGAAGGTTCACAACTTGGGCGTCCTCCTCGATCCACAGCTGACATTAGAGAAACATCTTTCAGCTGTGGCGAGGGGGACGTTTGCCCAGGTTCGCCTTGTGCACCAGTTGCGACCCTACTTGGACCGGGAGTCACTGCTCACAGTCACTCATGCCCTCATCACCTCGAGGCTTGACTACTGTAACGCTCTCTACATGGGGCTATCTTTGAAAAATGCTCGGAAACTTCATATTGTGCAGAATGCAGCTGCGAGAGCAATCATGGGCTTTCCCAAATATGCCCATGTTACACCAACACTCCGCAGTCTGCATTGGTTGCCGATCAGTTTCCGGTCACAATTCAAAGTGTTGGTTATGACCTATAAAGCCCTTCATGGCACCGGACCAGATTACCTCAGGGACCGCCTTCTGCTGCACTAATCCCAGCGACCAGTTAGGTCCCACAGAGTGGATCTTCTCCGGGTCCCGTCAACTAAGCAATGTCGCCTGGTGGGACCCAGGGGAAGAGCCTTCTCTGTGGCGGCCCCAGCCCTCTGGAACCAACTCCCCCCAGAGATTAGAACTGCCCCCACCCTCCTTGCCTTTCGTAAACAACTTAAAACCCACCTCTGCCACCAGGCATGGTGGAATTGAGATCCTCTTTCCCCCTAGGCCTTTACAATTCTATGCATGGTATGTTTGTATGTATGTTTGGTTTTTATATTAATTGATTTTTAATCATCAATACCAAATTACTATTGTACACTGTTTTATTGTCGCTGTTAGCCGCCCCGAGTCTCTGGAGAGGGGCGGCATACAAATCCAATAAATAAATAAATAAATACATAATGGATACATAATCCATTCCTACATTTCAAGGCAGCAAGTGGGGCAATTCTATGAACAGAAGTGCTTCCCTATGATATAATAATTACAGTTTTTTGTACATTTATTATATTTTCAGTAAGTCGCCATCTATCCATTTTGAAGACTTTTAATGTCCTGCTATGTTGATGGTAAGCTGATTAGTTAGTGAAACAGTCAAACTGACATTTCCTTTATGAGTTGAGCTATAGATAAGATGATTCAAATTATAGTACTAAGGCAAAATCAGAACTGGCTGATTGTAGAAATTGAATACATGAGCCTTATTTTGAAAGATAGAAAGCTCTGATCCTGTCATCTGCACCTCTATAACTGTCTGGTTTGGTGCTGCAACCCAACAGGACCGACACAGACTTCAGAGGACAATCAGAGCTGCAGAAAAGGTAATTGCTGCCAACCTGCCTTCCATTGAGAACCTGTATACTGCACGAGTCAAAAAGAGGGCGGGGAAAATATTTACTGACCCCTCACATCCTGGACACAAACTGTTTCAACTCCTACCCTCAAAACGTCGCTACAGAGCACTGCACACCAAGACAACTAGACACAAGAACAGTTTTTTTCCAAATGCCATCACTCTACTAAACAAATAATTCCCTGTAACTTGTTGCTTATATCCTAAGATTTTTATTAATATTGCTTCTTCATTGCTTATTTGACCCCTATGACAATCATTAAGTGTCATACCACATGATTCTTGACAAATGTATATTTTATTTTATGTACGCTGAGAGCATATGCACTAAGACAAATTCCTTGTGTGTCCAATCACACTTGGCCAATAAAAATTCTATTCTATTCTATTCTCTGATCCTGTATTGATAACTGTCCATTGGAAAAAGTAGAAAGTAAAACTTATGATCATACATAAATATATAATATACACAAAAACGAATATTAGTATATTTATCTTCATTTTTTTCTACACATAGGCCAAAATATTAATGCCAAATGTAAACTAATTTATCCAGTCTACTCAGAAGTAAACTATACTATGCAGTACACTACAATATAAATTTTTCAATAAGGATTGTGCAGTGAGTAAAGATATAAGTAAACAAGGCAAAAAGGATCTGAGTGAAATAACATAATGACATTGTTCATTGTAATAAAAATCTTTGAGAATATATATTCTATGTATTTACAATTGCTAAACTAAAACTAATAATGACATTTTAGAAGTTAACCATATAACTTACTTGTCACATGGAATGAAAATGGACTTGTGCAATCATGTCTGAGTTGTTCAAGAAATGTCACTTTAATTAGACTGAGGAATGAATGACAATTCAAAACAAGTTCTCCAAAACTGTATATCATACCTCTGGACATGACAGATCCATAAATCATGCTTTCCATATATCCAGCAAGAAATTAATGATTGAATTACTGTATATAGAATAGCAATAACTAGGATTAACCATTTTTCTTGTTCAGAGAATCAAAAACTATTTTTATTTTCTTTGCTCTTTAAACCATCAAGTGGACAGCCTTCTAATTCCCAGCTACAAGTTTGGCTTGCTTTGCCAAAGAAACAATGATACATTCTGTCATCCACATCACTGGAAAGCCTCTCCTACCAGAGTTTAAGTCTTTTATACCAGTGGCTTAAAGCTGATAGCAGATAGCTACAAAGCACATCTGACAAATAGCAGAAATAACAAGGACAAAAAGGGTGCCTGGTTTGGCCCAAACTCTGGCATGTTCTTTTTTATTTGATAGAAGTTAACAGAGGATGTCTAGGCCAAAAACATTTTGAAAAAGTAGAAAGAGGCATATTTGAAAGAGCTCCAAATTGTATAGCTCATAATAAATGGTTTGGTAGGAATGTCTTACCTACTTATCAAGCAGAAAGAATATCTGTCACTTCAGAGGAAGACTATAGTAACTATATAATCAATATGAAACTGAATATTTGAGGGGACAATTTTGTACTGCTCAGATTGGTTAAGAAAGCAATAACAAAATGATTAAAACCCTTCATCTCAAAGTATTAAAAACTATGACATATGATAGCATCAAAATATTTCTATTGCCATCTTTTTAGAAAGGATTAACATGCTCCCATAGGAACAGATCTCTAAAAAGTTTCAAACTTAGCACACAGCTATATAACATGTTCTCTTATTTGCACACAGCAAAGACTTAGCAATACTAACCAGCCTATATACACCAACAACCAACAATACAATGTAAGGCAACAGAACAGACGCAATGCAACAAAGCTCTTATTTGCATGCAGCATATACAGTACCTTTACAATTTAGCACACAGCAGTATAGTATATTCTACACAGTATATTGCACACAGCTGATATAATATACCATTTAATATTAGCACACAGCTTATTCTCTTATATTAATAGCAAGCAGCAAAACTTAGCACATAGCTATATAACATATTCTCTTATTTGCACTCAGCAAAGATCATCAATATTAACCAACATAAATACACCAACAACCAACATTACAATGTAAGTCAACAGAACAGATGCAATGCAACAAAGTTCAATATAACAGAATGCAACAGGGAGCAGCACATCTGTCTCCCTTATAGGGCTAAATTGCAGCCTAACTCATAATTACTACCTAGCTCTTAAAGTAATACTACTATTTTCTCCTAACATACAATGCTGGTTTATCATTATATATTGAAAACCCAACAATATGGTATGTGGTACTGACAATATGCTTTAACTCTTACCCTCAAAACGATGTTATAGAGCACAGTACACCAATACAACTAGACACAACAACAGTTTTCTCCCAAACGCCGTCACTCTGCTAATTCCCTCACCACTGTTAAACTGTTTAATAAGTCTGTATTAATATTAATCTTCTCATTGTTCCCATCATTCATCTCCTCCCACAAATTTTTTTTATGACTGTAACTTTGTTGTTTGTATTTATTTATTTATTGGATTTGTATGCCGCCCCTCTCTGTAGACTCGGGGCGGCTAACAACAATGATAAAAACAGCATGTAACAATCCAATCCAATACTAAAGTAACTAAAAAAAAACCTTATTATAAAACCAAACATACATACAAACATACCATGCATAAATTGTAAAGGCCTAGGGGGAAAGAATATCTCAGTTCCCCCATGCCTGATGGCAGAGGTGGGTTTTAAGAAGCTTACGAAAGGCGAGGAGGGTGGGGGCAATTCTAATCTCGGGGGAGATTTGGTTCCAAAGGGCCGGGGCTGCCACAGAGAAGGCTCTTCCCCTGGGTCCCACCAAACAACATTGTTTAGTTGACGGGATCCTGAGAAGGCCCACTCTGTGGGACCTAACTGGTCGCTGGGATTTGTGCAGCAGAAGGCGGTCCCTGAGATAATCTGGTCTGGTGCCATGAAGGGCTTTATAGGTCATAACCAACACTTTGAATTGTGACCGGAAACTGATCGGCAACCAATGCAGACTGCGAAGTGTTGGTGTAACATGGGCCTATTTGGGGAAGCCCATGACTGCTCTCACAGTCATGATCTATATTGACTGCTTCCTAATATGATTTGATTGTACATTTATTCCGTGACTATCATTGTGTTGTACCTTATACCTGATAAAGGTATCTTTTCTTTTATGTACACTAAGAACATATGCACCAAGATAAATTCCTTGTGTGTCTAATTACACTTGTTCAATATAAAATTCTATTCCATTCCATTCTATTCCATTCTATTTGTAGTCTACAGAATGGTTTGTATAGAGGGAAATAATTATTTGTGTATCCCACCTCAAACTTATAGACAAGTTTCAGCTCTTTTTGGTACTGTCTGTTCTGATCTCCGGCTAAGGCCACTGTTAATTGGAATAAAGGCTTGCTAAATGCAGAGATTTGTAAAAACAAAACATCATCTTTATTCTTTTTCCTTCTGTTACAAACTGTGCCATCTCGGTATGCAGTCTCTCTTATCTCAGTCTTTAGTAGTTAAGGCAGCGTAAACATCCTCAAAGCATTCCACCATTCATTTTAAAATTTATGGCTAGGCAGCATTAGCCCAGGGTAATAAAAACTGCAATTAAAAACACATAAAACAAAGCTATTAAGAACCCTTCTCTTCCGCTGACACCCAGACGTGATGAACTAATTACTTAATTAACCCATTCCTCTCCTAATATTTATTCCCTGACACTTGCTCTCTTCACCTTTGCAAGCATCTGAATGAAGGATTTACCCATCGGATATCTGTTTCTCCTTCACTTGAATCTGAACTCATAGAAATGTCCTGTGGTTGGTCACCTCCAACTTCTTCTGCCTGTAAATCAGGCCCTGCCACTAATTCATAAACACTTTCCAAATCAGAATCTGCAAAATCCCCAAACCGAACAGGAGTATACACAACACTGTCCATGGATTTTGTTTGCAGGTTACTGTCCCTGCCAACAGAAGTGTGTATAGTCAAGGCTATGGTTTTCCCAGTTGCAATGTATGGTTATGAAAGTTGGAGCACCATAAGAAAGGCTAAGCAAAGAAGGACTGAGGCCTATGGTGCTGGAGAAGACTGCTGAGAGTCCCTTGGACTGCAAAGTAATCAAACTAGTCAGTACTAGAGGAGATCAACCCCGACTGCTCTTCAGAAGGCCTGATCCTGAAGATGAAACTCCTATACCTTGGTCACCACATGAGAAAAAAGGACTCGCTAGAGAAGAGCCTGATGCTGGGAAAGCGCAAAAGAAGGGGATGACAGAGAATGAGGTTGCTTGAATGGAGTCACTCAAGCAGTAGGCATGAGCTTAAATGGATTCCAGAGGATGGTAGAGAACAGGAAGGCCTGGAGGAATATTGTGTCAGGGTTTCAGATAGCACCCAAACTTAAATCAGAGTCCAAGGCAAAGTATTCCTAGAAGTTCCAATTTATTGCTCTAGCCATTCTGGCACCACCATGGGAAACTCGAATCTAACACTCCCAAAGTTTCCCACCCAGTTGAAAGTTCACACCCCTCATCCCCCATCCCCAAAATTGTCATGTTGCCCACTCAGGTTTTGCCAATGTGACAGCTCCTCCTCCTCCTCCTCCTAGCTTCTGGGCAAGTGGTGGATAAAGGATGACCTTGAATGTCTCAAAAGAATGTGTTATGGATACATCTGCTCCCTCCTGAAGTCACCCCTCCCAGATTCTCATAGTTAACAGGCCTTCTAATGATAGTGTGGTGAGCCAATGTCTCCCCCCTCAACTTCTGTATTGGCTCGACCCTTTATCCATGGGATCACGATGGGTTGGACACAACTTTGCAACTTATAGCAACAAAATGAGCACTTTTGATAGTGCGGATTATTTTAGCAAAATTAAAAGCAGTCAAGGATGCAATAATTTGTGATGAATAGATTTATTGTGGGAAAGATAATGGCCATTATAAAGAATTTCTATAACTTTGTATATTCGATTAAGTTCTGTTAATGGTGAACTCAAAGTTCAAAGTCATATGCTTCTTTTCTTTACCTTAACAGACTAGAAACCACTATATTGTGGAACTTAGCTTCCACTTATCTCTTACAATTTATTTATTTATTTTTATTTTATTCGATTTTTATGCCGCCCTTCTCCTTAGACTCAATAATTTGTGATGAATAGATTTATTGTGGAAAAGCTAATGTCCATTCCAAGGAATTTCTATAACTTTGTATATTAGATGTAAGCTCTGTTAATATTGAAGTCAAACTTCATAGTCATGTACTGTACTTCTTTTGTTTACCATAACAATCTAATATTTATTTATTATTTGTTTATTTGTTTATTGGATTTCTATGCCGCCCATCTCCTTAGACTCAGGGTGGCTCACAACAAAGGTTAAAACAAAAATATGTAAGAAATATAAATTAAAACATTCTTAAAAACCCCAATACTTAAAATTATTCAATCACATTCATCCCATCATGCACCATCCATTCAGTCATTGGCTGGTGCTAGGTGTTAAAACTCAGTGACTCCAAGCCTATTGGCAGAGATGAGTTTTTAAATCTTGAGGAAGGCGGAGAGAGTGTGGGCGGTGCAAATCTTCCCCTAGGCCTTGCCAGACAGTACTGTCTGGCTGATAGGACCTGGAGATGACCAACTCTGTGGGATCTGACCGGCTTCTGGGATACATGTTAGAAACCACAATATTGTGAAACATAGCTTCCACTTATCTCTTATTTTATTAATAGACAGATCTATTTTGCTGTCATAATAGCAGTCTTAGAGTAGTGGCAATATGGGATATTGATATTGATTTGATACTGGGAAATTTTTGTTTTAAAATCTCTATGAAACTGTAAAATTCACTACCATCCACTTCTCTCTGTCTAATTAGATGGATTTTTTTGTAATTAAGACATTGAAATAATTTTATATGGAATGAAGGTTGGTTTTTTTGCTGAAGAGTATGGTGAATCACCAAGACAATATTTGGAAGCAAAATAGATATTTCTTCCAGTCTTGAGTTTTAAATGTCACAATCTAATGGATGGATGGATGGGCAATCTTCTTCTTCTTCTTCTTCTTCTTCTTCTTCTTCTTCTTCTTCTTCTTCTTCTTCTTCTTCTGTCATCATTACCATTAAATAAAAGAGGCCAAACAATATACACTATATGATATCTATCCAAAAATAGACTTGGAGTAATTTGCTTAGGTATAATGTAGTGAAATACTGTATACCCTGATTATTTGATCAATATTTCATTTTCTCATGATGTCCCCTCAGGAGGGTTTCAGATACCTAACCTGTTCAAGATAATTGTGTTTTAAAAAGATTCAAAGGTAAAGTTTTATAATGCATCTTGGATTCTTTCATCTCCTTGGAATGAAGTCCTCAGCTTAATTTGTTTCTTAAAAATCACATTAATTAATCACACTAAAAAGTGGGTTAAATTGGCTGTATCAAATTCGGTATCAACAGTTTCTTTGGGGAATGTATAACATGATCATTTTCTTACAGATCTGCTAGTTCTAACAGCAACCTTATACACATTTAATGGAACTAATTTCAAACTACATTGCTAACATATTCTGTGAAAGCACAGGTAAGATAGAAGACTGCATGACTGAACTTCATCCATGCCTAACAATAAATAAAAATGTGCCACAAGATTCATGTTAGATACACTCTACAGTATTTCCATCTATTTTCAGTAGAATTTATTTGTCCTTTCTCTCAGGATATTTCCTAAGACATATTTTACCTATGTCTTCACTTAAAAATTGATGTAACTCAACATGTTTTAGCAGTCTCTTTAAAAATCAAAAAGAGTTTTAGAAAGCAGCTGTGGGCTGTGCATATCTTCCCTACCCCTTTGTAAATATTTTAATATATTTACGCAGGGATAGGGAAGAGTAAGAATATCAAAGAGATTCAAGTTCTTTAAATGATAGTACTGCCACATAGCAGGAGCATAGGCCAAAGAAAATAAGGGAATCTGATAGCAAAGACAACTTAATTAAAGAAGAAGGGGGAGTGAATATGGACCAACTCTTTCATAGCTACATTTCAAACTTTGCATCTGAAAAATAATGGCAATTACATTTTCATTTATTCATGTCTGATGGTAAAGTGGTCAGATCCAAAGAAGTCCCTCCAGTTCCTCTAGGGATATGCTCTCAATAGCAAACAATGGAAAACAAAGGGATTTCAGAAATAAGCAGTGTCATGACAGCATATGCAGAATACACTAAATTTAGCTATTGCTTTTAAGAAAATCCTGTTTCATTTAGTGTTTTATAAATATGGAAAGTTATTCCTCAGAAAGTGAGTCCTTCACCAGTTGTATTAACAATAGGGAAGCCACCATATCCTCATAAATAAAGTTCAATACAGAAGATTTTATCTGTATGTGGTTCTTGACCTTAAGTTCCAAGGAGAAAGATAGCAGATGCTTAATCAAAAAGTTAATACTTTTCACATAGATAGTGATAATCGTATCCACTGTTCTATGTACTATAATATTACTTTTATCTCAAAGATTTTAAAAAAGAGATATTTTACGTTTCTGCTTTTGTGTCTGTGTGTATGTTTGAGTATGTGTATATGTTTGAGTATGTGTGTATGGCTTTGAGTTTCTTTATACAAGATTATACAATTTTGCTGAATTTTGTATAGGAAGGAAAAGACGTGCACACACACACAAAGAGACTGTCCCTTTCTCATAATGCTGGATCTGTGGTCATACAATGAAAACAAAAATTCTCAAACTCCTGGTGAAGGTAGGAATTAAATATGTCATCTCATCTAATGCAGGATCTGAAATGGAAGAAAACTTCTTCACGAAGAATATTCAATTTTTTTAAAAAATTGCATCATTAAAAATGGTATTTCAACAAAAACCATCTTTCTTATAATTTCCATTCATTGGTTCTAGATTTGTTCTCCTCTATATCAGACAAACCAATACAGTGGTACCTCTACTTATGAACTTAATTAGTTCCGTGACCAGGTTCTTAAGTAGAAAAGTTTGTAAGAGAAGCAATTTTTCCCATAGGAATCAATGTAAAAGCAAATAATGTGTGCAAATGGGGAAACCACAGGAGGGTGGAGGCCCTGTGTCCTCCCAGGAGATTCCTAGAGAAGCCCCACGGAGGCTTTCCCCTGCCTTTTCCGGCCCTGTTTCCTCCCAGGAGATTCTTAGAGAGGCCCCACGGAGGCTACTCCCTGCCTTTTCTGGCCCTGTTTCCTCCCAGGAGATTCCTAGAGAGGCACCACGGAGGCTTCTCCCTGCCTTTTCTGGATACAGTTTCGAAGGCCAGATTTGTAAGTGAAAAAAGGTTCTTGAGAAGAGACAAAAAAATCTTGATTACCCGGTTCTTTCCACTGAATAAGTGAAGATCAGAAGTCAAGTTATTGTGTGCACATTTTAAGATAGGGTACTTGATCATGGCCTCTTTTTTATTATATGTGTGTGTGTGTGTGTGTGTGTGTGTCACATGTTTTTGCTGAATTTGAAAATTAAGGCAGACTAGGATAGATTTATTTCGGCCTTGTTCTAGCCTCATCAGTTAGACGTACCCTCACTGGGACTTGAACATGTGTGTGTGTGTGGTTTTTTTGGTGTAAATTATTATGAAGATCGAATGATTATGAAGGTCAAATTTATTTCTTAGGTTCTCTCTTAAGAAGAGCAACTAAAATTTGTGAATGGGTAGTCATTAAGTATAAAGAGTAAATAGTAAAAAATAAAGAAAACCCTTCCACCATCAGCACTTATAAGGCAAGTTGCTGTATATAAGCAAGGAGCAAACTCACAGCATTGATGATGTTACCTATTTGGGTAATGAAACATTTGCAAACAAACAATTAAGCTCAGAGAACATCAAGAATTCCAGAGACTGAAAAGGAGGCAAAGATGAAATTCAAAAAAATTTCCTACCTCTGGTGGGCATGGCAGGGGAAGGATACTGCAAAATCTCCATTCCCACCCACTCCAAGGGAAGGATATGCAAAATCCCCATTCCCTCCCTATTCCTTGGGGGAAGGATATTGCAAAATCTCCATTTTCACCACATTCTGGGGCCAGCCAGAGGTAGTATTTGCCAGTTCTCTGAACTACTCAAAATTTCCACTACCAGTTGTCCAGAACCTGTCAGAACCTGTTGAATTTCACTCCTGTCTTGAGGTAATGAGATCTATTATGATTTACAAGTGCATAAACATTGCAGAAGCAATAAAACGATAAAAGGAACACAGAAGGATATAAAAGGATCACAGAAAGACGGACCCAAAATTCACCTGATAAAAGAGAGAGGAAAGGAAGCACATTCAGACTTGTGAGTTTCTGTTACTTAATATAATTTTAGCAACTGCAGTTTTATCCGCATCTGTTTTTTGGTCCGATGTATCTTGTAGGGGTGAGATCAAATAACCTTTAATGTTGAGATTAGGAATCTCCATAACTAATCTAACACTACATGCACAAATAGTAAGTGTATGGAAATAATTGTTTTGAATATGTTTACAATTTTAACTTCTAACACAATTTTTAAAAATGTGTTTTCTGGCTCACAATTCAAACCAACCAATAGTAAATGGCCAACTGATTTCCTGCATCAGACACTAACTATTTACCAATGCCTCAGATTTCATGTGTGCTCTGCTTATATTTCCTTTTCTTTTCTATTAACTATTCCTTATTCTCCAAGATAAAAGGGTCCTTTAAAGTTATGTTAAAAAGGAAATGTTCTGCTTCTGAATGAAAGTGTAAATCACCTTCTCTTTTACTTTGAGGTTGTGCAGAACGAAAACCCCAAGGCTAATTTTAACTGATTTTGAGTAGAAATCATCTTTTGGAAGCCCTGAACCCCTTTGCACACAGGAATTATCTTGACTCAGTGTATGTAGCAGACTTCTTTATTTTCAAAGAATAGCACCAATGGTGAAATAACTGCTTGCTCCTCTTTAACTCACAGCTGATCTGTTTTTTAGAATACCATACTGAATTTTATCCAATATTTAGAAATTGTTTCTAAAAATAATCCAAGTTTTTCAATCACATCAACTTGATTAAGAATGACATATCCTTTAATCAGCATCTCAGTTATAAAGGTCCTTTATATGGACCCTTATTTAATGGGCCTCAATTTTCCAAAAATTATGCCTACTGAAAATATTTGCCTCGTGAACTGGGCACATATCTATATGTACAAAAGGGCTATGAAACAAGAGGATTTTCATGGAACTTTTTAGTTACAAAGTGCAGAATAGCAATCTGCAATCGTTCAAATTTCAAACTAATCTATTTACAGAGTGGTTCTGTTTACTTAGAAACATTTTCTGACTGACGGCAGAAAAAGACCTCATGGTCCATCTAGTCTGCCCTTATATTATTTCCTGTATTTCATCTTACAATGTATATTGTTTATCCCAGGCATGTTTAAATTCAGTTACTGTGGATTTACCAACCACGTCTGCTGGAAGTTTGTTCCAAGGATCTACCACTCTTTCAGTGAAATAATATTTTCTCACGTTGCTTTTGATCTTTCCCCCAACGAACTTCAGATTGTGTCCTCTTGTTCTTGTGTTCACTTTCCTATTAAAATACTTCCCTCCTGAACCTTATTTAACCCTTTAACATATTTAAAACCCTGCTGTTCTGTTCGAAAAAAGTTACAAATCTTATGTTCGGGTCACATACGACCCGGACCGAAAACTCTTCATTTGAAGTGCTTATGTTTGGTCAATTTGAAAACTTTTTTCACTTGGAAAGTAGTCTGAACATTTCTGCACACAATGATATGAAAATTGAAATGAAAAAATTAATCCTTATTGGTTTATTTTGCACATAAATGTGCCGCCCCCCCCGTTTTTGTGATTTTTTTTCAATTTATGGATAGTTTTGCTTGCAAAATGCATTCTATTTTACTAAAGTTGGTGTGGGATTGGTAGCTTGAACATTACTGCACACAATGATATGAAAATTGAACTGAAAAAATTAATCCTTATTGGTTTATTTTGCACATAAATGTGCCTCCCCCCGTTTTTGTGAAATAGTCTTTACTTTATGGATAGTTTTGCTAGCAGAATGCATTCTATTTTGCTAAAGTTGGTGTGGGATTTGTAGCTTGAACATTTCTGAACATAATGATATGAAAATTGAACTGGAAAAATTGATGCATATTGGTTTATTTTGCATATAAATTTATTTCAATTTATATAAAAATTATGCTGTTAATTTCAAACTTACATACTTTTTTTTAGTAAAATGGATTTCTTTCATAAAATTAGTTATCTGGCTACAATGTGGTTGATTTTCAAAAGGATATTCCAAATATTTATAGACAAATATGTATAAACAGTGACAATAATGGCACACAGCAAGGCCGGGGGGGGGTGGCCCTTTTGTGGCAAAAATAAACCAATAAGAACCATTTTTTTCAGTTCATTTATATTTTTCTCATGTTCAGAAATGTTCAATTTAGTATATCAAACCTTTTGGGGGAAAATTCCTTAGGGATTTGTAGCCTTAAAAAATATAAATTGACACGAAATTCAGAAAGGATGGGGGGAGGGAGGGGCTTTTTGATCAAAATAAAAATATAAGTCTCAATTTTTCCAGTTCAATTTTCATATCATTATGTTAATAAATGTTCAAACTAGTTTTCCAGTTGAAAAAGTTTTCAAAAAGATTAAATTCAAGTACCTAAAAAAAATATTTTTGGTCCTGTCATATACGAACAGAAACAGATTTGAAGTTATGATTTTTTTTTGCCCAGAAAACAATTAGCCACCACCCCAAAAATATTTTTTGATGACCAGCATTGTTAAATTGAGTAAATGAATGCCTAAGATTTTAAAGAATATTTCGGATTTGGAGCATAAAAAAATAAAAAGTGAAAATGATTGCAAGCAGCCGAGGGGGGGGGGGGAGGCCTTATTTCTGATGTTAAAAAACCAGTAAGAATCATTTTTTTCAGTTCCTTTATATTTTTCTTATATTCAGAAATGTTCAAGCTACCAATCCCACACCAACTCCAGTAAAATAGAATGGATTTTGCAAGCAAAACTATCCATAAATTGAAAAAAAATCACAAAAACGGGGGGGGCACATTTATGTGCAAAATAAACCAATAAGGATTAATTTTTTCATTTCAATTTTCATATCATTGTGTGCAGAAATGTTCAGACTACTTTCCAAGTGAAAAAAGTTTTCAAATTGACCAAACATAAGCACTTCAAATGAAGTGTTTTCGGTCCGGGTCGTATGTGACCCGAACATAAGATTTGTAACTTTTTTTGCTCAGCAAAAACTAAGCCCCCCACCCCCCAAAAAAAATTCTCATAGAGAGAACCCCTGAAATGATGAAAAGTCATGAAATTTCAAGTTTCAGATATGCAGGGAAAATTTTTTACAGGGACTCAAACTTGGCTTCGGGTCACATACGACCCGAACAGAACAGCAGGGTTAAATGTTTCGATCATGTCCCCCCTTTTCCTTCTGTCCCCCAGACTATACAGATTGAGTTCATTAAGTCTTTCCTGATACGTTTTATGCTTAAGACCTTCCACCATTCTTGTAGCCCGTCTTTGGACCCGTTCAATTTTATCAATATCTTTTTGTAGGTGAGGTCTCCAGAACTGAATACAGTATTGCTAATGACAGTCATGTATTCACAAGCCTACAATGTTTATATCAGATTACAATTGTCTAGACATTCCAGGGGTGATCTGTCCATTTGCAGACGCTGAACTAAAAGTGATTTGTGGTGGTCTATGGATGATTTTTGCCCCAAGGTATTCTTCAGCATCTAGAACATGAACACTGTGATCTGTTTCTGGTTTGGACGGTTAACTTTCAAACAGCCATGGAACAGAACAGGGAATTAATTATTTTTGTGGGTATAATCTTGACATTTTTATTTTCCCATGGACGCCGATGGATTACATTTCAGGTAAGGTTAGGAAACATGTTCCAGGGTTTTATACGTCATTCCATGTTATGGAACAATGAATGTTTCATCTACTATCCTATAGCAATAATGAATAAGGTCTCTCGACTGAATGTTATATTTTCTGAAATGATTTTAAATCTGTGCTCATATAATGAGACATACTTTTGGTTGCTGACAACACTTATGGTATCTGGATTGAAATAGGAGCATGTCTGATAATCAGGTGTGTACCTATTTGGGGTTAAAAGTAAATGGCACAACTTTAACTGCTTGTCAAATGACTAGCAACAGTGCAGAACTTTGTGTTTCCATTAAGTGGCCTAAGTGTTGTGTTCCTCATTGCTTGCAGACATCCTCTCCACTCGAAACAGAATATCCTACGAAAATAGACTAACAATCCTGGGCCTAGATAGCCTAGAACTGCGGCGCCTAAAACACAACTTTAGTATTGGCCACAAGATCATATGCTGCAACGTCCTACCGGTCAATGACTACTTCAGCTTCAACAGCAACAACACAAGAGCACGCAACAGATTCAAATTTAATACGAACCGCTCCAAACTTGACTGTAAAAATATGATTTCAACAATCGAGTTATCGAAGCGTGGAACTCATTACTGGACTCAATCGTCCCAACCCCTAATCCCCAACATTTCTCCCTTAGACTCTCCACGATTGACCTCTCCAGGTTCCTAAGAGGCCAGTAAGGGGAGCATATAAGTGCGCCGGTGTGCCTTTCGTCCCCTGTCCAATTGTCTTCCTTTCTCTCGCTTTTCATATATATTTTCTTCCTTTCACATATCCTCTCCTATAAGTTCACTTTTACCCTTATATATATTACTACACGTCTATTTTTCTTCCTATGTATTTATGTATTGGACAAATGAATGAATAAATAAATAAAATAAATAAATGCTTATAATATATTGGCTCAGGACCAGACTATTTATGGGACTGCCTCCTCCCTCATACCTCACTGTGGCCAGTAAAGGGCCAACAGAGCCGGCCTTCTCCAGGTCCTGTCCACCAAATAATGTTGTTTGCAGGACCTCAGGGTCCCAACCCTGTGGAATCAACTGCCCCAGAGATCCACACTATCTCCTCCCTACTGGTCTTCCGGAAAGTCATTATTATGGAATTACAATTGACTACTGGTATGTATTTTTTTAATGATATTATAGTTTTATTGTATTGTAGATTTTATTGTTGTATTTATCGGGGTTTTTTTAGTACTATTGTATTTATGATTGTTGTTAGCTGCTCTGAGTCCATTTTGGAGCGAGCAGCATATAACTAACTAACTGAATGAATGAATGAATGAATGAATGAATGAATGAATGAATAAATAAATAAATGTTATATAAAATATATTGCAATAGATGCAAGGCACATGGAGTTGCTATTCAGAATACTAGACCAAAGTTGTCTTTTCCCCCCAAAGTGATATAATTCAAAACGGGCACTTGATATCTTTACATATTGGCTATGATCTCACAGTGAAGCAACATTTCACCTTACAAAAGACTCACCTTTAAATGCCAACACTACATAGCAAAAGGTACTGGGTTTATCATGTCATAATCATAAAGGCAAATGATGGATTTTGTAATTTTATTCCTCCAGGGAAGGGGGAAATATGGGATAATCAGACTTTTTCAGGGTATCACTTGATTGTTGAGTCAGCTGATTAGAAGTTACTTGATTAATTTGATTTTGAAGACAGACTCTTGCAATATATTTTTATTTATTCTTTAATTATTTTGAAACACCAATTGATCTACAACCTCACACGATAAATATGACTTATCAACTCAACTTTACACTCGATCACTTTACTTTTCAGCATATACACCCACTATCTCATCATACCCTATGTTGCATATCCTGAAAACATCTGCTACTCAGCAGATTCCCCCCATCCTTCTCTCTATCCCCAATCTCCCTCTATCAATATCTCTTCTCCTTTCTTCCTTTCTTTCCCCCCTTTTTCTACCTCTATTTCCCCCTCCTCTTCTATTTCTTTTTCTATTCTATAGATTCACTACTCTATTTCATATTATGTACATCTATTTTATGTTTTTTGCTATGTACTGTAACGTTCTGTACTGCTTAGTTCCTGTTTTATTACGATGTAATGTCTCTTTTTCCCCTTTCCATTTCCCCCCCATCCCTTTTAAATATTTAAACTCAATAAACTTTATTTAAAAAACAGAAGGGGGTTATTTTATCCCACGCACACACAAAGAATTGAATTGGGGGGTCAATCTCAATCTTTCTAAGTATATTGTAAATATTTAAGAATCACAACATTCAACAAGTTCAAGTGTATTAATTAATTAACTAATTAGATTTATTTATTAATTAATTAGATTTGTATGCTGCCCCTCTCCGTAGACTCGTATTTGCAACATATATACATGCATGCATACGTACATTTATTAATTCAATGTAAAGTATTATTAATTCAATTTACAGTATTTGCCACTCATTTCAGAGAAAGGATTCTAGACAGTCTACTGCATTTTTCTTTTCAATACATCCCTTTTCCTCAGTTAATTTATGTGAAATGTCCAAATACAATTTTCATGGTTTTATAATTGCTATCTATATTTAAAATGAATATGAGACATTATTATACATTATAGTTAATATGTTTATCTTTTCTGAATGGCTGAAAGAATTGCAAGCACACACAAAAAATTTGACTGATTTCCCCCTCCAAAAAAAGAAAGAAAGAAAGAAAGAAAGAAAGAAAAAAGAAAGCAATTCAAGTCTATGTGAATAAAGGAATAAATATAGTAACACTGTATTGCGATTTTCCTCCTTTTCAGTGACATATTTTCTATTGATTGATTTCCTATTTCCATTTAGGAAAACTAGCATATAAATTATTTTTTATCGGATACAATTTACAGGATTTAGGATAAATTAAGGACACTACACAGCTATCTGTTGTTTTGTTATTTTAAATCAAAAGGCATGCAGAAAGTACTATCAGAGAGAAGAGTGCTATTTCAGGGAAAGGCAGAGTTAATCCCAAATCCTTCATTTAAAGTTATAACAATAACTTTAAATAAATACATTTCCCATACTGCATGTGCCACTTGGCACTTTGATTCCTATCATAAAGTGCAATAAAGGAGGACAAATTTAGGAAATGTTGAGACCAGGAGGGAAAGATTAACCAGTCTTGATCCAGTGTTGATAAGGATTACCTGCTCCTCCCCCATTATTTTACATAAAAATAAATGAATAGAAATGCTTTAATATTCAAGAAGGTTTTTTCCCCCCTGCTGGATGACAGAAATATGTTTTCCCATATCTCTTTCTGACACCTTGCTGTTGCTGTTGTTTTTTCTCTCTCTCTACATAAAGCAGATTGCTATGGAAATGATGAATTGCCTTTACCAGTGGTTTGCACTGATTGCTTTTAAAAGGATTGCAAGTCAGGCATTGGCCTGATGTTAGTATATACTAATCATCATGCTTCAAAAATCCTTTGCGGAGAACAGCAGGAGAAGGCTATAGCCATCATGATCTACTTATGGGATCCCTAGAGGCAACTAGCTAATCAATGGGGAAACTGGCCATTGATCTGTAGGACATTTAAAGCAGCAGTAGGAAGTCAACATTTAGATATGGAGGAATTATAGCCTGAACTCCAATTTGGGGGAGTGGTTCAAACTATTTTTAGTTGACAATTTGGGTTAGGATTACTATAAATCCAGCAAAACAGGTAGATTTCACATAATTCTCATGAATTTGGTTGTATGCAATCTTGCACTCCAATGGAAAAAGTGCATGTCTTTTCCAAGTTTTCTTGTAGAACCTTGAACTGCAAATATGAGATGCAGTAGACTTGATGTGCCCCCAAGTGTTAAACACTTAACATCTCTAAGAAAACATCTTACAGTTTAATTTGATTTTCCATAAGGATTATATATGAAAGCCTGCTTCCTGAACAGTGAAATGTTAGACTGCAATAAAAGATTATAGTTATAAAAGGTTCTGACTGTCACAGGCGTCAAAATGGCAACAGTTATGAGTAGATTTAACTCAAATGCTTGACAGTCCCAAATGCTCACCGGTGCGTTGAGCAATTCACTAATGATAGTGTACATATATTCCCAGGGGAGTCTGAGTGGAGATGCACAGATGCTTTGAGCATACAGCTCATTCCCAGCAATAGCAAGGAATTCTTCATTGACAAGCTTATGATTAATCAAAAGACCAGCTATCCTTTTATATAACATCAGAATAAAATAGAATAGAATAGAATAGAACAGTGCTCACTTCTTAATATTCCTGACAATTCCATATTCCTGATTTACAATATATAATCTAGCTCATTTTATTAATAATGAAATTGTGGGGTATTGTCTGTGCTTATAAGCAGAGCCATCAGACAAACAAGTATGATAACAAATGAAAATCTATGGTTGAGAGACCTTAATTTAATTTTGTGTTACTAATTGGTCCAGGATATGGGTAATGCTACCTTGCAGAATGGAACTTGTATAATTTTGTTGGTGTTATTTAATAATAATCATCACTTTTGTTACTTTCTGTGATCAGTTTAGTTAAGGGAATGCATATTACTGTTTAGGAACAAATTATACATTTGTTATCTATACTTTTCTATTAAGATGTTGGATTACAATAAGGGAAAACCAGTGCACAATGATATTATATCAGAGAATTAAGAGAGGATTTCCCTCCTCCTCCATGCTTTCTAACGAATTATTTGGCATCTACCTGTCAAAAAGAAAGAAAGAAAGAAAGAAGAGAAAAGAAAAGAAAAGAAAAAAAGAAAGGAAAGAGGTTCTCTATAGGTTCCCTATAGTTTCCCTATAGACTGTAAAATAAGGACATGCCCATGCCTTCAAAACACATAGCAATTATTATTTCAATAAAAAAGTTTCAATTATCCAGGCAGAGTTGTTTGGAAGTGGAGTCATATCAACTGGACTTATTTTCTTGTTGGTTCAAAACATTTCACTGCTTATCCAAGCAGCTTCTTCAATCTGAGTAAGTTGATTTAGGGGGAACCAACATGCAGTACAGTATATGTCCTTCCAGGCAGGTTTAATTTCTCACCTAAACTGGATAGGTTTCATTAGATGAATAGACAAAGAGTGACCGGGATGTAAATTTTCCCAACTCCTAAATTCTTATCCTAGGTGGGTTATTAAGTGTAGCCTCCCTGGTGAAACCATGAAGTGGCCTTAATCTTTCTGGGTATGGATGAAAGAGCCTGTAAAAAATGGAGAACAGACTTTGTCTGAGGCACCCACCTTTAGTGGAGAAAAGGTATTTCCACTTTAGTTTAAATAGGTTCCTTCACTTCTCTCTCAAACCAGCTATCTTTCCTATCCTCTCTGGAAGACATATGTGGGGTCCCCCTAATCAACTTGCTCAGATTATTAAAGAAACTACTTGGATATCAGTAAATGCTTCAAACCAACAAGAAAGTCATTCCAGTTGCCATGGCAACTTCCAGACAACTATTATTACATTAATTGTATTTATTAGGAACATTTGTATGGCTTCCCAAATCATCCATGGTGATTCAGAGTGACTCAAGAAATACAACCCCAAATACAACCCCCAATAAACTCTGGCACAGAGAATGATTTTCGATAGCCATCACTCCTATTTTACATTTCACTAGATAAATCTCCTTTATAAATCTCCCTAGTATGAAGTGCCATCTATTATTTGTATATGTTGCAGATTACTATACAGTGGTACCTCGACATACGAGTTTAATTCGTTCCAGACCCGAGCTCGTAAGTCGATCAACTCGCATCTCGAACGAATGCCTTTAGACTTTGTTTTTCACGCCAAGATAACCAGAAGCAAGGAGATTCTTGCACCACCTAGTGGAAGCTCGCCTCGTATCCCGAATTTGAGCTCGGGTATCGAACAGAAATTTCGCTCGTGTCGCGGCTCGTAACTTGGAATACTCGCATGTGGAGCAGCTCGTATCTAGAGGTACTACTGTACTGGATAAAAGCCTTTTGTACAATACAATTTTGATACGGCAAAACCTATGGCAAAAATTGAAGGAAACTGGATACTCTACAGTATTGATAGACATATCAAATGTTTAGTCTGCATTTAGTCTATGAGGTTAGGCTCATTATTGTACTATTTTGTATCAAGCTCTTGGGGACTTCATAATCTCTGGATTTTTGAAACAGATAATAACTCCCAGAACACAGGTTAAAAGTTTGCAGCATTTTTTTGCAGAGTTCATAAAACATTTAAATTAATGGTCTCTTTGGGCCCTGATGCTATTGTTACGTGTATTTTCTATTTTTATTCCATGTTCCATGGAAAGAACATTTTTGCAGAACCAGCACTGTATAAAAATAATTTAATAATGCTTTGATATTATTCTCTTCATGTTTTAGAAAGGCCTTCCCTTATCTTTTTGTATTTTATATGTAAAACCTTTGAAAGGCTACTGACGTCACACTTGAAAACCATCACAGATCCACTGTTTGACCCCCTGCAATTTGCATACCAAACAAATAGATTGACAGATGCTGTTAATATCCCACAACACTACATCCCACAACTTCTTGAATCTCCAAAGACTTATGCAAGGGTCCTCTTTGTCAGCATTCAATACCATCATACCAGACATTCTTCTAACTAAATTAAATCAGCTACTGTTGCCTGAACAAACTTGTAAGTGGATCACAAGCTTTCTAATAGATAGGAAGCATCAGATAAAGCTAGGCAAAATCACATTAGATACCTGTACAATTAGCCCCCCCCCCCCAAGGCTGTATACTCTCACCACTTCCCTTTATATACAAATGACTGCATCTCAAATAATCCATCTGTTAACCTAGTGAAGTTTGCAGATGATATAACACTGATTGGTCTCATTCAAGACAGTGATGAAACTGCATACAGATGGGAGGTTGAACAACTAGCCTTGTAGTATGACTGGAACATTATGGAACTGAACATTCTGAAAACCGTAGAAATGATGGCAGACTTTAGGAGAAACCCTTCCATTTTACCACTTCCTACAATACTAGACAACACATTATCAACAGTACATACTTTAAAATGTCTAGGTTCTATCATATCTCAAGACCTAAACTGGTCACCAAAAACATCAAAAATGTAGTTTAAAAAAAAGCACATAAAAGAATGTTCTTTCTGTGCCAACTCAGGAAGCTCAAACTACCCAAGGAGATGCTGATAAATTTCTACAGAAGAATTGTTGAATCTGTCATCTGTATCTCTATAACTGTCTGGTTTTGTTTTGCCACCCACAAAACTGACACAGACTTTAGAGGATAATCAGAACTGCAGGAAAAAAACATTTATTGCCAATCTGCCTTCCGCTGAGGACCTGCATACTGCACAAGTCAAAAGGAGGAAATATTTACTGACCCTTTGCATCCTGGACATCAATTGTTTCAACTCCTATCCTCAAAATGACAATGCAGAGCATTGCACACCAAGACAACTAGACACAAGAACAGTTTTTTCCTAAACACCATCACTCTGCTAAACAAATAATTCCCTCACCACTGTCAAACTATTTACTAAGGCTGCATTATGATTACTATTAGTCTTCTCATCATTCCTATCACCCATCGCCTCCCACTTATGACTGTATGACTAACTTGTTGCTTGTATCCTTACTTTATCTTTAATATTGATTGTTTCCTGCCTGCTTATTTGTATCCCATGACAATCATTAAGTGTTGTACTTCACGATTCTTGACAAATGTATATTTTCTGTTATATACACTGAGAGCATATGCACCAATAACAAATTCCTTGTACGTCCAATCACACTCGGCCAATAAAGAATTCTATTCTATTCTGTTCTGTTCTGTTCTATTCCAATGATAATGTTACTGTACTTTAAATAAAGTAATAATTCCCATTTTATGTTTGTCATTTTTCTATTTGCAAGTTTTATCTTGGTTCCTTCTATGAATCAGCTTGAAAAAAAAAAAAATTTTAAAGTCATTTAAATTTTAAATACTTAAAGTCAGGAATCCATTTGTGAAGTGCAATCCTCAATACTGCTTTCAGCTGCAGAAAGATTCATCTTGATCCTGAATTTTAGTAGCATAAAATGCCCCACAAACCCTAAAATGCTGCTCAGTGGGGGAGGATACAAAGAGACAATCATATAACAATGATTAATGGGGAATTGGCTTGAGGGTGGGGAGTGAGAGAGAAATAGTTCTGATTCCTTTGAGAAATGAGAAGAGAGAACATTTCCCAATTACTTCAGACAGTTTGCTTAATGGACCCTAATGGGTTCAATCCATGTCAAAAGCAGTTTGGAAAATAAGAAGAAACAACAAAAACACCACTTCTTTGTCTATCCCTTACATAATAAGGAGATGGAAATCCCATCCTTTCTCTCCCACTGGGACTCACAGTAACAGAGATTGGAACCCTGTGTATGAATCTCCTTGACTTCTGCATTTGTTCTCATTTTGTCATCAGACATTTCTGTTTCAATTGCTTAAAAGGATAACTCAATAACAACCTCACTCTGCTCAAGGAGACAGAGACAAATGATGTGATTCCTGTTTTTCCTATTTTAGCACCTGTGTTTTCTTTAGAATAAAAATGCTAAAAATCAAATGCATGGATGTGCCCATACATACACATATCACAGACAATTAAAATGCTCTTTTCCCCCTATTTTAATAATATCTCACAGATTAAATACAAATTTACAAAGGATCTCCAAGGCCCCATTTGAAAGCTTTACTACATTCACTCTCTGAAGAAAAAGAAGATGGCACCTTTTTTTCATTTTCCAGCCAAACTAAATGTTTTGGCTTTCCATGTAAAGTGGTCCCCACCTTAACATCTCAGATTTTGATGAAATTTGGCACATAGTTTCTTTATGATATAAAACTATACTGTGCAAAATTTTAGTTCAAAAGACTAAAAATTGGGAGTTCTAGGAGACCTCAAGTAAAGGGTTGCAAAATGTTGAGTCAACAAAAATGACATTTTGGGCAAACCTCCAGAAGCTGTAAGTGCAGCAGTTTCATAGTTGATAGTTATATTATCATAAAAATTAAGCACCCAAGAAAAATATGCCATTTGTTCTTCATCTCATCCAGAAAAGCCAAGAAGAATGTTCTTTTCTTTTTCAAATAGCGTCAGCACTGCTTTTTTTATCAATACTTGTAAAAAAATTAAAGAATCATCTCAGATATACTTGCTTACATAGATCCATATGCATCCAATATCCATCAAAAGTTTATACAAGATTTATTGGGTAAAGGAAAGAGAAATGATAATGGCGTTGGCTTGAAGTGGGTTGAACTGAGGTAGAAGTTGGAGCCCCTATGTTGCCGAAGTATGTTTTGTGGCTCCAGCTGGCATGGTCAATATGTTGCTGTTGCCCGAAGCATACATGTTGAGCATCTTAATGAAGAAACTCTTAGAGCATGACTTCTCAATTTTCTGTCCCCTGGATGTATTAGGCTGCATTCCATCATTCCTAAACAACTCAGGTAATATTCTTGACTATTGCAAATTTTAAGGGTTGTAGTTGATACATTGGAAAGATGCTAAGGTGAAGGATTTGCTTTATTTATTAATTTACCAGTATTTATTTAGAAGATTTATATATCCAGCTAAACAGCATGACATCAAGTGGCATACAAAATCATTAAATAAAAACACAAAAGAATAATATCACATACCACTAAAGCAACTGAAACAATTAAATAGTGATTGGGACTAAAATATATTATACTGTATCTCACATCTCAGTTCTGATCTATGTGCCCAGGGAAACAGCTAGGTCTTAACTGCCTTTTTTAAAGGCCTGCAGGGTCAGGGCCAATGTTATTGAAGAAGGATATATATTCCCTAATTGGTTTAAAGAACCTTGAAAGGTTGACTGAGTTATAGTCCCTGCGTACTCTGTGTCTGAGGAAAGGACATGGAAGACATCCAAGGCACAATTTTCACTCTTGAAGGTCTGCTGGCATGCTTGGACAGGCAGAGAATTGCAGAAAACACAAGAGAGTACTAAAGGAAGATGCACACGAGATCAGCTCCACACGAGCTATATGCTCTTGGCACTATTATTCATTACAAGGTCTAATTTATAAACTCTACCCATGTTTATAAACTCAGCTGTGCCGATGGAAATGAAAGCACTAATACAGTCAGCGAATTCTTCACTTTCCAGGTTTTAATTAAAATCATAGGCGTTAAAGAGTGAAAGTGTCTTCATGGAATACAAGTCTAATGAAGTACTTCCTCACACAGCACAAAGCTGTGTGTGCAGTCCCAAATTATTGACATTTGGGTGCCGAAATAACCAACCTCCTGGTAGTAGAGAGATCAAAATGTAGAAATTAAAAAAAAAAAACAAATTAGCCTGCAAGTTGTTACAAACCAGTTGCTAAGAAAGGACTGGAAAAATAATAACAAAGGAGAAGGAGAGAGGCAGAATCTTGGAGTTACAAAATATGATAACTTAATTTACTAACCAGATAAAAAGATGAGTGAATAGCAGGTGAAAAGAAGATGGCCAACTGGGAATAATCAGAGAGATGAAGTAAGGGGATAACAGTTGACGAAAAGTACAAGTCACACAACTTTATGAAGCTGTCACTGCACTATTTTCAATACTGGTTGTTGTTTTAGGCAGGATGACCTTGGCACAGAGAGATTAGATCTGTTACTGAACCAATGAGAAGAAAATGATGGCTTAAGTCTAAAATGAGCAGAAAATATTCATAAGTGACATATATAAACATTTCCCTAATCCACTGAATTATAAGCAGAGGAAATACACTACTACCAGATTGGATAGAAACTTTCAGTAAAAACTGTTACACAATGGAAGTAACATTTTGCATTGTAGAAAGTCGAAACTGGAACTGGATAAAATTATTATGGAGTCTAATTCTTTTGTACCATTTTCCCAATGTTGCATACTAGAGTTTTAAGACTAGAAATGCAAATTGTAAACCTCTGGAATTTAAAAACAAAAACAAAACATTCCTATACTTACACAAAATGTTCCTGATCCCTACAAATATAATTTGAATTTGCCATTTATGGGATTTTTTTGGTGTATTTTCCCCAGAAAACATTTTAAAAGGAAATGAGAATAGTTTTCATTATAGCCATCTCCTAATTCAATTTTCATCCTTAATTTTAGTTTTAATTTTGCTGTTAAAATATGATTATTTTACTGCTGAATTCTAGCTGCATATTTATGGAGCTTGGTAGTGGATAGAAAGAACAACCCTGAGGAACAAGAAAAAAACAGCAGTCAAGACAACAGTCAACAAATAAATGTTACTATAATCATATAATAAAAGTCATTTTAGTTTGTATGTCTTTGGTTAGTGAAGCTAAAAATACTTACACCTAAACTAAACAGAGATGCACCATAAATTATTATAAACTGCCTCCCACGCTGTCTCAGTAAGAATAATTTTTGGAATTTATTTCATTGACTCTTTGACCAAAGTTCATACTTTCTTTATAATTGTGATAGTGTAGAAGATCTGCCTATGCCATTTAAAAATGCAACACAGCTTTGCCCTGAAAATTTGAAATATATACACAATGACGGGTTACCAAATATTTTTACTGTGGGTGTGACTATGCAGGATGCACTGTATTTTCTTTCAACATCTTTCAGTGCAAATTGGGTGCTGGGGTGGGCTTTGCTACCCCCACTGCATTCCACCCCATCTGGGTAGCAGACCACCCCTGTATATACGGTATATTCCAAAGGATTATCTACCATCGGTAATTTTTAAATAGAGAAGTTAGATTAATTCCAGATCTTTACCAAGTTGGTTTCAATCAAAGCCTATTGTACAAGGTCACACTTCCCTATTTCAGAAAATTTTAGGAAAATGGTAGCCACAGAAGGGAATTCAGGATAGAACTATGAATTTTTCTTGTACAGCAATGTTCTAACAATAACAATAAATTACAAGGAGAATGGACTCTAATTTTTCTGTTCCCAATTCAGGCATCATAAAATAGGATCTTTGCCTTAGCATTACAAAAAACTCTATGTGCACTAGTATAAAAGAAATACAGCAAGATAACCAAATGGAACTTTGTCTCTTCAGAACTAAGTCTAAGGTGTAATACTCTCCCCATGGGGAGGTAGCCACATAACATTTTACTTAACTATCTATGATGCTTATGATGTTTGACTTTTTTCTTTGAGATATATTTATTCTGATATAAATATCAGAAAGTGTCAAAAGAGAATTAGTCTTTCCTGATGAAGAAAATTCACTTGAAACTAATATAATTCAACAGAGCACAAAACAGCAGGGATCTGGATTAGCATCCTTAAAATCCAACTGTCTCTCTGAGAAAGTAGATTACATGGCAGTTCTGAGTCCTAAAGGGGTTTAATGGAGATTTCTGCTTGGTAAATGTTTAAATATGCTACTTATCTCTGTGTATGTGTGTATGTACAAATGTATATGTATTCATACTCATATTCCATTGGTATATTATTGCCTACTTTTTAAACTGCCAGCATGATAATTCTAGATATATAGCATAATTCGAATTTGAAGGTGGCAGATGCAGTGACATCCACAGGGAGTATTACTAATTCTCATTTAGTAACAGTGTGATCAAGGAATAGCCTGAAGGAGCGTTGTTAGTACAATGCAATTTTTAATCAGGTACCCATTCAAAATATGCATTGTCCAACTTTATTTAAATTTGGGACAAAGGGGTGAAACTTTCCCCAGCTATAAAATTTAGAATTGTTTGGTTTCCTTCCCAATGAATTATCCAGCCACAAAGTAGGTGTATGTGGAAAACATTTCCACTGTAAATTTGGAGATGGCTTTTTTTTTTTTTTGAAAGTCTGAAATTCTGCAGAATCTCTTGGGAAATACAAACTATATAGCTATCTCATTCCCAATCAGAGAAATCATGATCTTTTACAACCTTCCATGCTTATATATACACAAATTAGAATAGAATAGAATAGGATAGGATAGGATAGGATAGAATTCTTTATTGGCCAAGTGTGATTGGACACAAGGATTTTGTCTTTGGTACATATGCTCTCAGTGTACATAAATGAAAATATACATTTGTCAAGAATCATGAGATACAACACAATGATTATCATAGGGGTCAAATAAGTGATCAGGAAACAATTGATATTAATAAAAATCTTAAGGATACAAGTTACAGTCATACAGTCATAAGTGGGAGGAGATGGGTGACAGGAATGATGAGAAAAACTAGTAGTGATAGTAGTGTAGACTATTTATTTATTTATCTATCTATCTATCTATCTATCTATCTATCTATCTATCTATCTATCTATCTATTTATTTATTTATTTGATTTTTGTATGCCGCCCCTCTCCATAGACTCATAAATACTTAGTAAATATTTTAACAGCATTGAGGGAATTATTTGTTTAGCAGAGTGGTGGTGTTTGGAAAAAAATGTTCTTGTGTGTAGTTGTCTTGGTGTGCAGTGCTATATAGCGACATTTTGATGGTAGGAGTTGAAACAGTTTATGTCCAAGATGCGAGGGCTCAGTAAATATTTTCACATATGGCATATATACATAGAATGGATGTTCAGTAATAGTAAATAGTGAAATTATATCTCTTTGAGGTGAGTAGAG